>NW_028270146.1:23152546-23508048 GCF_037043375.1 Chiloscyllium plagiosum
AATGATTTCCCCCATTCCTGCATTCTTATGTTCTTAGGTTTTTAAATGATACCATCTGTAATGGCACAGAAATAACGTTTTAGATGCAATATTGTTGAACTATAAAATGTTTCAAAATGTTAACACTACGATGCTTTGTTCATATGCAATTGGTGAAGAATGTGTAGCAATTGTTCCAATTTACTTTACAATCGTGCTGTTGTTTCAACAACCCAATGTAGCAGCAAATGGTAGTCAAGGTGCTGCTTTCCTCCTTTCCAATGGAGCCCAGCCTGCTACTGTTCCAGATCACTGGTTACCACAGAGACTTTTACAGAAATTATTTTTCATGGGCTGTTTATGAGCCATGGAAATGAAATCATTAACCTGGCCAATTCTGACTTGTAGATTACTTCAAGCAGTGAGTCGCTGGGTTCATGAAAAGCCTACTAAGGGAAAGAAAAGATAAAAATATTCTTACCTCTATCTCCTCCAAAACTCTCATATTCAAGCAGTAAGGCAATTGGTGCAACAAGATAACAGTTTTGGGTGTTAGCCCAGAATGAGTATCAATACTGCGTTAAGGAATTGTCAAACTGCTTGTCTCATGAATGCTGGTGATGTATTTACAAACTGACTTAACTACATGGGTTTCCAATCCTGAATCTAATTTGGCCCAGCTACCTTAAAGCCACATTTGTTAAAACAGAGGTCATGTTTTCCAACACAAATAAGATACAGGCTGCAAAACTGTGTATAAACAGAAACATAAAGACTGGTATGTTATAGACAGATGAACAAAGGTAGCAGCATTGTTGTGCTGAGAAAGGAACTGAGACTACAGTGTGCTCAACAGAGATTGGCATAGATAGCTACACTTCTGAAGAAGAGTGGTACTGGACTTGTAGCATTTCTAGTCTCATTTAGATCAGACTGGGTCAGGATGCCAGATTTCCTAAAGTATGCTTGCAAACTAAGTAGGATTTTACAATAATTGCAAAATATGGCAGATCCTGGCAATTTGAAATAAACCAGAAAGTGCTGGAGAAACTCAGCAGGTTTGACAGCATCTGTGGAGAGTGAAACAATGTTAATTGTTCCAAGTATATACCATTCTTATTCAGACTGAGGATCATATTGGATCCCAACCATTAACTCTGTTTCTGCCTCCACAGATTCTACCAGACCTGCTGAGCTTCCCCAGCATTCTAAGTTTGGTTCAGATTTCCAGAATCAGCAGATTTTTTTCGCTTTAGTTCTACAGTTAGCTAAATCCTGACATCTACCTGACAATGTGGAAAACTGCCCAGGATGGCATGGTGGCTCAGTGGTTAGCACTGCTGCCTCATAGTACCAGGGACCCAGGTTCAATTCCCACCTCGGGCAACTGTCTGTGTGGAGTTTGCACATTCTCCCCGTGTCAGCGTGGGTTTCCTCTGGGTGCTCCAGTTTCCTCCCACAATCTAAAAGATGTGCAGGTCAGGTGAATTGGCCATGCTGAATTGCCTGTAGTGTTAGGTGGATTAGTCAGGGGTAGAAGTAGGGGAATGGTTCTGGGTGCGTTGCTCTTCGAAGCGTTAGTGCAGACTTGTTGGGCCGAAGGGCCTGTTTCCACACTGTAGGTAATCTAATCTAATATGTCCTGTACACAAAAAGGAGGACAAATCCAAAATGGCCAATCCAAAATTTTTATATTTTCTTTCCCTTAGTACTCTCGATCATCAGTAAAGTGATGGCAGGTGTCATCAACAGCACCCGCTCAGTGAGACCCAGTTTGGGTTCCACCAGGGCTGCACAGCTCCTGACCCCATTACAGTCTTGGTTCAAGCATGAACAAAAAGCTGAATTCCAGAGGTGAGAGTCACAGTCTTTGACATCAAGGCCACATTCAAGAGTACAACGGGATTTTGATCAGATAGGTCGGACAGTGGCAGTTGGAGTTTAATAGAGATAAATGTGAAATGTTGCACTTTGGTAAGGCAAACCAGGTCAGGACACATACACCTAATGATAAGGTCCTGGGGAGTGATGCCACACAAAGAGACCTTGAGGAACAGGTTCATAGTTCTTTGAAGGTGGAGCCACATGTGGACAGGATGGTGAAGGTGTGTGGTATGCTTGTCTTTATTGGTCAGTGCATTGAATATAGGAGTTGGGATGTCATGTTACAGCTGCACAGGACATTGGTTAGGCTACTTTTGGAATACTGCATTCAATTCTGGTCTTCTCCCTGATACAAGAAAAGATGTAGTTAAACTTGAAAGGATTTCCATACCTCCAAAGAACATCCCACCCAACTGACACCCTAACCCTGCAAACTCCACATTTCCCATGGCTAAAGCTTGCACATCTCTGGACATTACAGAGCAAGTTAAGCAGTTCACCTAACCTGCACATCTTTGGACCTCAGTAGGAAACCCACACAGACACAGGAGAATGTGCAAACACCACAAAGAGTCACCCGAGGCTCGAATTGAACCTGGGTCCCTGTACTGTGAGGCAGCAATGCTCACCACTGAGCCTGCCCAAATGTCTGAAGTGTGTGATTCTAACTTGGTGTCAGAGGCATTTGCAAAGGATCTTGGGCAATGTGGAATACACATTGGAAGTTTAAACCTTCCAGGAAAGTTCACCAAAGGTTAATATGTCAGAACTTCCATGGATTCCCAATGCATATCTTGAGCAGTATGTCCAGACTAGAAGATTTGAATCATTATTTCACAAAATTCTTTTCTCAGTGCAAACGAGTAAAATGCAAATGCGAATAGTGTTGAATTGACGACAAATGCTTCTTTTTTAAAAAATGTAGCCTTAAGTGTTGTAAGTTTCAAATGTTACACATGGAATTCCAGGTCCTTAAACTAACATTTAGTTAGAAACAGATCAAACCGCTCAGCAGCCAAATGAAACACAAGGTAGTTTACTGAACTTTGCAGATGACCCCTGGAGCATTAATCACCAATCAAGACAGCTCTTAAAATATCCCGCAGGTGTGCATTAGCAAGGCAAGATCACTGAGCAGGAGCTCAAGCCCCCAAAAGCATTGGAAGAATGCACAGAGCACAGCAGGTCTCTTACACCCAATGTGGCTACAAAAAGAACAAATTGTTACTGTCATCTCATTGCAAATCACACTCCCACTCCCTTCCCTCACCTCCAGCTTGTCTCATGGCCACTCTTCTAGGCAGAAGTGCAGATTCGAGTCAAGATTATGGTGGTGCTGGAAAAGCACAGCTAGTCAGGTAGCCACCGAGGAGCAGGGAAATCGATGTTTCGGGCAAAAGCCCTTCATCAGAAATGAGGCTGGGAGTCTCGGCAGTGGAGAGATAAATGGGAGGGGGGGGGTGGGGCTGGGGAGAAGGTAGCTGGGAGTGCAGTAGGTGGATGGAGGTGAGGGTAAAGGTGATAGGTCGGTGAGGACGGTGGAGCAGATAGGTGGGAAGGAAGATTGACAGGTAGGACAAGTCATGAGGATGGTGCTGAGTTGGAAGGTTGGAACTGGGGTAAGGTGGGGGGGGCGGAGGGGAAATGAGGAAACTGGTGACCCCACCCCACCTCCCTTTTATTTCTCCAACCCTGAGGCTCCCAGCCTTATTCCTGATGAAGGGCTTTTGCCCAAAACATCGATTTCCCTGCTTCTCAGATGTTGTCTGACCTGCTGAGCTTTTCCAGCACCACTCTAATCTTGACCCATTGCCAATGTTGTCAAACTGACTAAATGCGCAGTCTACTGATCATCATGAAATTCACGAACACAGGATTCAGAGGTATTGGAGTCTGACAAATGCAGAAGGATGCCAGTTGCCCAGTACTTGTGGGGAGATTTGACAGAAGTGGTAAGTGGATCAATCAGCATTCTGGTGAATTGCGAGGCTTTGCCAGCAGTAAAGAAAGGAGGGACCCAGGGGAGGGCACTGCAGATCCCAAAAATGGTAAATGTTGAATTATATTGCATGAAAAAGAGAAACTCACGTTTAAGTAGCATATTATATATTGTCCAGGACACAGCAGGATCCTAGTCTCCTTCAACATAACACCATGAGATCTTACACATCCACTGAGAGGTCAGTCAGTTTAATCTTAGGACTTCCAGTCATCCTCTCAGATTTCCACTTTCAGTATCACTTAGACTTTTCTCCCATAGTCTCGAGGGGTTGCTTAGCTCAGTTGGCTGGGCAGGAGGTTTGCTGTGGACTTTCCTTCTTAACCACTCCCCTCACCCATACATGTGTTAAGTCACATGTAAAATCACCACCAGTTGCCTCGCTGATGAGAGACTAGCCCAATGAGGGCTTTCCCTACTGACTTTTCTGTTAAAGTCCTTGGAACTGAACTTAAAGCCACAACATTCCAATCCACAGGCAAGAATATCATTAACTGAGGCACAGCTGCCACTGTGGTTAATTGTTGCACATGCTTCACTCAGTGTTTCACTCATTGTCCTTCCTCTGTAGCTTTCTCTCCCTCACTCGCCGTCTATTACAGATGTCATCAGTTAAGATGTTTACAGTTTCCACTAACAAAACATATGTTATGCTAATCCACTCTTGAGAAAGTTTCAAATGAATTTGCCTTTATTTGGGAAAACCAATATAACCAGGAGATAATGTGTTATTGCTGGGAGGTACTGACTCTCATTACGGACAATAATAGTGACTTAAAAATAATTTTCAACTAAATTGTCAATCTTGGTTTGGAAATGGAGTGTGGATGGAGGAGGCAAATGAGAATCATTCTCACTGTATTAACAACAATGACTGCTTTGTAAATTGACTATCTATAAAATTTACAGGATACGATTGCAATATAATTGCTTGTAAAAAAAACCAATATAACCGGGAGATTTTGAATCTCCTCACTTCAGGGGACTGACCCCAAGCTGGCTGGCCACACTGCCAGTGTATTGTGTGCAAGTAAATGAAGGGTGACAGGACACCGGCCTCTGTGCAGATATTTCATTAGCACTGCTGCCTCACAGAACTAGGGACATGGGTTCGATTCCAGCCTTGGGGGACTGCCTGCGTGGAAAATAGAACATTACAGCGCGTTGCAGGCCCCTCGGCCCTCGATGTTGCGCTGACCTGTGGAAGCAGTCTGAAGCTCATCTAACCTACACTATTCCATTCTCATCCATATGTTTATCCAATGACCATTTAAATGCCCTTAAAGTTGGCGAGTCTACTGCTGTTGCAGGCAGAGCATTCCACGCCCCTACTATTCTGAGTAAAGAAACTACCTCTGACATTTGTCCTATATCTATCACCCCTCAATTTAAAGCTATGTCCCCTCATGCCAGCCATCGCCATCTGAGGAAAAAGGCTCTTACTATCCACCCTATCTCACCCTCTGATTTTCTTGTATGCCTCAATTAAGTCACCTCTAACCCTCTCTCTAATGAAAACAGCCTCAAGTCCCTCAAACTTTCCTCATAAGACCTTCCCTCCAAAGCAGACAACATCCTAGTAAATCTCGTCTGCACCCTTTCCAAAGCTTTCACATCCATCCTATAATGCAGTGACCAGAACTGTACACAATACTCCAAGTGCAGCCACACCAGAGTTTTGTACAGCTACAGCATGACCTCATGGCTTTGAAACTCAATCCCTCTACCAATAAAACCTAACACGCCATATGTGTTCTTAACAACCCTATTAACCTGGGTGGCAACTTTTGGGATCTATGTAAATGGACACCAAGATCTCTCTGCTCATCTACACTATCAAGAATCTTACCATTTGCCCACCACTCTGTATTCCTGTTATTCCTTTCAAAGTGAATCACCTCATGCTTTTCTGCATTAAACGCCATTTGCCACTTCTCAATCCAGCTCTGCAGCTTATCTATGTCCTTCTGTAACCTACAACAGCCTTTGACACTATCGACCACTCCACCAATTTTAGTGTTATCCACAAATTTACTAAGACATCCTTCTATGCCCTCACCTATGTCATTTATAAAAATGATAAACAGCAGTGGCCCTAAAACAGATCCTTGTGCTACACCACTCAAAACTGAAATCTAGGATGAACATTTCACATCAACCACGTACCTATGTCTTCTTTTAGCTAACCAATTTCTGATCCAAATCACTAAATCACCCTCAATGCCATGCCTCCGTATTTTGTGCAATAATCTACCGTGGGGAACCTTATCAAATGCCTTACTAAAATCCATATACATCACATCAACTGCTTTGCCCTCATCCACCTGTTTGGTCACCATCTCAAAGAACTCATTAAGGTTTATGAGGCACAACCTACCCTTCACAACACCATGCTGACTATCCCTAATCAACTTAATCCTCTCTAGGTGATTATAAATCCTATCCTTTATAATCTTTTCCAACACTTTACTCACAACCGAAGTAAGGCTCACTGGTCTATAATTACTAGGGTTGTCTCTACTCCCCTTCTTGAACAAGGGGACAACATTTGCTATCATCTAGTCTTCTGGCACTATTCCTATAGAAAACGATGACATAAAGATCAAAGCCAAAGGCTCTGCAATCTCCTCCTTGGCTTCCCAGAGAATCCTAGGATAAATCCCATCTGGCCCAGGGGACTTATCTATTTTCACACTTTCCAGAATTGCTAACACCTCCTCCTTGCAAGCTTCAATCCTATCTAATCTAGTAGCCTGTATCTCAATACTGTCTTTAACAACATTGTTTTTTTCCAGTGTGAATACTGACAAAAGATGTTCATTTAGCGTTTTCCTTAGCTCCTTGGTCTCCATGCACAACTTCCCACTAGTCATTCTTTTATTCCTGAGACACTTATGGAAAGCTTTTGGGTTTTCCTTGATCCTACCTACCCACAACTTCTCATATCCCATCCTATCTCTTCTTAGCTCTGTCTTTAGATCTTTCCTGGCTAATTTGTAATTCCTAAGTGCCCTAATTGAGCCTTCACATACCATCCTAACATAAGCCTTCTTCTTCCTCTTGACAAGAAATTCAACTTCTTTAGTAAACCACGGCTCCCTCGTTCGATCACTTCCTCCCTCCCTGCCTGCCAGGTATATATTATCAAGGACACGCAGTAGCAGTTCCTTGAATATGCTCCACATTTCAATTGCGCCCATGCCCTGCAGTTTCCTTCCCCATCCTATACATCCTAAATCTTGCCTAATCGCATGACAATTGCGTTTCCCCCAGCAATTACTCTTGCCCTGTGTTATATACCTAGCTCTTTCCAACGCTAAAGTAAACATAACCGAATTGTGGTCACTATCACCAAAGTGTTCACCTACCAACAAATCTAACACCTGGCCAGGTTCATTAGGTTAGATTAGATTCCCTACTGTGTGGAAACAGGCCCTTCGGTCCAACCAGTCCACACCGACCCTCCGAAAAGTAACCCACCCAGACCCAATTCCTTCTGACTGATGCACCTAACACTATGGGCAATTTAGCATGGCCAATTCACCTGACCTGCACAGCTTTGGACTGTGGGAAGAAACCGGAGCACCCGGAGGAAACCCATGCAGACACGGGGAGAATGTGCAAACTCCACACAGATAGTTGCCCAAGGCTGGAATTGATCCTGTGACCCTGGTGATGTGAGGCAGCAGTGTTAACCATTGAGCCACCGTGCTATCCCAGTACCAAATCCAATGTGGCCTCGCCCCTTGTTGACCTGTTTACATACTGTGTCAGGAAACCCTCCTGCACACATTGGACAAAAACTGACCCATCTAAAGTATTCGACCTACAGTATTTCCAGTCAATATTTGGAAAGTTAAAGAGCCCATAACAGGTAACCTGTTACTCTCGTTACTATCCAGAATTATCTTTGCTATCCTTTCCTCTACATCTCTGGAGATATTCGGAGGCCGATAGAAAACTCCCAATAGAATGGCCTCTCCTTTCCTGTTTCTAACCTCAGTCCATACCACCTCAGTAGACAAGTCCTGAAATGTCCTTTCTGCTACCGTAATACTGTTCTTGACTAACAATGCCACTCCTCCCCCCTTTTACCATTTTGTCTGTTCTTACTGAAACATCTAAATCCTGGAATCTGCAACAACCATTCCTATCCCTGCTCTACCGATGTCTCCAAAATGGTCACAACATTGAAGTTCCAGGTACCCATCCATGCTGCAAGTTTACCTACCTTATTCCAGATGCCCCTGGCATTGAAATAGACACACTTCAAACCACCTCCCTGCTTGCCGGCAAACTCTTGCGACCTTGAAACCATTTTTCTGACCTCACTACTCTCAACCTCCTGGACACTAGAGCTACAATTTAGGTTCCCATCCCCCTGCTGAATTAGTTTAAATCCTCCCGAATAGAATTAGCAAATCTACCCCGCCATGATATTGGTACCCCTCTGGTTCAGGTATAAACCATCCTGTTTGTAGAGGTCCCACCTACCCCAGAAAGAGCCCCAGTTATCCAGGTATCCAAAACCCTCCCTATGTTGGACCCACTCAAAGTTTGATCTTTGAAGGACATGGGGTCTACTGGAAGGATAGGACCAAAGATGTAGCATGGAACAGTGAAGAGACCACTTACATTCTGTTTTACAGAGTTGGCCACACAGGACTGAAGGAAGAGATGATCGGATCAGCGGTCCTTCTGCCCCCTGGTAAGATCTCAGTTGCCATGGGCTCAACAAGGTGTTTAAAGGGAGGCCTGCCAATCTGAAAACGTAAAGGTGATCACAAATTATAGTGATTTAAGGCATCAATACCACATGAAAGTTGCTTTATCATTCCTCAAAATCATTCATAACAAGGATAAAGAAAGCCAGATTTTAATGTTGCTTTCAGGAAACTTCCTCAGAAACACCCCTCAATTGGCCTCAGGACCTATTACTTCCCCTCAAGCCCACTCTCCATGTTGTACAAGCAATGAAGTGGTACATTGTCAGTTCCATGGTTAAGTCCTCTCTTGTGAAACAAAACATCCTTTGACTTATTCTGAACAATGGCACTGAACATCTGCTAGCAATACATCAGGAACCACACATATGGTCTGCACAGATGTCACATTTTGATACAAAACATTCCTAAAATGCCATGACCTTCTGAGCTGTGGCCTGACAGACTGTCAACCACATTCCAATCCACAAAAATATTCAAATCACATAAATTCCAATCAACCTGACTCTACATTTACTTAACAACAATGAGATTTGCAACCTACAAGGGCATACCTTCACCTGTGACGTATTGTACACCTGCCTCAGGAAAACAACCTTTGACTAATTCTGAACAATACACATGTCCCTCATACCTTTGAGTATTTTTTGCTATTCCATTTTGTTTTCCTGTCTGTGTTATATGGGGTGTAAATCAAACAGAGGACACTAGGACTCTGCAGTACCTGAACTCCAGCTTCATCTATGATTCCAAGCCCTGCATTAATGCCGTTCCTTTTACATGTTGAGGCCTGCCCTTTGAAGGAGCTCAGCAATCATATCATAGAAACCCTCCAGTTCAGCAAGAGGCCATTCGGCCCATCAAGTCTGCCCCAACCCTCTGGGAAACATCCTGCCCAGACTCGGCTCATCCCCGTAACCCTGCTTAGGGATTTTTACCATATCCAATCTGCACATCTTTGGACTGCGGGAGGAAAACAGAGCACCCAGCAGAAATCCATGCAGACACAGGGAGAATGTACAAATTCCACACTGTCAGTTCCCAAGTCTGGAATCGAACCTGAGTCCCTGGCACTGTGAGGCAGCAGTGCTAACCACTGAACCAGCATGCAACCCAATAAAAGGTTTGGGAATTGGGAGGCTCATCTATTCCTGACAAATGTCAGTTAAGGTGCCTTCATGACAAGTGGAGACTCATTAAAGAGGCCCCAATTCATTGCCACATCATTTTGGTACCTGGAGTGGCTGCATGTGAAAACTCTCCACATATTCCAAAAAAACAGTAACCATTCTCCTGGTAAATCTTCTATTCATAATCCAGGTAACAGGATATTACAGATAGTTATTTTATGTGCAGAGCAAAAATCATGAATGTTTGTTGGATATACAGAGAAAATGCCACATAAATTGTTAATTCTTCTATGCTTCCAGTGACAATACAGCAAGGATTTCTTAGCAGCTCCAAAAGAAATTCCTGGCCAAGGTTGCTGTTATTTGGCTCCTATTTCTGATTGGAATCATTTGTTAACCGGGAGGCAAGGAGCAGTATTTCCAGTGAAAGAGTGGCAGTCGAGATTTCTCAGTCTCATGGCTCAAGCTCAGTTAGCTGGTTTATGATATAGGGAAATTCCAGCGGTTCAATTCCCACATCAGCTGAGATTAGATTAGATTACTTACAGTGTGGAAACAGGCCCTTCAGCCCAACAAGTCCACACCGACCCTCCGAAGAGCAAGCCACCCAGACCCATTCCCCACCCAGACCCATTCCCCTGCATTTACCCCTTCACCTAACATTATGGGCAATTTAGCATGGCCAATTCACCTAACCTGCACATTTTTGGACTGTGGGAGGAAACTGGAGCACCCGGAGAAAACCCAAGCAGACATGGGAATGTGCAAACTCCACACAGTCAGTCGCCTGAGATGGGAATTGAACCCAGGTCTCTGGTGTTGTGAGGCAGCAGTGCTAACCATTGTGCCACCATGCCACCCAGGTTACCATGGAGAACTCTCCTTCTCAACCTCTTCCCTCACCTGAGGTGTGGTGACCCTCAGGTTAAACTCACCACCAGTCATCTCTCTCTAATGTGGTTTGATAGGCCTTTTGCAATATTAGAATCATAGAATCCCTACATATCCAAAAGAGACCATTCAACCCATCGAGTCTGCACCAAGCCTCTGAGCAGCATTCCAGCCAGACTCTACTCTAACCCCACATTTTCCATGACTAATCCACTTAGCCCACACATCCCTGGAAACTATGGGGCAATTTAGCATGGCCAATCCACCTAAACTGCACATCTTTGGACTGTGAGAAGAAACCAGAGTTCCCAGATACACGCACGCACGTGCAGACATGGGGAGAACATGCAAATTCCACACAGACAGTCACCCAAGGCTGGAATCAAACCAAGGTCCCTGGTGCTGTGAGCTACCAGTGTTAACCACTGAGCTATCATGCCATCCTTTAATTTTGTTGACCAATCACAGCAGAGTAAAATGCCACGCTCATAAAATAGTTGCTATTGTTATTGGCCCAGCATTACCTATGAGCTAAATAGTTCCACCCCACTGAAAACCAGTCTCACTTTCCCACTGTTCATAATGAGCATCATATACAGATCATATGTCACTTTGCTCAGTAGCTTCTAAATTACAAGGTTGTGGGTTCAAGTACTACTTCAGCCTATAATCCAGGATGACACAGCATAGCAGTGAGTGAGAGCGGCTATTATTCAAATACAATGTAACTGAGGCCCAGTTTTCAGAATCAGGTAAATGATCTCAGCTCATTAATTGATGCAAAGAAGGGATGTTTGTCTGGCAATGTTCTCTCACTAACCCAACAAATAGAGATTAACTTCATTTATCTCATTGATGGTGTGAGGCTTCACTCAGCACAGAAAATCTTCTCTGATTGCCCCCGTAGCAACTTCAAAGGAATTCACCAGATGTGTAAAGTGCTGTGGAATGTTTCTGTGAGATTCAATATGGGAGCTATATTTTGTCAACTTGCAGTATGGATTTTCTGTTCCTTCAATCTCATAATGCTGGTTGGGAAAGGGGGATGGGGAAGAGCAGAAAATAAACTAATGAATCACCTTTTAAGGCATAGTGGCTGTTGTAAAAGTGGCTATTCATATCCTCAGGTATCAGAAGCACACTGCCCATTGGACTCACTGCAACATATTTTTTCTCTACAATTAAAAGTCATATGTTGTGGGAATCTTGCATTCAACAACGTAAGAGATAGTAGCCTCTTCCCATAACAAAATAGTTTCAACTCCACCATACCACACACTTCAGATAAGGCAGGAACAGGATGATCAGCCATGATCATATTGAATGGTGGTGCAAGCTCGAAGGGCAGAATGGCCTACTCCTGCACCTATTGTCTATTGTCTATTGTCACCCTCCCCATTTCCTCCCCCCCCCCCCCCTCCTTCTCCCACCCCATACAGAGATGTGAGTTAATGAAAAAGTAACATATGATGTTGATTCCACTCTCAGCCTCTTTCAAATCTCCTTCTGAGGCCTGATGAGACAAATGATCTCGGATAGACTCTCACCTCCCCCATTGCTTCGCTCACCTCTCATTTTCTTTCTCATGACTCTCTGGAACTCTCTTCCTCAACATTTTGTGTTCACCTTCCTAAGACTATTTGATCATAAGAAATAGAAACAGAAATAGGCCATTCAGCCCCTCAAGCCTGCTCTGCCATTCATTGGGATAATGGCTAATCCAACGTTCCTCACATCCACTTTCTTACACTTTCCTCTTAGCTTTTGCTTCCACTACTGATCAAGAATCTATCAATCTCAGCCTTAAATATATACAAGGCCTCTACTCCCACAGCTCTCTGTGGTAAAAGTTCTAAAGACTCACAACCCTCTGAGAGAAGAAGTTCCTCCTCATCTCAGTCTTAATTTTGCATCCATTTATATTGAGATTATGCCCTCTGATTCTAGAATCTTTCATGGGAGGAAATATCTTTTCAAAATTTACCCTGCCAAGCCCCTTAAGAATCCCATATGTTTCAATGAGATCACCTCCCACTCTTTTATACCTCAGTGAGTAGAGTCCCAACTTGTTTAGCTTGTGCTCATAAGATGGGTGCAGCTCCAATAACATTCAAGAAGCTTAACAACATCCAGGATCAAGAAACCCACTTGATTAGCACCACATCTACAAATATCCACTCCCTCCAGTACTGATACTCCGTAGGATCAATGTGAACTATCGACAAGATGCACTGCAGAAGTTCACCAAAGATCTTTGGGCAATGCTTTCCAAACCCATGACCACTTCTATTTGAAAGGACAAGAATGGCGGCATGGTGGCTCAGTGCACATTCTCCCCGTGTCTGTGTGGGTTTCATCCGGGTGCTCTGGTTCCCTCCTACAATCCAAAGATGTGCAGGTCAGGTGAATTGACCATGCTAAATTACCCATGTAGTGTTAGGTGTATTAGTCAGGAGTAAATATAGGATAGAGGAATGAGTCTGGGTGAGTTACTCTTCGGAGGGTCAGTGTGGACTTATTGGGCTGAAGGGCCTGTTTCCAAAATGTAGGGAATCTAAACTAATCTACTCTAATGGCAGATACAAGGGAACACCACTATCTGAAAGTTCCCCTCCAAGCCACTCACTATCCTGACTTGGAAATATATTGCCGTTCCTTCACTGCCATTGGACCAAAATCCTGGAATTCCCTCCCTAAGGACATTGTGGGTTAACCCATGCGAGTGGACTGCAGCAGTTCAAGAAGGTAGCTCACCGTTACCTTCCCAAAGGCAACTAGGGACGGGCAGTAAATGCTGGCCAGCCAGCAACGCCCAGATCCCATGAATTAATAAAAAAAGGCAATCACTCCATATCAGGGATCATCCTGGTGAACCTTCACTGATATGCCTCCAAAGTACTGATAAGTTTTACATAGGCGAAAGTGAGGACTGCAGATGCTGGGGATTAGAGTCAAGGGTGTAGTGCTAGAAGCACAGCAGGTTAGGTGGCAACCGAGGTGCCGGAGAATTGACGTTGCAGGCAAAAGCCCTTCATCAGCCATTCCTGATGAAGGGCTTTTGCCTGAAATGTCGATTCTCCTGTTCCTTGGATGCTGCCTGACCTGCTGCGCTTTTCCAGTACCACACTCTCGATGATAAATTTCATATGTAGTTGAGCATCAAAGCTGTTCATAATACTCCAGATATGGTCTCACCAGTGCATTGCTCAGTTGTGGTAAGACTTCCCTACATTCCAACTCTCTTGAAATAAGATCCAATATTCTATTAGCCTTCATGGTTACCTGCTATATCAGTGTGCTTGCTCTCTGTGTTTCATGTACAAGTGCCCCCATGTCCCTTTGTGTTGCAGCTTCCTGCAGTTTTCTCCATTTAACTAATACTCTGTTCTTTTATTTTCCTGTCCAAAGTGAGCATCAGACTTTCCAAAATTAAACTCTATTTGCTAACTTTTTGCCCACTTACTTAAACTATTAATATCTCTCTGTCAACTGTTGGTATCCACCTCGTTATTTGCTTTTCTACCTATTTTGGGGTCATCTGTGTCATTCTTTGCAACCTCTCTCTCATGGTGGTGGTAATTTTTTTTCTGTATTGCTTGGTATTTATGTTTCTCTTCCTTCATGTCTTGCAAATTGTCCCACAGTTTTAGTTTGCACTCATAATGGTGCAAAATGCTACTAGTTTCACAGAATAACATCACAAAGGAGAAATGTCTTCATCAAGAGAGTGGTGGAGGCCAAAACACTGCATGTTTTCAAGGAGTCAGATAGGGCTCTTCGGGCTAAAGGGATCAAAAGGTGTGGGGAGAAAATGAGAACACTCAGTTGGATGATCAGCCATGATCATATTGAATAATGGAGCAGGCTCAAAGAGGCCGAATGGCCTACTCCTGCTGCCATACAGCATGTTTCTAAAAAGAGAAAAGAATTTTAATTCCAAGAATACTGATAATGGAGAGTCTATCTCCCATATAACCAATTTTATATCACAGCTTACATTGATCCCACTGTGCTTAAATCTTTGTGAATGGGTTTTTGACACAGTTAAAGTAGAGGAGAAAGTGAGGACTGCAGATGCTGGAGATCAGAGCTGAAAATGTGTTGCTGGAAAAACGCAGCAGGTCAGGCAGCATCTAAGGAACAGGAGAATCGACAGCTTATGCCCGAAACGTCGATTCTCCTGTTCCTTGGATGCTGCCTGACCTGCTACGCTTTTCCAGCAACACATTTTCAGCACAGTTAAAGTAGAACTCTGACATCTCCCCCATTTCACTTTTATCTAAGCGCTTATTTCCTTCTGAAGTGATATCAGAACTCACTATAAATTATAATATTGCCCAACAGCCTTGCACAACTCAAAGTCTAAGGCGGACCCTTCACCTCTTCCCACGTTCTGAATAGAATTAAAGGAAAGAATAGTTACTCAACCAGTTATCCCTTTCCCCAATGTCACAGTTTCCAACCCCATTCTTAAACTAACTCTTGCTTCTCTTTAATTTGTGAATCATTAGCTTGCCTCTATTTTAGCCAGTACTTCACAAAACAGTTCCATGCTCCAAATATACGGGACTGTTGTTTTTTTCATGTTCACTGTCTCCCTGTCCTCTTTATCTTTGGCTCATTTTTTTCTCAGGTTTATACAGAATTTCACCTTCTGCATTTATTCCTTTTCCTATCACCATTATCCTTTTAAAACATTATCTAATCTCTACTTCCAGATATGTCTTATTTTTAAAAAAATTTTGATCATAGGGCTGCTTTGCCCTTCACCCTGTTTTCTCAAAAAAAAAACCTGGTCAACATTCCTCCCCTCTTTTTACAGTAAGGGTAGGGGGTCTATTAATCAACAGCTCATCAAGGATTGATTAACTTCATGCTCTGCAGCCCTCACTTTCTCCTCCTTGATTAACTTCATGGGTTAGTTTATTTAATTTAGTAAGACACATGACAGGTTTTGAAGCTGCTATTACAGCAAAGCATCTGATTGCTGTTTAGAACATAGAACATAGAAAAGTACAGCACAACACAGGTCCTTCGAAGATTAAACCTAATCTAAAAGAAAATAAGCTAACCTACTCTCCTGTCGCTGCTGTCCATGTGCATGTCCAGCAGTCACTTAAATGTCCCGAATGACATAAGTTTGTGTGCGTGTTTGTGTGTCTTTATGTAGCTTGTGGACATACAACAGACCAAATGCCTTTTGTCACAACATTGTATACATTCAATACTATACCTTGATGCCTCAGGGGCAATTTCTTTTAAAAGAAAGGTGTACATACAACACTATTCTCTTCACAAAAAGTATACATCTATCTAATTCCGAAAAGACATTTGTTAGAAACTTACTCCTTACGTCTTTTCTAGTTTTCTCTCCCTTTCTTTTGACATTTTAAGCTTCTTGATCATTTTCTTCATTTCAATACTCTTCCTCCTGGAAATTTTCTCTAAACTTAGCTTGTGATTTCACAAGTTCGATCTAAAGCCTCAAGTTGCAAGTCAAAATTAGCTAGGGAATATGCTAACCTCTCCCTTGAAGATAATCTTGCCCCCATTTGTTTGTCTCTGTTTAGTGGCTAAGACAGACAGGCAGGCAGACAGACAGAGAGAGCACAATGCTGCTTAGATGAACAATTGAACCTTTCTGAACATTGAAGCTTTCAATGGAACCACAAGCAATCTCTGTGAATTAATGCATGCAGTACAATACTGTCTTTTTACTCTCTTCAAATATTTTGATTATCACAGTCTTTGCCAAGCCATGTACTTAAAGCAAGACTTACATTTATATAGCACCTCATTTCAACTTGCAAAAACTTTCACAACTAATGAATTACGTATGTGTAGTGGAAATAACATTCCTGCAGAAGGATTATCCAATGCAGTTAGTCAGTACAATATATAAAATATATTCAGTGATGAACGAGGGGATATGTCTGAGTCTGTAATAAAACATGAACCCTAGTATTCAAGCGTGGATGAAAGTTTGCAACACACATGTGGTACAAGAAATGCCAACACAAGAGATGTCACCTCCCTGAGGATTCCTATCACTTGGCTGGTGATCCTTTTCAAAGTGAACTGTGTAAATATTTAAATCAAACTGAGTGCATCTCATTCCAAATCAACAAGAACAAACAGGCCATCAAATCATTTTACTACAAAGACATGAGGGAAGAGCTGAACAGATTTGATTGGAAGGAGAACTTATCAGGGAAGACAGTGAAGCAGCAAAGGCAGGAATTTCTGGGAGTAATTTGGGAAACATAGAAGAAATTTATCCCTCGGAAGAAGAAACATACTAAGGGGAGGATGAGGCAACCACAGCTGACAAGGAAAGTCAGGGACAGCATAAAAACAAAAGAACAAGTAACGTGGTGAAGATTAATGGGAAGCCAGAAGATTGGGAAGCCTTACAATTGGCAGAGGACAACTGAAAAAGCAAGAAGGGAGGAGAAGATGAAATATGAGGATAAAGCAGCTAGTTATATAAAAGAAGATTGCAAGAGTTTTTTTGAGATATATAAAAGGTGAAAACTGCTGTAAAATAGGGCTAGAGAAGTAGTTATAGGGAACAAAGAAATGGCAGTGGAACTGAATAGGTACATTGCATCAGTCTTCATGGTGGAAGACACCAACAGCTTAATGTAACTTCAAGAGAGTCAGAGGCAGAAGTGAGTGTTGTAGCCATCACTAAGGAAATTGAAATTTCCCAGAAAGGATAGACTACACACCAGAGTTCTGAAGGAGATAGCTGAAGAGATTGCAGGGGAACTGTTGCTGATCTTTAAGGAATTAGTGGAGTCAGGGAGGGTGTGAGAAGACTTAAAAATGTTTAATGTAACATCCTGTTTCAAAAAGGAGGGAGACAGAAGGTGGGAAATTATAGGCCAGTCATTGGTAAGATTTTAGAAATCGTCATTAAAGATGAAATTACAGAGAACTTGGAAGTGCATGGTAAATAGGCCTAAGTCAGCATGACATCGTCTAGGGGAAGTCATGTCTGACAAATCTGTTGGAATTCTTTGAGAGGGTAACAAGCAAGTTAGACAAAGGGGAGCCAGTGGACATGATCTATTTGGATTTCTAGGAGGCCTTTGATAAGACGCTGAACAGGAAGCTGCTAAATATGATAACATACAATGATATTAGGGGCCGATTTAGAGAACAGAGGATTGGCTGATTGGCAGAAGGCAGAAAGAAATCTTTTTCAGGATGGCAGCTGGTGACATAGTGGAGTTCTGCAGGGGTCAGTGTTGGGACCATAATTACTCCCATTATATGTTATCAATTTAGATGAAGGAACTGAAGACATTGTTGCTAAGTTTATAAATGACACAAAGATAGGCAGAGGGACAGGTAGTATTGAGGAGGTAGGGAGGCTGCAGGAGGAATTGAACAGGCTAGGAAAATAGGCAAAGAAGTGGCAGATGGAATACAATGTCATATTATGAGCCGTGTTTGGTTCCATACATGAAGTACTGCCATTGGATGATGTCCAGAGGAGGTTTACAAGAATGATCCCAGGACTTAAGAGCTTGTCCTATAAGGAGCAGTTGAGGACTATGCTTCTGTACTCAATGGAGTTTAGAGGAATGAGGGGGATGGAATCTCAAAGAACATAGAGCAGTAGAGCATAGGAGAGGGCCCTTCAACCCACAATGCTGTGCTGAACATGATGCCAAATTAAACTAATCCCTTCTGCCTGCCTTTGGTCCATATCCCCCCATTCCTCGTATATTCATCTGTTTACCAAAAAGTCCTTTAAATGCCCGTATTGTATCCACCTCCACCACCACCCAAAGCAGTGCGTTCCAGACTCCTACCACTCACTGGGTAAAAAACTTGCCCCTCACCTCTCCTTTGAACTTTCTCCCCTTACCTTAAATACATGCCCCCAGTATTGGACATTTCACCTCGGGAAAAAAAGTCTGACAGTCAACCCTATCCATGCATCTTGCAATTTGATAGACTTCTATCAAGTCTCCCCTCAGCTTCTGTCACTCCAGAGAAAACAAACCAAGTTTTTCTAGCCTCTTCTTATCACTCATATCCTCTAATCCAGGCAGCATCCTGGTAAATCTCTTCTGAACCCTCTCCAAAGCCTTCACATCCTTCCTGTAATGTGGCAACCAGAATTGAACACAATACCCTAAATGTGGCCTAATTAAAGACTTATAAAGCTATTATCCTGACTTTGCACTCAGTTCCCTGACCATAAAGGCAAGCATGTCATTTGCCTTCTTTACCACCTTATCTACTTGTGTAACCACTTTCAGGCAACTTTGGACTTGAACGCCAAAATCCCTTTGTATATCAATGCTGTTCAGAGTCCTACCATTCAATGCATTCCTTAACATTTGATATCCCACTGTGTAGCACCTCACACTTATCCGAGTTTAACTCCATCTGCCATTTCTCCACCCATATCTGCTACTGATCGATATCTCGCTATATCCTTTGACAAGCTTCCACGCTTTCACAACACCACCAATCTGTGTATGATCTGCAAACTTATTAACTCACCCATCTGCATTTGCATCTAAGTCATTTATATATATCACAAACTGCAGAGGTCCAAGTACTGTCCTAGTCGCAGACCTCCAGTCTGAAAACCACCCTTCCATCACTACCCTCTGCCCCTTACAGGCAAGCCAATTCTGAATCCACACTGCCAAGACCCCATGGATCCCATGCATCTTAATCTTCTGGATGAGTCTACCATGAGGGACCTTGTCAAAAGCCTTATTAAAATCCATGTAGACAATATCCATTGCTCTACTCTCATCAATCATCTTTGTCACCTCCTCAAAAAATTCAATCGTTAGTAAGACATGACCTGCCCCACATGAAGTCATGCTGACTATTCCTAATTAGGCCATGCTTTTCCAAATATCTAAATCCTATCCCTAAAAATTCTCTCCAACAGCACCCCAACCATCAGAGTATAGTTTCATGGATTATCCCTATTTACCATTAGCTACTCGTCATTCTGGGCAAAAGTCCTTCATCAGGAATGAGCTATTCCTGATGAAGGGCTTTTGCCAGAAATGTCAATTTTCCTACTCCTCAGATGCTGCCTGACCTACTGTGCTTTTGCAGCACTACTCGAATCTTGACTCTAATCTCCAACACCTGCAGTATCCACTTCTAACATTAGCTACTCACCAGTCCTCCAGGACCTCTCCAATGGCTAGTGAAGATATAAACATCATGGTCAGGGCCTCAGCAATCTCCTCTCTAGCCTCTCTCAATAACCTGGGGGAGGTACCATCAGGCCCTGGGGATTTATCCACCTTAATGCTCTTCAAGATATCCTACACCATTTCTATCTTGATCTCAAAATGCCCGAGCACATTAGTATGCTCCACATTAGTGTCATTCTCTTTCATAGATAGGTGGAGTTGTGGACAGTGAGGAAGGCTGTTGTCGGCTGCAGAGGGACTTAGATATGATGCAGAGCTGGGCTGAGGAGTGGCAGATGGAGTTCAACCCTGCCAAGTGTGAGGTTGTCCATTTTGGAAGAACAAATAAGAATGCGGAATACAGGGTTAATGGTAGGGTTCTTAGTCAGGTGGAGGAACAGAGGGATCTTGGGGTCTATGTACATAGATCTTTGAAGGTTGCCACTCAGGTGGATAGAGTTTGTAAGAAGGCCTATGGAGTATTATCGTTCATTAGCAGAGGGATTGAATTCAAGAGTCGTGAAGTGATGTTGCAGCTGTACAGGACTTTGGTTAGGCCACAGTTGGAGTACTGTGTGCAGTTCTGGTCGCCTCACTTTAGGAAAGACGTGGAAGCTTTGGAGAGGGTGCAGAGAAGATTTACCAGGATGTTGCCTGGAATGGAGAGGAAGTCGTACGAGGATAGGCTGAGAGTTCTCGGCCTTTTCTCGTTGGAACGGCGAAGGATGAGGGGTGACTTGATAGAGGTTTATAAGATGATCAGAGGAATAGATAGAGTAGACAGTCAGAAACTTTTTCCCCGGGTACAACAGAGTGTTACAAGGGGACATAAATTTAAGGTGAAGGGTGGAAGGTATAGGGGAGATGTCAGGGGTGGGTTCTTTACCCAGAGAGTGGTGGGGGCATGGAATGCGCTGCCCGTGGGAGTGGTAGAGTCGGAATCATTGGCGACCTTTAAGCGGCATTTGGATAGGTACATGGATGGGTACTTAATCTAGGTTAGAAGTTCGGCACAACATCGTGGGCCGAAGGGCCTGTTCTGTGCTGTATTGTTCTATGTTCTATGTTCTATCCCTCTCCTGGGTTGAATACCAACACAAAGTATGCATTTAGGATCTCACTCACATCCTCTGTCTCCAAGCACAAGTTCCCTCCTTTATCCTTGAGTGATCCTTCCTTCTCTCTAGTTATCCTCTTGATTTTAAGGTAGATATAGAATGCCTTGGGGTTCTCTTTAACCTTAATTGCCAAGGTTATTTCATGGCCCTTTTTTGTTCTTCTAATCCTTGCTTGAGTTCTTTCCTGTTTTCTTTATATACATCACAGGCCCTGTCCGATTTTAGCTTCCTAAATATTCCATATGTTTTGGATGTAGGCTTGCCCACTGAGCTTGAAGGTTCATTTTTCAGACATTTTGTCACCATACCAGGTAACCAGTGAGATTCCAGATGAAGCACTAGTGGTGTAGCCCGCTTTCTATTTATATGTTTGGGTTTTCTTGGGTTGGTGATGTCATTTCCTGTGGTGACATCATTTCCTATGGTGATGTCATTTCCTGTTCTTTTTCTCAGAAGGTAGTAAATGGGATCCAAATCAATGTGTTTGGTAATAGAGTTCCAGTTGGAATACCATACCTCTAGGAAATCTTGTGTGTATCTCTGTTTGGCTTGTCCTTGGATGGATGTGTTGTCCTAGTTGAAGTGGTGTCCTTCCTCATCCATATGTAAAGATACTATTGAGAATGGATGTGTGGTCCCTAGCATGGTGACGAAATATCTGAAAATGAAACTTCCGGCTCAGCGAGCAAACCTACATCCAGAACCGCAACCTGAGCCACAAATCTTCTCAAAACTCACTAATTCCATATGTTTCTTTCTTCTTTTTGACTAAATTCACAATCTCCCTTGTTATCCAAGGGTCCCTTACCTTGCCATCCTTATCCTTCTTCCTTACAGGAACACTCCAGTCCGGAACTCTAATTAGCGAGTCTAAAAACATGTCAAATGTGGACTTGCCTGATAACAGTTCCTCCAAAACAACTCTCCCTAGCTCCTGCCTAATACTGACGTAATTTGCCCTCCCCCAATTTAGTACCTTCCCACAAGATCCTGATTTATCGTTGTTCATAGGTATCTTAAAACTTAATGAGTTGTTTAACTGAGATGAGGAGGAATTTCTTTAGCCAGAGGGTGGTGAATCTTCGGAACTCATTGCCACACAGGGCTGTGGAGGCCAAGTCATTGAGTGAATTTAAGAGAGAGACAGATAGATTTTGATTGTTAAGATGATCAAGCATTACAAGCAGGAGGTGGGAGAATAGGTTTGAGAAATACATCAGCCATGATCGAATGGCAGAGCAGTCTCAATGGACTGAATGGCCTAATTCTATTTGATGATCTTTGGGTCTCATGCTCTTATGGCTGAAGACAAGCATTGTGATGCTGCAGACCTCAGAAAAAGCTCAAGATGGATCATCCACTTCCTGCTGAGAGTGCTCGCACAAGTCGGCTTCCCCTTAATGAGGAATTTTCTTTTCATTCTGGGGCCAGCATTTATTGCCCTTCTCTGTTTGTCCTCGGTAAAAGTGTTCTATTTTCCTCCTTAGACAGCACTTTCCAAACAAATCTTTAATCACTGCAATCCTGAACGGCAAAGGCAGCACCATCACTTGCAAGTTCTCCTCCAAACTGCAAACCAACCTGACTTGGAAATAAATTGCCATTCCTTCACCGTCACTGGGTCAAAATCCTCCCTAATACCATTGCATGTTTATCTGCACTTAAAAGACTGCAGTGGTTCAAGAGGTTGCTGAGGGTGGTAAGGTCACAGAATATACTCTGGTGATATCTGTCGCCAAACTGCAGACCAAGCTGTCCAAATGCTGAAGGTCATAGCTCTGCATTGGCTCTGCAGAAGTTGGTGAGGGAATCAATACAAAGGGGTGAAAAAAAATGTTTCGAACTTGTCCTCACCTATGTACACGCTGCAAATGGTTATGTCCATTTGTTGCTTGGAAAGTGCTATCTTAGGAAGTAAATAAAAAAAACTTTGATTTGATATAGCCATGTGAGGCACTTTAACTTTGAGTGTTTATATTGCTGTAACTCTTTTGGCTATCTTGAAGGCAAACTTTTTCAGCTACATTTCTTGGGAGATGTAGACCAATGCAAATAGGGGCTACTGACAGTCATTTATAAGTATTTTGAACTGTGATTAGCCAAGGGTCAAAGCATCTGCAGGTATATCAACGGAGCACAGTATGAAATAGGCATGATCTAAGATCGAGGCAAAAGTTTATTTGCAACAAACTGATGAGTAAATTCATTTTTCAGTTCCTCATCAAAACAGAGGAGTAATTCATTTCCTAGGCTGTCAAGGATAACTTTCTATCCATGACTTAACTTGACCTTTCGAAGCATACTAACTGCAATTTCATGAAAGTCTTGAACCAAAATATGAATTTGTCTTGTTTCCTAAGATGATGAATAGCACTTTAGTATTTAAAGCATTTTCCATGTTTCTTAAGCTCAATCAGAATCTGTCTTCCAGTAATGTGTCAAGTGCTGTTCAGTCAGTTTAAAGATAGCTTCATTTTTCTTTCATGAAGTTTAACCAAGCACTGGGAATGTGATTTAACTAAAATATGTTGTGTTCTGTCAATGCATATTCAAAAGGGATGAGTTTTAGAAATCACCAGTTTTGCAGAGTAGAGGATTACAAAACACCATCTGGTATGGAAGAATTGTGGACTGTGTTGAGGAATAAAGGGAAATATTTAAAAGATGTGTCGCAGTATTCATTGATGGAAAAAGTATTAAAAGGATAATGAATAACACAGGATCTTAAGAAAGCTACAAATGGCACAGGTATATTTCACTTGTTCAGTGTAGAAACAAACCTGCAATCACCCATTACAACATCCAAATATTTTCTTAGGCGATTACAAGGTTTATTCTTCCGTTATCCTGCTCAAAACTCCATTCCATGTGTTGCTCATTCTTTGTGTTAAGAAACTTCTCATATCAATCCCAAATCTTTCCCTTCCCAGCACTGAATCTATTTCTCTTGGTGGACAGTTATAGTTTAACTTGAAATAATGAGTAATGTGCCTAGTCACTTCATACCAGTTACTATTACATATCTATGTTACCTGTCTTTCAATCCATCAATCCCAAATTTATTGTTTTACAGTTCAACCTTCTGGGATCATTGGTATCTCTTTCCTGCACTGCTTTGCCATTGTCCCAGTGACCAAAACTGGACAATATTTTTGAAGACCAGAGTGATGGACAATATGAGGATGACATTTTATACCACACTAACCTGACTATATAACTGAACGTTCTTTGGGGTTGTTAATTTCTGCTGTGAAATGACTAAATGTGCTAACCACTAAGGCCAGAGAAGAAGGAACTGTGCTGTTCTTGTTCACACCCATATTTGGGCATTAGCCTTTAGTGTCAGAGAGTCTTTACAGCATTGAAAGAGGCCCTTTGGCCCATCATACCCATGCCAGTCATCAACCATCCCTGCACTCTAATGCTATTTTCCAACATTTGGCTCACAGCTTTCTATCGCTTGGTGTCTCATCGAAACAGGAGAAAGTGAGAACTTAAGATGGAGAGTCAGACTCGAAAAGTGTGGCACTGGAAAAGCACAGCAGATCAGGCAGCATCTGAGGAGTAGGAGTGTCGATGTTTTGGGCATAAGCCCTTCACCAGGAATGCCTTTATTTTAGCTGCTACTCATTCTGTACAGAGCTAATGGTTCTGGTGGTTGACTTGAGGCCCATGACCTTGAAGGTTCTCTGTCAATGAAAGAACCGTGATAATAAATTTAAATTTAAACTTGGAAGACTTCCCACTTCTCGAGGTACATGAGACAGGTCACTCATCTGTAAGCCACAGGTTACAGTTAAAGGGGCAATACTCTACATTAAACATGGCGAACCAGCATTATCTTCCAGACTTCTTGACTGCCATAGACATGGGTTGAGGAGTGGCAGATGGAGTTTAATTTAGATAAATGTGAGGCGCTGCATTTTGGCAAGACAAATCAGAGCAGGACTTATATACTTCATGGTAAGGTCCTGAGGAGTGTTGCTGAACAAAGAGATCTTGGAGTGTGGGTTCATTGTTCCTTGAAAGTAGAGTCACAGGTAGCTAGGATAGTGAAGAAGGCGTTTGGTATGCTTTTCTTTATTGGACAGAGCATTGAGTATAGGAGTTGAGAGGTCATGTTGCGGCCGTACAGGACATTGGTTAGGCCACTTTTAGAATATTGTGTACAATTCTGATTTCCCTCCTATTGGAAGGATATTGTGAAACATGAAAGGGTTCAGAAAAGATTTACAAGAATGTTGCTAGGGTTGGAGGGATTGATTTACAAAGAGAGGCTGAATAGGCTGGGGCTGTTTTACCTGGAGCGTGGAGACTGAAGGGTGACCTTATAGAAGTTTATAAAATAATGAGGGGCATAGATAGGGTAAATAGATAAAGTCTTTTCCCTGGGGTGGGGGAGTCCAGAGCTAGAGGGCATAGGTTTAAGGTGAGAGGGGAAAAATTTAAAAGGGACTACTTTATCACGCAGAGGGTGATGCGTTTATGGAATGAGCTGCCAGGGGAAGTGGTGTGAACTGGTACAATTACACCATTTAAGAGGCATCTGGATGGGTATATGACTAGGAAGGGTTTACAGGGATTTGGGCCAAGTGCTGGCAAATGGGACTAGATTAGGTTAGGATATCTGTTCAGCAAGGATGAGTTTGACAGAAGGGTCAAACATCTCTAAGACTCTATAACTGGAAGAATCTACATGTTGACAATCAATCTGATCGCTTACATCACAAATGCACCTTCAGTGATTGTTAAATCATGGTATTTTGTTCAGAAGTAGGGGGACTATTCACAGTGTACAAAGACCCCTACTCATGACAATAGGACAATACTTTAATAAGATAAATGCACAAAGATGCTTGACTTTGATTATAGAAACAAAGAAACATAGGAACAGAAATAGGCCATTCAACCCCACAAGCCTGTTCCATCATTCAGTGAGATCATGGTTTATCTGTAGCCTAACAACACATACCTATCTTTGGCTCATATCCCTTAATATCTTTGATTAACAAAAATGTATCTATCTCAGATTTAAAATGAACAACTGATGTAGCATCAATTGCTGTTTGTGGAAGATAGCTCCAAACACCTACTATCTTTTGTGTGTAGAAATGCTTCATACCATCTCTTCTGAACGTCTGGCCTATTTTTTAGACTATGTCTTTTAGTTTTAGAATTCCCAATCAATAGAAATAGTTTATTTTTATTTCTCCTGTCTTTTTCTGTGAATATCCTGAGGACTTCAATCAAATCACCCCTTAACCTTCTAAGTTCTAGAGAAAACAGGCCTAATTAGTATAACGTCTCCTCATAACTTAATCTCTAAAGTCCAGGTATCATTCTTGTGAACTACGTTGTACTCCCTCCAAGGCCAATATATCCCTCCTAGGATTTGCTCTCAGTACTCCACGTGGGATCTAACCAGGATTTTGTACAACTGCAGCATAACTCCTGTTTCTTATAATCTAGTCTTCCAAATTAAAAAGGCCAGAATTCTGTTCACCTACTTGGCTATTTCCTGCACCTGTTTGTGGCACTTTCAAGATCTATGTAAAAGAATACCCAATTATCTTTGGACATCCATTATATTCAACTTCATCCTATCTAGAAAGTAGATCTGATCTCTTCTTTCTTGGTACAAAATGGATAACCCTACATTTGTTTAAGTTGAACTCCATCTGCCACAGTTTTGCTCATTCACTTAGCCTATCAATATCCCTTTGTAATTTAATGCTATCACCTACACTGTCTACAATACTGCCTAACTTTGTGTCATCAGTAAATTTGGATGTATGACTTTCTATGACAGTATCCAAGTTATTAATTTATCATATTACCTAGAAATATGTAGCCTGAATTGGAATTATAATTGGATCGGAATTTCTATGAACTCTAGATAAAAAGTTGTCATCAATGTTCCCACTTAATCACTCATTCACCAATTCCTGATTACTCAAACATAGCAGAATTGACTTCGCCAGTACAGCAATTTCACACAAAATTGAGGCAGCTTGTAAAAATCCATTACTCGATGTTACAGAAATTTGGCAGTAAGTTGAATGTGTTTCATGTACTGGGCTTTGAACACAAGATAATTGTGGAACATGTTACACTTGGACTAGGTTTTTCTATTTAAATATTATCCTTGGATCAGAATTCCTACACAATGGGAGTGAATGGGAAACTTTTTGGTTCTATACTTGGATTAAAATTGCATTTAGATTAGGTATCCAGCTTGTATGTTTAAGAGTTTATGGTGCTCAAGGACATTTATAAGTGGCGTTGGGGGGAGCTGATTTTGCTGTGGTACATATATGTCAGATTTCCAGCTTTAACCGAGTCCGCAACAAAATGTGGGATGTCAATGAAATAAATTGAACATATTTTTAATGCATTTGTTGCTCTTTCTGAACTGCCCTTGAGAAGTTGGAGGTGAGCCACCTTGACATAGAGTCATCCAGTAGAGAAACAGACCCTTCGGTCCAACCAGTCCATGCTGAACATAATCCCAAATTAAACTAGTTGCACCTACCTATTCCTGGCTCATAGCCCTCCAAATCTTTCCTATTCATGTACTTATCCAAATGTCTTTTAAGTATTGCATTGTACCCACATCCACCACTTCCTCAGGAAGTTCATTCCACACATGAACTACCTTCTGTGTAAAAAGAAATTGCTTCTCATGTCTTTTTTTTAAATCTCTCTCCTCTCACCTTAAAAATGTGCCCCTTAGTCTTGAAATCCACCATCCTAAGGAAAAAGACAACTATCCTGAGTGGTACAGGTCATCTTTTGGATGATGTTGTTGAAAATTCTTTGTGGTGATCTTGTATGTGTCATTCAATGCAGCCAGAGTGGTCATTTTCTGATGTTGGATGGAGTATTGATTAAGCAGGTTGGAATGTATTGAGCTTTTTGAGTGCAGTTGGAGTTGTATTCATCCCAAGCAAATAAAAAGAATTCCATCATACTCCCCTGTGTTGTGGAATTACAAGCTAATGCAGAATTCTTATAACACTAACTCAAAGAAGTAATTGGGCATAATGGATTTCTGCTGAAACAATTTTTGAACGGTCCACTTAAGACCTGGATTATCAAGTCTAAACTGTACAGCAATTGAATCGAGAAGTCTGAATAAGGAAAATCATTATGTCATTATGGGATTGAAATCTATTACCGGTTGAGTCCAATATTTACACAATGTTTACTGCTAGTGCCTTTCATAGAAAAATGTATGCACACTGTTTGGATTGAAATGCAGTCATATACAAATGTGCTTCCTCGTCTGTCGTACTCATGTGATCTCTACCATGAGGGAGCCATCTTATCTTACTGACACTTCAATAAAGAACTCATTCCAACCAGACTGCTGTGCTTAGAAGATGGTGAGGAGTGCAGCTGAGATTGAAGGTGTAATACACAGCTACCGACAGAGAGACATTTATAGCAAACACTGCTATAAAGCTACTGAAATAAAGTAAAATTCAACAAAGAAAAAGGACACCGTTGAAACACAGAGGAAAGAAAATGACTAGAGCTTTCCCTCTTCCAGCTCTGGTCAGAATGAAAGGAGACTTGAAGAGAAAACTAGCATTTCTTTTCCACACACAATGGCAAACCAATTACATAGCAACAGATTTGTTGACCAAGCCAAAGAAGGTATATGTGTCACTACAATCTTAACATAGTTGTGAAGAGACTATTGCAAAATATATTCGACCCTGAATCTCTCTGATGAGCTGAAAAGCAAACTGCAGAAATTTGAAAGCCCTGAAGGCACAGTTGTAGCCCAAATGAACATAACTTACAAATGGTACGAAGTGAAAGTGATTCAATTTATCAATATATGACCTCATTAACTCAGCCTGAAGGCTCTGCTTATTGTGCACAATTAGAGAAAATAATCTCATGAAAGAGGGATTTTATCAGGCACAAAAGATCCTGCATTGAGACCTTGTCTAATGAGAGAAGAAATGCTCACTCTTAGGAAAGGAATTGACACGTGCAGAAGTGCACGTTCGGGAAGCAAATACAGTATATTCGTTACAGAGCAGAATAGGTCCTGTATTATACTGGTTGATAGTCAGTCCCAAGAACAAAACAATCACAGATAAAAGAAAGGGCTCAAACACTGCAGAGAGAAGAAGCAGGCACATCTGGAATGGAGAATGCAGTGTTCTCACTGCAAAAAGCTGAATCATTTTGCAGACATGTGTATGGTCAAAAGCAAGCACAAAGATCAAGTACATATGGCCACTGGAGAGATATCACCTGAAGATTCTGATGAATCCTTCCACACAATACAACTGTTTCATTCAGTCAAGTGGACAGATGATACACGGTTTATGAATTGATTGAGCACTGCAGAAGGAGATCATCAGGTCAACATAGCAAGGTAGACACCAGTACATCATGTGATGATCCGACCTTCACAGATCTGTGCAAAGTGGCTCAACATTGTGAATCCAGAAAAAAGACCCTCTAAAATAATATTGAGCGGAACAGTGACTTGCAGCCAGTGCTCTGTGGCTGCAGTTTGTGGAAGTGTGCTTTAGCTAAACAACAGCCACTCCATTACATTAATAACCATCCACGTCTTTACAACATTGAATGATAGGTAATCAAAAACAAAATTGGTGATTCATGTCAACTAATATTCCACAATATATTAATGGAATGTGATGAAGGAAGTTGGTAGGATGCTTGTGTGGGGCCATGCTATAAGTGCAATGTAACACGAGACAATCCCTGCCCTACTCTTCACATTGATTTTCAATTTCTTCACAGCCTAATGGCACTGTCAACCCTGTTCTTCATATTCAGAACCCCTGCCCTTTTCTTCATCTAATTTTCTGCCCTATAATCAGAACCTTTGTCTTTTTGTTATGTTTTAATTCTCTTTTTTTGCAAATGGACTCCCCACCCAGTTCGACACAATGTGATTCCAAACTGCTCCCTCTGGTGTAGGTGCAGTTTTGGAAATGGTTGCTTGACTCATTGATAAATGCAGGCATTCCACTGGCCTGCTTAGTAATGTGAACATAATCAAAAATTTATATAGTCAAAAACGACATCGAGATCAGGCTTTCCTACAGAAATATCATTTATCCCAAATTGACACGCTATCATAATTTCTAAGTTATTTATCTTTCTTCTGTTCTCTCAAATTCCATGACAGTTTGCAGCGTACACTCACTCAATCAATAGAGCAGGTACCCATGCTGATGTGCATTAGTGGTTTGGCCTACTTTCCTTTATTTAACATATTTTGGTGCCAAAGTAGATGTTCACTAAGGTTAGGGCTCCCCCTATTGTCTGCTGTTTGAACTCTGACTGAGATGTTTACGGTGTATAAATGACTTTGCTCCAAGTGCGTCATGTTTGCTATCACACAAGGACCATTCTCCAATGTTGTACAAGGAGTGAATAACCTCCCAGCAGTTTAAATATAAAATTATGCATAAAGGTTGCTGTTAAGTAATTCAGTCCCCAGAAATGTGCTAACAATTAAGCTGAAAAGCTGGGATGGTTATAATCCTGGTTATGCTAGATCCTTTATCATGTGGGATCCTATACCATGTTTTCTCACTTTCTATTCCATATATGACATGAAAATTGGAAACTATTTTCATGAATAGTTGACAATGTGTTATGGCATACAGATTTGGACTATGTTCCACTCAAACCTGAATGGTGGGGCCTATGATTGTGCAGTGTGACATTAATGAGGATTTTTAATTTCAAAACCACCATTAACACTGACAAGCAGAAGTATTTTAAATTGTAAGTACTCTTTGATAGAACCAACATGCTAACTTGTTTAACCTCTTAGCTTTACCATGATTCATTTAAAATCCCAGTTTCACTCTCCTCATTTCTGATATTGGTACGTTGACTCGCAGGAGCAACAAGCCTAGAAATCTCTAATTTTTACATCTTTTCAATGAATACAGGAACATATCCATTCTTCAATATCACAGAGATAATGTTTTTGTATAATTTTGAATCAAATTATATAATGTATTTCAAATCTATTTGAAAAGTTTGCAAAATATGGATCTCTTCCACACTTGTGGTTCTATTTCAGACTTTTTTATTTGCTCTTGAGATGTGGGCACTGTTGGTTGGCAAGCATTTATTGTCCATCCTTAGTTAGCCTTGAGAAAGTGGTGCTTCCTCTTGAATCACTGCAATCAATGTGCTGCAGGTTGTTGTTCAAGAGAACGTTCCAGGGCTTTGACCCAGCGATACTGAAGGAACAGCTATAGATTTCTAAGTCAGCATGGTAAGTGGTTTGGCAGGGAAATTGGGTGGCAATCCCAATATCTTTTGCCCTTGTACTTCTAGTTGGATTTGGTCGTGGGTTTGGAAGGTGCTGTCTAGGGGGCTTTGGTGAATTTCTGCAGTGCATCTAGTAGATGGTACACACTGCTGTTATTGAGCATTAGTGGTGCTGCACTCATCCAGGCAAGTGGGGAGTATTCCATCATACCCCTGACTTGTGCCTTGTAGATGGTGGAGAGGCTTTGGGGTGTCAGGAGGTGAGTTACTTGCGGCAGGAATCCTTGCTTCTGATCTGAGGTCACATGCTACTTGTCTGTCCAAACCTGGATATTGTCCAGGCTTTGCTTTGTTTTATTCACTCATAGGATGCAGGTGGCACTGTCTGGGTCAGAATTATAGCCCATTGCTTTTTGCCCCTGAGAAGGTGATGGTGATCTGCTTCCTTGAATAATAGCAGTCCATTTGTTGCATTTGGTCATGGACTGCTTCAATATGTGAAGTGTTGGGAAGGGTGCTGAACATTGTGCAAACAACAGAAGACATCTCCACTTCTGACTTTATGTTGGATGGAACGTCATCATGATATATCTCTATTGTCATATAACGACAGCAGATACTGAGGATGTTGAAAAATATCATTCAAAGAACATTGGATCAAAAATGGATCAACTACTTGCTTGGTTGCAGGTAAACACCAACACAGAAATGAACCTGTTTTCCTTTTGTCATCTGTTTTCAGGTGGGCATAAAAGATTCTGTAGCGTTGTTCATGAGAAACAAAAAGGGCTTACCAGGCCAAAATTAATTCCCCAACCAACATCACTACAGATTAACTAGTCATTTCCTTAATTTTAGTTGTGGGTCTTAGATTAGATTAGATTACATTACAGTGTGGAAACAGGCCCTTCGGCCCAACAAGTCCACACTGACCCGCCGAAGCGCAACCCACCCATACCCCTACATTTACTCCTTACCTAACACTACGGGCAATTTAACATGGCCAATTCACCTGACCTGCACATCTTTGGATTGTGGGAGGAAACCGGAGCACCCGGAGGAAACCCACGCAGACATGGGGAGAACGTGCAAACTCCACACAGTCAGTCGCCTGAGGCCGGAATTGAACCCGGGTCTCAGGCGCTGTGAGGCAGCAATGCTAACCACTGTGCCACCGTGCCGCCCGTGCCGTCTTATAGCGTCATACAGCATGGAAACAGACCCTTCAGTCCAAATTGTCCATGCATACCAAAGAACAAAGAACAAAAAACAATACAGCACAGGGACACAGCCCTCCAAGCCTGTGCTAACACATTTTGCCCTTCCATATTAAAACTGTCTTCACTTACAGGATCTGCATCCCTCTAATTCCTCCTATTCACGCATTTGTCCAGGTGCTTCTTGAATGGTTCTATTGTGTCTGCTTCCACCAGTTTCTCTGGACTCAATGGGCTGAATGACCTGCTTCCACACTGTAGGTGTTCTATGATTTATGATAAGTTTAACAATATTTTTCCGATAGCAGGGAGACCAGACCTCAATGCAGATTTCTATAAGTGACCTAACCAATGTCTTCTATACAACTTTGATTGTCATGCTGAAGTATAAAAATAAAATTCTGAAGAATGAAGTTCTTACTTTCTCACAAACATTCCGATTTATGTCGAAGCCTGATCCAGCCAAGCACTCTTTTGGCAGACTAGTTACCTGCTTTTCAGGAGCCAATTGTAACTGCACTAGATTTGATATGTTTTATTACGAATGAACAATGTGCAGGAAATTGTACAACGGAAATCACTTGCTAATAACACAAATCCCTGATAAGCTAATCAAATTGTGCAGCAGTCAGGTTTTTCATTTGGCAGATATCGGTTGTACTCCTATTGAATGAAAGCAGGAGACATCTGTAGAGGTGAAAATAATCAAGTTAAACATAATTACTTCACCCATTTCCCAGGTATGGTGTCCTGTTTAGTAAGTCTTCAAGCTCTTTTTCAGGCTTTGCCAGGAACCAAGTATTTTCCTGTGTGTCATTGTTAAAATTCCAGGAAGGGTGTGATTCATATCTTTTGTCAACAACAAATTTATTTTAAAAAAGCATGATTCATACTGCAATCTATTGGTCATAAGTTTATAATGCAGATCAGTCTGAGGCAAAAGAATGCATTCTCCTTTGAAGTTATTAACATTATATCCATCAAAAAGCTAGATACCTTTGAATCAACCGAGCATGAATTCTCCTGTGATGATTCCAGTATGTCAGAGGCATTTTGTCTATCTTCTACTGTGATCCAGTACAAGTATCCACATTGGTGTTATGATGTTAAAAGAAAATGTAATAATTTATCTGAAAGCAGTTACTTCAAAATTACTGCTGGAAAGTAAAAACAATTTGCATTTGTATAGCAATTTTAACTAGCAAAGAATGCCAAAGGAGCCAATGGGGTAATGGTAAGAGGAACAGAACACAAGCCAAGGAAGTGTGCTTGGGAGGGATGACTTTGCAATATTATTGCTGCAATGTTCTTGCAAAGAGTTATCCAGTGTTAACAATAACATTATCCAAATACAGTACCAAACATATCTGTTACATGTATGGTGTATACTACACTTATGAATCCCTCTGTACATCATTTCATACAGTCATATAGATGTACAGCACAGAAACAGACCATTTGGTCCAACTCGTCCATGCCGACGCAACCCAACATCCCAACCCAATCTAGTCCCACCTGCAGCACCCGGCCCATACCCCTCCAAACCCTTCCTATTCATATACCCATCCAAATGCCCTAAATGTTGAAATTTACTATCCTCCACCATTTCCTCTGGCAGCTCTTTCCATTCCTCTGAGTGAAAAGGTTGCCTCTTAGGTCTCTTTCATATCTTTCCCCTCTCACCCTAAACCTATGCCCTCTAGTTCTGGACTCCCCCACCCCAGGGAAAAGACTTTGTCTATTTATCCTATTCATGTCCGTCATGATTTTATAAACCTCTATGAGGTCACCCCTCAGCCTCCGATGATCCAGGGAAAACAGCCCCAGTCTGTTCAGTCTCTCCCCATAGCTCAAATCCTCCAACCCTGACAACATCCTTGTAAATCTTTTCTGAACCCTTTCAAGTTTCACAACATCTTTTCAGTAGGAAGGAAACTAGAATTGCACGCATTATTCCAAAAATGGCCTAACCAATGTCCTGTACACCGCAACATGACCTCCCAACTCCGGTACTTGATATTCTGACCAATAAAGGAAAGCATACCAAATGCCTTCTTCACTATCCTATTTGCAACATTTCAACTTGTAAGTTGGTGTGTGATTCTACAGGTGGAAAATAAAGAACTTTTTTTTGTAAATTGAGACTTTTCCCATAACATTTTTCTCCTATTGGGGGCTAAATGAAAGAAAAATTAATATATGAATGGTTTATTCTTCTAATTTGTACTAATATATATTCTGTATATCCTCCTCAAGACAATGCCACCACCCTACCTCTTATGGTCACTTCAAGTGATTTGTCAAACAGGGAAAGAAACAGTAAATGGAGACTGATTAAAATTTAGATTGAGGAAAAGGCAGGAAATTGTTGGGATTGAGATGCAAAATAAATGATTGATGGTTTCACTAAAGAGATGTTGAAGTGCTGGAAACTGCGATATTGTTGAAATAGCCATCAGCAACAGAGGAATCACAGATGCCAATATCTAGACGCTAGTTAGAAAGGGAACACTCATTAAAAACCAGATGAGGGACAGCTCTGAATGAGGTTCAAACCAGAGGTTGAACCACTCCTCTCTAATACTGATCAATTCGCTGTGCATTTGTAGAATCATAGGTTAATACACCAAAAGGAGCCTATTCAATCCATTGCCCAGTGTCAGCTCTTTGAAAGAGATATTTAATTAGCACAATACCCTGTTCTTTCTCCCAGTTATGCAAACACCCCCCTAAACCTCCACCTTCTATAGACGCAATTTTGTTTCCTAAATTACTATTGAATTTATTTCCTGCACCATTTCCAGGGAGTGCATTCCAGAAGATGACAACTTTTTGCATTAAAAAATCTCCACATCCACCACCTCCCCCCACCTACCCTGGTCCTCTCGTCAATTATCAGCCTCTTCCAGTTACCACCACTTCTGGCACTCCCTGGAATTTTGTCTTCACTGGTAACCAATTGTTAGATGTTAAATTAAACGTTGATTCTTTAAAGTCAAATGAATTGAACATCAATAGCCCCGAAGCTGTAATACATAGGAACAAGACAGTCTCATGGGTGAAATTGAATCACAACAATGGGTTTGGCATAACTTTGCCAAATCATGGGTAAGCTAAAAGACTGACAGGGTTTGAAATTTGATCTTCTCCTGCAGTTGTCCACCTCATCATTATCTGGCAAGACATTCTAAACATTTTTCCTTCTTTACTAATTGAGAGAATACCTTTCTGCCAAAGGACAGTGAATAAATATGATACAATTGGAACTTTTTTTGAGAATTGCAAGACTGTTTAATCAAGAATCATTTCAGTGCCAATTTCTTCCGCTGTGATTTGACTGAGATTTTGATTGAGGCTGCCAGAGCCTATTGCTCTCAGGACCCTTATCAAATGATTATAGTGTGAGGATCTCTATCTCTACACCTCCGTGGTGGAGTACATTTTTGACATAAACTACCATGTTTTGACCTATTGTGTAACTTTCTGAAAAAAACAAAACTTTTTACACATAAAATACAGCAACCCAAGGAAGCTGAGGGATTACCTTATAAAGATTTATAAAATCATGTGGAACATTGATAGGATCAATAACCGAGACCTTTTTCTGAGGGTACGGGAGTCCAAAACTAGAGGGCATAGGTTTAAGGTGAGAGGGGAAAGGTTTAAAAAGGACCTGAGGGTAACGTTTTCACTCAGAGCATGGCATACATTTGGAACGGGCTGCCAGAGGAAGCGGGTAACAAATACATTTAAAAGGCATCTGAATGGGTGTATGAATAGAAAGGGTTCAGTAGGTTATCGGCCAAATGCTGGCAAATGGGACTGAATCGGGATATCTGGTTGGCAGAGACGAGTTGGACCAAAGAGTCTGTTTCCGTGCTGGATGACTCTGTGACTCTATGATTTGGATAATGGCATAGAGATCCATATATTCAAATTTGCTGATGACACAATGTGAGGTGCCATTGCAGATGGTGTAGATGATAGCATAAAATTACAAAGGGATATTGATAAACTAAATGATTGGGCAAAACTGTGGCAGATGGAGTTCAATGTAAGCAAATATGAGGTTATCCATTTTGGACCAAGAAAAGATAGATCAGGAGACCTTCTAGATGGTATGAAGTTAAATACAGAGGATATCCAAAGAGACTTGCTTCTAGGAGCATAGATCTTTAAAATGTCACAAAAGGAGCAGACAGTAATCAAGAAAGCTTGTAGGATGCTGGCCTATATATCTAGAGGACAAAACCCTGGTTAATCCTCACTTGCAGAACTGTGAGTGGATCTGGGCACCATATGTAGGAAGGACATATTTGCCTTGAGGAATTACAATGTAAGTTCACAAGAATGATACCTGGATTTCAGAGGCTAAGTTATGAGGAGAGGTTATACAAATTAGGCCTATTTTCTCTAGAATTTAGAAGGTCAAGGGGTGATCTGATTGAAGTGTTCAAGACATATGAAGGGAGCAAATATGTAGGGAGATCCCAGATAGTCGTAAGAATAATAGGATTGTAATAGTAGAAGTTTTTAACTTTCCAAACATAGACTGGGAATGCCATGGTGTTAAGGGCTCAGATGGGAAGGAACTTGTTAAATGTATTTAGTAAAATTTTCTCAATCAATATGTAGGTGGCCCTACTAGAGAAAGGGCAAAATCCGATCCAATCCTGAGAAATAAGGCAGGGCAAGTTTAGGAAACCTGGTTGACGTGAACCAGTTGGGCCAAAGGGCCTGCCTCCATGTTATATGACTCCATGACTCTACATTTATAGGAAAAAACAGATTAGATTAGATTACATTACATTACAGTGTGGAAACAGGCCCTTCGGCCCAACAAGTCCACACCGCCCCGCCGAAGCGCAACCCACCCATACCCCTACATTAACCCCTTACCTAACACTACGGGCAATTTAGCATGGCCAATTCACCTGACCTGCACATCTTTGGACTGTGGGAGGAAACCGGAGCACCCGGAGAAAACCCACGCAGACACGGGGAGAATGTGCAAAATCCACACAGTCAGTCGCCTGAGGCGCGAATTGAACCTGGGTCTCTAGCACTATTTACACAGGTTGGCCATTCTCGAACTAGGAGGCATAATCTGAGAATTGGGACCAGACCATTCAGGAGAGATGTTCGGAACCACTTCTACACACACAGGGTGGGAGAAGTTTGGAACTTTCTTCCACAAATGGCAGTTGATGTTTATTTTAAATCTGAGATAGATACATTTTTGTTAAATGTGCGTTTTTGTGCATTCCTGAAGAAGGGCTTATGCCCGAAACGTCGATTCTCCTGCTCCTTGGATGCTGCTTGACCTGCTGCGCTTTTCCAGCAACCCCTTTTTTCAGCACATTTTTGTTAAACAAAGCTATTAAAGGATATGAGCCAAAGACAGGTATATGTTCGGCCACAGATGAACCATGATCTCATTGAAAGGTGGAACAGGCTCGAGGGGGGCTGAATGACCTATTCCTGTCCCTGTGTTCTCTGGAATATCTGCACTAAGCACAGTAATAAGTGTACCTTAAATGTGAAATAAATTTACGGCCAGAGGGCATAATCTCAGAATAAGTGGTCACTTATTTAAAACAGTGATAAGGAGGAATTTCTTCTCTCAGAGGCAATGAATCTGTGGAATTCTTTACGACAAAGGGATGTTGAGGTTGGGTCATACACAGTTTTTTAATTGTTAAGCGAATCGAGGGTTATGGAGAAAAGGCAGGAAAGTGGAGTTGAGGATCTGCCATGGTCTCATTGAAAGGCAGAACAAACTTTAAGATTGAATGGCCTATGTCTGCTCCTACCTCTTATGGTCGTGTCATTTTGTGTTTGTCTACAGTTTTACTTTCAAGCGCTAACCTTGTTTCCTTTGGTATTGTTGTTCAGCTGCTGAGGTTCACCGCCCTACACTTCTCTGTCCTCATCATTCCCTCCATGTGGAGCATGCCCTGTTCCTGGAGTTTGGATTTATGAGACAATTCCATGAACTGTGCACCTTCCTATTTCCAGTGCTACATCTATGATCAAGCAAATGAGCTCTGCTTGGTATTGTCCAGCACCATAATTCCAATCCATTGACAAAGCAGCTATGATCAGAAACTGACTGTGAGAGAAATGGTGCTAATGTATCCATATCCTGCCATGCTATGGTAGGGTATTATAGTGGTCCAACTCTCTGAACAACAGAACTAAAATTTCTAAATTTGGTTTTCAGCATTATATTCCAGCTCCATAGTAACAGGAAGAGATTGGCCTAAATTAGAGATTATTATAAATTTGATTCTCACTGTGTGTAATTGTGTTAATTTTCTTTTGCTCCCTTCAATCTAGTGAACTTACTAGCTAACCCAAAACTCACCTGATGTTTTGTTACCTGAGGCAGCTATCAGTTTTACCCTCTCCTCCCTGTCCCCTCAGTTTGATTCCTGTCATCCTAATACTCAATAGAGTTTGATTCCTGTCATCCTAATACTCAATAGAGTTTTCCCCAATCATTAGGCATCTGCTCTAGCATCCTCAAACACAACTGGAAAACAGATAGTACTGTCACAACCAATCCCTGGGCGAGGGCAAGTTGTTATAGTCCTGGCGAGGAGAGAAGAATTGGCTCCCCTTCTTTATTCGATCTCACTCCTTCACCTTTGTTGATGCAGCAAGGTCAACTTAAAACAGGGATCCCTCCCCTTATGGATATCTATCCCAGTTCCAATGTACTTATGTTTTAACAGGAACCAGTTTAGCCAGGCCTTCTTGGATTAAGAAAAGAGTGAGTTAATTATTTAGTGAGATGAGAGCATAAGTAATGAATTGCAACATACACAGCAATAAGAAACAAGGAAAGGTACACAGATAGTAAAAAGATTTTCAAATCAATCTTTGGTCTGTCCGGCCAGAGGAGATGGTGAATCGTTTAAGCCGTTAAGTTGGGCGGTTTCAGCAACGCTGATCTTGGCAATCAAACCATTGGTCTGGAGATTCTTGGGTCTGCAAGTTAGCCAAAGGGAGTTGTCCTGTTTACGTTCCATAGTGACTTTGCTGATTAGTGACTTGCTTCCAGCAGGGGGGTAGAGGGAGAAAGAGAGAGAAAGAAACAGACAGAAAGAGAGAGAGCCTTTTTCTTTTACCTGAAAACACAGGTGCACCTTTCAGCTTCACAGCACACACAGAAACTCCATAGCCCCCGAACACCAAACTAGCACACACATTTCTAGGTTTGTTTTTTTTTAACCACTTCTCTTGTGTATTCCTAGAAGGGGAGAACATAAACTTGTCTTTATTCCAAATTGTTTCCTTTTTATCTCTCTGCATGTTCACAACCTGGGACATAACAACGGAATGGTTTCCAGTGAGATGGTAGTCAGCCTTTATTAGCAGGAGATTACAGTTTAGCTTCTGCATTGCCACTCTTCCTTGACGCCATCCAGGTGTGACATTCCATTGTTCCTCCAGGTACTGAACATAATCCACACAGGAGTTTCCATTTTCAGGTGTACAGCCCTATCCCTTATCCCACCCAGCTTCCGGAAAATGATCTGTGGGCATGATGGAGCTGGGGAAGAGGCAGGCAAGCCAGCCCTACAAAACCCAATCATCTCTGGCTGGAGCTAAACATTAATCTCGTTGTGCTAATTAAGGAAAACCTTCTTTGGCAAATGCAGGCTATTATGATGACATGGCACTGATCAAACTTAGACCAGACGGGAGTAGGTTTCATTCATCAGGCTTTGTTAAGTTATGAAGAACAAAGCATTTCAGCCAGAAACCAGACGGGTATGTGAACATTTGAAACTATACCTTACTAAGAAATTGCATCAAGGAAGAGCAGAGAATGATACAGGGCCACTGAATTGTATGTTATTCATATTAAAAATACATCTTTCTTCCTTATGTTAATTTAGTTCTGGTGTATATTTTGTAGCACATCCCCTCAAACAGGTTAAAAGCAAATAAACTTATGATATAATGTGTAACAATAGAACCTCGTTTATTGAACACAGTAAAACACATGTCTTTATTTAAGCTGTTAGTATTTGCTGGCAAATGGTTTATGCAGTTAACAGCATTACAATGTAACAATACAGGAATTTGGACAAATGTCTCAGTTCAAGATTATAATTTCGAACTTCTGGGGAATTCTCTTTTAAAACTTGTACTAACTGTCTAGGAATGCTTCAGGGATAAATACGTTAATTGGTCCATTAGATTTGCTTCCAAGGTGGTGAACCTTATCTGACCCTTGTCCCACAGGAAACACTGCATTAATAAAATTGATCTGAGCCTCATGTGGGCAGAAATAATATAAATAAGCACATCGTTATAAAATTTTAACAAGTGTTAGTCATAAAATTGTATCTCCTTTGTATGTGACGTAAGGACATAAGAAGGTATTGACAGGATAAACCATTCACTGCATGCACAAAGCCCATTCAAACCATTTCCATTCTGCCAGTCTCCAAAGGTGCTGTTTACAAGTAATGGAATAAGCTGCTATTTTGGGCAGCAAAGCAGATATCAAATAAAACTTTCAAAAAGAATTGCTGCATTTATATTTTTTTGCAAGTTCATTCCAAGTCTGCATTCACTACCCAATTATGTGATAATTGCTAAGTGTAAAGCAGTTGAAATGTCATGGGGCTGGAGACAACGTGAGCTTGTAATTGTTTGTCTAATTCAAGATTTCTCCATGTTACATTGTGATCTGTTAAATTTGGATTGTGCTTCAGCCCAGTCTTTTTTTTTCTCCCCCAAATGAGTCAGATTGATCTCACTTTACAAGACAAATTGTTCTCCCTTTTCTTCACAGCTGAATAATTTAAAACCTAGTTCTTGGCCTTCCACAAATTGTCTCAATCACTCTATGGGCTGAATCTTAACGTTTATTTTTGGCTAAGTATTGAGTATTTTTTGGAAGGCTCATCACAGCAAGGTCTACTTGCTCACTGTATTTTAGTGAAAGTGCTCCAATAATTACTTACCCTACCACTATGGCATCACACTCATCAGATTTCAGCCCCCACTTGCTGTGTACAAATTGCCACCATCTGGATTTCCTGAAATCAATGGACATTTCTTGCCATATTTAAAAGCCAGTTGTGCTCCTGGGTAAGTACAGGCAGTCCAGAGCTTGCCCTACAAGGCAGTGTGGAGCAGCACAGTGGCTCAGTGGTTAGCACTGTTCCTCACAGCACCAGGGACTCGGGTTCGATTCCAACCTCGGGCAACTGTCTGTGTGAAGTTTGCACATTCTCTCTGTTGGTGAGAGGGTTTCCTTTGGGTGCTCCAGTTTCCCCCCACAGTCCAAAGATGTGCAGATTAAATGAATTGGCTGTGTTAACTTGCTCATAGTGTTCAGGGATGTGTAGGTTAGTCAGTAGGGTAGGGGAATGGGTCTGGATAGACTACTCGTCTGAGGGTCGGTGTGAACTCGTTGGGCCGAAAGACCTGTTTTCACACTGTAGTGATTCTAAGATTCCTGAGATTTGCTCTGCATGGGGCATGGAGAAGGAGATTTGGAATCCCTCCTTACAGGTAGTCATCTGGAGGTGCTGCTGGGTGGAGTGAAGCAAATGCAGGACTTCCTGTTCCCCAGTCCCAGCAGTGGATGCCATGACAATGGATCATGCTAATCTGATCTGGAGTTACAATCCAGGTCAGTGAGGTTTCAGCCATCTGGAGAAATGCCCCATGCCTTGCGAAGAAGAACAAAGTCCTTAGAGTTCATAGAGTCATACAGCATAAACACAGGCTCTTCTGCCCACCATGTCTATGCTGACCAATAAACACCAAACTGCACTAATCCCATGAACCACTCTTGGTCCTACTAAAGCCTACTATTCCCTGGCATTTTAACTAATCAGCCAGGTGTTTCTTAAATCTTGCAAAAGTACCTCTGTCCACCAACCTCTCAGGCAGCAGCTTCCACATATCTACCACCCTCTGGGTGCAAAAAGCTTTCCTCAGATCTCATTGGAGAAAGTGAGGACTGCAGATGCTGGAGATAATAGCTGAAAAATGTGTTGCTGGAAAAGCACAGCAGGTCAGGCAGCATCCAAGGAGCAGGAGAATTGACGTTTCGGGCATAAGCCCTTCTTCAGGAATGAGGAGGGTGTGCCAAGCAGGCTAAGATAAAAGGTAGGGAGGAGGGACTTGGGGGAGGGGCGTTGGGAATGCGAGAGGTGAAAGGAGGTTAAGGTGAGGGTGATAGGTCGGAGAGGGGGTGAGGCGGAGAGGTCGGGAAGAAGATTGCAGGTCAAGAAGGCGGTGCTGAGTCCGAGGGTTGGGACTGAGATAAGGTGGGGGGAGGGGAAATGAGGAAGCTGGAGAAATCTGCATTCATCCCTTGTGGTTGGAGGGTTCCTAGGCAGAAGATGAGATGCTCTTCCTCCAGGTGTCGTGTTGCCATGGTCTGGCGATGGAGGAGGCCAAGGACCTGCATGTCCTTGGCGGAGTTAAAGTGTTCAGCCACGGGGCGGTTGGGTTGGTTGGTGTGGGTGTCCCAGAGGTGTTCTCTGAAACGTTCCACAAGTAGGCGGCCTGTCTCCCCAATGTAGAGGAGGCCACATCGGATGCAGCGGATGCAGTAAATGATGTGTGTGGAGGTGCAGGTGAATTTGTGATGGATGTGGAAGGATACCTTGGGGCCTTGGAGGGAAGTGAGGGGGGAGGTGTGGGTGCAAGTTTTGCATTTCTTGCGGTTGCAGGGGAAGGTGCTGGGAGTGGAGGTTGGGTTGGTGGGGGGTGTGGACCTGACGAGGGAGTTCCGGAGGGAGTGGTCTTTCCGGAACGCTGATAGGGGAGGGGAGGGAAATATATCCTTGGTGGTGGAGTCTGTTTGGAGGTGGCAGAAATCACCAAGGATGATACGATGTATCTGGAGGTTGGTGGGATGGTAGGTGAGGACCAATGGGGTTCTGTCCTGATCTCCTTGGGAGAGAGATTCTCACAATCTATTCTGTCTGTGCCTCTCATAATTTTGAATATCTCAATTAGATCCTCCCGCACCCCTCCCCTAACCCGCCCCAGCCTCCTCTGCTCCAAGAAAAACAAACCCAACCTTTGCAATCCCTCCTTTCATCCCAGGCAAAATTCTGGTGAATCTCCGCTGCACCCTGTTCAGCGTAGTCCTTCTCCACTCTGCCAGTATAAGTGTCACCATCTTCTATCTGATCCCTACTAGGCAATAGCCTAGTGGTCCTATCACTGTACTGTTAATCCAGAGACCTAGATAACGTCCTGGGGACCTGTTTTCGAATCCTGCTACAGCAAATGGTTGAATTTGAATGCAATAAATATCTGGAATTAAGAATCTAGTGATGACCATGAATCCATTGTTGATTGTCAGGAAAACCCATCTGGTTCACTAATGTCCTTGAGGGAAGGAATCAGCCATCCTTACCTGGTCTGGCCTACATGTGACTCCAGACCCACAGCAATGTGGTTGACTCTTAACTGCTCTCTGGGCAATTAGGGATGAGCAATAAATGCTGCCCAGCCAGTGACGCCCTCGTCCTGTGAATGAATAAAGAACTCACTCTATCTCTGCCACTGTAAGCCTCACGGTCTCCCACTCTTGCTGTCACATACAACATCATCCCTCACTCACTATCACACACACACAAGCCCTAACACAACTAATACTGCAGCATTATGGCAGTACAATTTGAGGTGCAGCACTGAAGTGCAGAAGGGTCCCATAAGTAAATTGGAGATGTGCCTGGAGGGTTCTTAAAGGCTGGCATGATCTGGATGCCAAAGTCCTTAGACATGGGGTGTGCCTGTGGAAATACCCCAAGTTATTTGTAACCTCTCCAGTGTCCAACATTGAAGTCCTTCAGGGCAAGCAGTGAGCTGAATCCGCAAGTACTTGCTCTGATTTCCAAGTTGGCATTTCTCCACATCTAACCTTTTCGGCACCTTCGGTAAGATAAGAAAGAGAATATTAAAGAGACAATTTGGGCTGTTAACAAGGAATTTAACAAGCTATAGTCCCCTTTTAGTGGCAACTTGCTGCTGCCTATTGAGCAGTTCACATCATCAATTGTCAAAAGCATAAAGGATGGCTCAAATTGCTGACAAAGATGATATAGGCTTTGCTGACACCTCATCCAATTCTGCCAAACATTTCACTATCTCAGACCACGATAAGATTCTTTATGGAACTTTATGGAATTAGAAAGATTTAAACCATGAAGAAGCCCCCGCTAATTCTAGCTCCAATGATATACATCACTTCATTTATCTAAATATAGTAGTCAAACACAACACAAATGTCTAAATATGGTCATATTCAACCACAACAAAAAAATGTAACAAAGAGGATATGAATAAAAGCAACAAGGACACTTACAAAGGGTTTAAGTTACAAAGCCATAGTCACAGAATGTTTTTGCATTGAAGAAATTATACAATTTGAAATCCTTGGTCTTCTTGTGCTGTTATGGACTGTTCACAGTCTGCTCAGTTAAAGAAACAGATGAACAGTCCATCTTCCGTAATTACACCGGCACCACTCCCCACCTCTTCCTCCGCTACGTTGATGACTGCATTGGCACCACCTCATGCTCCCGCGAGGAGGTTGAGCAATTCATCAACTCCACCAACACATTCCACCCTGACCTTAAATTTACCTGGACCATCTCTGACACCTCCCTCCCCTTCCTGGACCTCTCCATCTCCATTAATAACGACCATATTGACACCAACATTTTTTACAAACCCACCGACTCCCCACAGCTACCTGGATTACACCCCTTCCCACCCTACCTCCTGCAAAAATGCCATCCCGTATTCCCAATTCCTCCGCCTCCACCGTATTTGCTCCCAGGACGACCAGTTCCACCACAGAACACACCAGATGGCCTCCTTCTTTAAAGACCACAATTTCCCTTCCCACGTGGTTAAAGATGCCCTCCAACTCATCTCGTCCACATCCCGCACCTCCGCCCTCAGACCCCACCCCTCCAACCGTAACAAGGACAGAACCCCCCTGGTGCTCACCTTCCACCCTACCAACCTTTGCACAAACCAAATCATCCGCCGACATTTCTGCCACCTCCAAACGGACCCCACCATCAGGGATATATTTCCCTCCCCTCCCCTTTCCACCTTCCGCAAAATCCATTCCCTCAGTGACTACCTGATCAGGTCCACGCCCCCCAACAACCCACCCTCCCATCCTGGCACCTTCCCCTGCCACTGCAGGAATTGTAAAACCTGTGCTCACAGCTCCTCCCTCACCTCCATCCAAGGTCCTAAAGGAGCCTTCCACATCCATCAAAGTTGACGGGCGGCACGGTGGCACAGTGGTTAGCACTGCTGCCTCACAGCGCCAGAGACCTGGGTTCAATTCCCGCCTCAGGCGACTCTCTATGTGGAGTTTGCACATTCTCCCCGTGTCTGCGTGGGTTTCCTCCGGGTGCTCCGGTTTCCTCCCACAATCCAAAAATGTGCAGGTTAGGTGAATTGACCATGCTAAATTGTCCGTAGTGTTAGGTGAAGAGGTAAATGTAGGAGTATGGGTCTGGGTGCTATACGCTTCGGCGGGTCGGTGTGGACTTGTTGGGCCGAAGGGCCTGTTTCCACACTGTAAGTAATCCAATCTAATCTAATCCACCAATATCATTTATTGCATCCGTTGCTCCCGATGCGGTCTCCTCTACATTGGGGAGACTGGACGCCTCCAAGCAGAGCGTTTTAGGGAACATCTCTGGGACACCAGACCAATTAACCCCACTATCCTGTGGCCCAACATTTCAACTCCCCCTTCCACTCTGCCGTGGACATGGAGGTCCTGGGCCTCCTTCACCGCCACTTCCGCACCACCCGACGCCAGGAGGAAGAACGCCTCATCTTCCGCCTCGGAACACTTCAACCCCAGGTCATCAATGTGGACTTCACCAGTTTCCCCATTTCCCCTTCCCCCACCTCACCCCAGTTCCAAACTTCCAGCTCAGCACCATCCCCATGATCTGTCCTACCTTCTTTTCCACCTATCCACTCCACCTTCTTCTCTGACCTATCACCTTCATCCTATCCCCATCCAACCATTGTATTCTTTGCTACCTTCCCCCACCCTCCTCCCTGACCTATCAACTCCATCCCCACCCCCACTCACCTATTGTACTCTATGCTACTTTCTCCCCACCCCCACTGTCCTCTCATTTATCTCTCCACCCTTCAGGCACTCTGCCTGTATTCCTGATGAAGGGCTTTTGCCCGAAACGTCGATTTCCCTGCTCCTCGGATGCTGCCTGAACTGCTGTGCTTTTCCAGCACCATTCTAATCCAGAATCTGGTTTCCAGCATCAGCAGTCATTGTTTTTAACTCAGTTAAGGAAAACCTTCTATTGGATTAAACAGCATGATACTATGCCTTCAACTTGCCATGTGGGCTGCAGGGGAGAGCACTTCCTGGTGATATTTTCTGTGTTTTATTAGCATATCACACAATCAGACTTAACAATTAGGACAACATTCAAAACATTCAATGTTGAAGGCTTGAAACAATACTGAAATACAACCAAAGGAGAGAGATGGGAAAAGAAAGAGTTATAAATTTATAATCGATTTATAAATGACACTCCTAGAATAGGCAGAGAATTTTGTCCATTAATTCCTTCATCCTTTAATGCTACAGTTGTTAACAAACATGTATCTATCTCAGATTTAAAGTTAAGCAAAGATATTAAGCAAAGATATTAAGGGATATGCAGGTCATGCCTCACAAACCTTATTGAATTATTTGAGAAGGTGACTAAGGAGGTGGACGAGGGTAAAGCGGTAGATGTGGTGTATATGGATTTTAATAAGGCGTTTGACAAGGCTCCCCATGGTAGGCTACTGAAAAAAATACGGAGTGGACAGCAAAGAGGGTTACCTCAGATTACAACAGGTTCTGGACCAGATGGGCCAATGGGCTGAGAAGTGGCAGATGGAGTTTAATTCAGATAAATGCGAGGTGCTGCATTTCGGGAAAGCAAATCTTAGCAGGACTTATACACTTAATGGTAAGGTCCTAGGGAGTGTTGCTGAACAAAGATCCTTGGAGTGCAGGTTCATAATCTCCTTGAAAGTGGAGTCGCAGGTAGATAGGATAGTGAAGAAGGCATTTGGTACGTTTTCCTTTATTGGTCAGAGTATTGAGTACAGAAGTTGGGAGGTCATGTTGTGGCTGTACAGGTCATTGGTTAGGCCACTGTTGAAATATTGCATACAATTCTTGTCTCCTTCCTAGCGGAAAGATGTTGTGAAACTTGAAAGGGTTCAGAAAAGATTTACAAGGACGTTGCCAGGGTTGGAGGATCTGAGCTACAGGGAGAGGCTGAACAGGCAGGGGCTGTTTTTCCTGGAGCGTCGGAGGCTGAGGGGTGACCTTATAGAGGTTTACAAAGTTATGAGGGGCATGGATAGGATAAATAGACAAAGTCTTTTCCCTAGGGTCGGGAAGTCCAGAACTAGAGGGCATAGGTTTAGGGTGAGAGGGGAAAGATATAAAAGAGACCTCAGTGGCAGCTTTTTCACATAGAGTGTGGTACGTGTATGGAATGAGCTGCCAGAGGATGTGGTGGAGGCTGGTACAATTGCAACATTTAAGAGGCATTTGGATGGGTATATGAATAGGAAGGGTTTGGAGAGATATGGGCCGGGTGCTGGCAGGTGGGACGAGATTGGGTTGGGATATCTGGTCGGCGCGGACGGGTTGGACCGAAGGGTCTGTTTTCATGCTGTACATCTCTATGACTCTGTGACTCTATAACCCTGCAAAGGTTTTGCTGCTAATGTGTTGGGGCTAGTGTCCAAACTGGGAGACCTACCTTACACACAAGTCAAGCTACAGCCTCTTATAGTGCTACTCTCAGAATCATACCTGACAGACAATGTCCCAAGCACCACCATCATTCCTGGGTTCACTCTGAGCCACTGGCAGGACACAATGAGGCGAGGAGATGGCAGAATGGTGAGCAGCTAAATACCCACTCTTCTTTTCTGTAGACTTCTGAGGCCACAGACTTGGAAGACTATTGGTATATACTCAGGGGGATGTTTCCCCAGGAGTGCTCAACATTCAACCAGTGATGCTGGTTAACCAGAAAGAAACCCTGCAGTATGTGATGGAGCAGCCACTGAGGAAAGCTTCAATGGCATTAACATTTTCTCCCACTCCTGTTAGAATTTGGCTTTTGGTTAGTGAAGTTACTCAAATTGCCAAGTCACTCAGCATTTCCAATGAAAACTCCAGCACTTTAACTTTTTGGAACATCCCATGAGAGCTCTTCCATTTCATAACCTTAGCTGGTGGAAATGCCACATTTTAATTTCTTCAACATTGTAAAAGTAGCTCGCAAGTTTGTGTGTGGAATTTATTCAAGAATTTCCCTCAAACTCAAATCAGTCACATGTAGTTCATAATAGCTGCAGTTTGTATAAATTGAACCCTCTTCCCCATTTACTAAAAAGTTCATTCCCTGTGCAGCCATGGGCTGCCAAACAAACTAATGAATTGTATAAAGATTAAAGGAAGGCCAGGCTAGAAGTTCCCAATTTACAGCTTTATTATTGGCTGGTACAGTTGCAGCACCTATTAATTTCCTACAGTCAGACTTTGAAATGTGAATGGTTAGCAATGGAACCTTTTAACATTGCATCCTCACGGATTGCCAAACCTCCACATGTGAACAACCATCTGGTTTTTCTAACAGGTCGTAAGAATTTTATTATTACTGGTGCACTGAGATGATTTTTTTGGGCCCATGAAACTAAAGACTATAAAGAGCTGCTAGCACGATGGGAGACCTCCACTCTGGCACATTTTAAAACTAGCTCATGGGAAAGTGGACATCCCTGACACGGCCAGCATTTATTGCCCTAAATGACATTTGAGAGTCAACCACATTGCTGGGGTAGGGAATCACATATCGGCCATGCCAGGTAAGGAAGGCAATTTTTCTTCTCTGAAGGACCATAGTGAGCCAAATTTTTATGACTCTCAACAATAATGACACGACTTTATTCCAGATTTTTGCTGAATTCAAATTTCACCACCTGCCATGCTGGGATTTGAACCGATGTGTCCAGAACATCAGCTCAGCGTTCTGCATTACTAGTGTAGTGACATGAGGGTTTACCCAGCCTGCACTTGGCCAGCTTGCCACCTAGTTATTTAACAGCTGTGAGCTGGCATCTCACCTGGGCCACATCATCCGGACGTAGTGAGGAGAATGGGGAGACCTGAACATTAACAACATTTAAAAGCCATTTGGACTAACACAAGGATAGGAAAGGTTAGGAGGGTATGGGCCAAGTGCAGGGAAATGGGTTAACATGGACAGACATTTTGGTCAGCATGGACCAGTTTACGGCAAGGGGCTGTGAACATAACATCGTAGAATCCCTACAGGGTGGAAGCAAGCCATTTGGCCCAATGAGTCCACACTGACCTTCCAAAGAGCAACCCATCCAGACCCATCCCTCTACCTTATCTCTGTAACCCCACATTTCCAAAGGCTGTTCCACTTAGCCTGTACGTCCCTGAACACCATGGACAATTTAACTTGGCCAATTCACCCAACCTGCATATCTTTGGACTGTGGGAGGAAACTGGAGCACCCAAAAGAATCCCAAGCATACACAGAGAGAACATGCAAACTCCACACAGGCAGTTGCCTGAGGCTGTAATCAAACCAGGTCCCTGGCCTTATGAGGCAGCAGTGCTAACCACTGAGCCACCATGCCACCCCAATCAGGCTCAGAAGAGAGGAGAGATCCAGAGGGGGAGAATCATCTGCGGGGAGCTCTCAGTTGCACACAGGGGCCTGAGAAAGGGGCATCACTCCACCATCAAGCCAAAATCCTGCCTGGTTTCATTCAGCAGGCGAGACACTTGGCATTGGTTTGCCTGCTGTGGGTATCGCTGCAGCGAGAGTGGGCATGTACAGGATGGTGGGATGATACATCTCCACTGCAATAGGACTATTTTTACACTCTAGGAGGGAGAGTTGTTGGGCAGGAGGGTGCTTGATAGTGGTTGGATATAGTACTTTAGTCTCGAGATCAGAAAGAACTATAAGAAACTAATGGTAAGCTATTAAGTGAATAAAATGTGACACTAGGAGCTCGGCTAATAAGCTTAAAATGCAAGTATCCAGAACTTTAGAATGACAAGGCAGCAAATGTTAAAGCCTGATCCTTAAAGAAGTTGGGAATAATCACATCAGGACATCATGTTTGAGCAAAGTAGCTTCAGAATAGATAATCATAACTGTTTGCACAAATTCAAATTCTTCAATTCATTATGGAAATTGAGCCATTGGTTGGTCTTATAACATGTACTGTTGCCAAAGGCAAAGTGAGACGGAGGAAGGAGAATAGTTTTAAAAGGTTTTTTTTGGAGGACTTGAGAGAAAGAATTTGAAGATGAAAGCCAGCTTCCCTTCTCTGGTTAAGCTGATAATTCAGTTCTTAATTAGATGGAACAAAGACATGACTGATGAAGGGTCACTGGATTGGAAATATTAATTCTGTTTTTCTCTCAACAGATGCTGTCAGATCTTTCTCCTGCATGCTCTTGGTTTTGAATCAGATTTTGAGTTGTGTTTATTACACAGAAACATTGAAAATGGGAGCAGGATTAGGCCGTTCGGCCCTTCAAGCCTGCACTACCATTCAGTAAGCTCATGGCTGATGGTGAAATCTCAGTATCCCATTCCCGCTTTCTCTCCATACCACCAGAGCCCTTTAGCAGTAAGGGCCACATCCAGCTCCCTCTAGAATACATCTAATGAGCTGGCCCCAATGGCTTCCTGTGGGATAGAATTTCACAGGTTCACAACTCTCTGAATTAGATGGATTAATAGACTGAAGCTAAATCATTTTAATTTAAAGAGTGCAATTAAAAATGACAACATCTCTTTTAAATTCTCTAGCAATAAACTATAATATTAAACATTATGACAATTTACTGGTTCCAATGTTGTAATGCTTTCAGCAAGGCATTAATTCAATATATTTTACAGCAGGTGGCATGTTTTCTGGCATATACTTTATTTTTGATGACAGTAAATTAATTGTTTAGCATCCAGGAGCAACACGTCCAACATTCCTGAACTTCAGCTGTGGGTAGGAAGGAGCTTTTTTCACTTAACTCCACCCCTTTTTACATAGGCATCTATTTTCCTGACTACATCAGACTATGTTTGTGGGATTTAATGGCCTTTCCTTGCTTGCAAAACAACCTAATTTTCCTGAATCTCTTAATATCCCTTCTGTGCATTTTCCAATATAAAAGCCCATACCCTTAATGCAATGCAAAAACAACGGCTTTTTTCTGTTTGGGCAGACCAATGACATTTAAGGGAATCAGCACATAGCAAGCAGCTGACTTCTTTCAAGAGACTCCCTCGTCTGCTCAAAGATGTGCAGCAGGACTCCAGGGATAAATCCATCCCATTCCTCAGCAAAATTGTTTGGCCTCCACTGATACAGAATGTTTTCAATGTGAGGGAACTCTTATCGGCCCGTTATCATTGTTGTATCATCAGTTACCATTGTTGCAAAATCATGCTCCCACACAGATAGAAATGTTTCATATTTGTCCCTAAACAAAATATGCCTATGAGCAAGGCTTGTAAAGAGAACATTTTTAACATTTGACTGAATGCAGGCACTGCAGTAGTTTGAATTCATAAAGAGAAGAATGCAATAAAGTTTGATTTGAAATAAAATGCTGGACATGGAATTCCAGTAAATTAACAGTGAAAAGAGAAAAACAGATACATTTAGCATTGTTTCTGCTGACAATTTGCAAAAATTGCCATTTGAAAAAAAAATCAGTTTGTATTGTGTTATTTTGCAAAACACTTTGAACAATTGGGTGTGAAAATGAATGGAATTCACCAAAATTAATGTGATAATTGATTCTGGGTTCACCGATTCGACTGGTGTAAACGTACTCACAAAAAGTGGCCTTCTCAAGGTTTCTACCAAGGTTGGTAATCACATGTCCATGGAGCCAGCTTTGGCTCCAAAAGAAATTATTGTTGGCTGACTTACTGCCAAGATCCAAAGAGAAGACATTTGGAATCAGCCCAAGGGCAGAAAAAAAAACCTTAGCTCCCGAGCCAAGATCCTCTTTGTTTCAAAATCAAACCACACAAGTTGCTCAAGGACCACTCCCTGGATACCGCTCCTCATCAACAGGTGTCAAACATGAAGTGACACAACCACTGAGACTGGTAGTACAGAACTAGAAACCAATACACATCAGTCAATTAGACATGCTTTATGTTCCAAATCCAGCTTGCTTTTATGCAAGAAGAACAGCTGAGACTATAACACTGTGGATAATTTAATTGAAAGCATTAAATGTCACTGACTTCAAAAGAATCACATAGTTGATTGCTGAGCCAGTGCTGGTAGTTCTACAATCTGAAACAATGTTCTCTTAGGGTTCTGTGCTTTCTAGAAGACTTAACTACACCTAAAAAAAATTATTTTTTAAAAACTTTTTTTATTTGGTTTACTAAATACTAAAACAAATGACAGGGTCTTACATCTTATTCTGCTTTATAATATAAAAACATTTCCTTAAAAAAAAATTCCCTTCCCATAATTATTCTTTAGAAATGTCTACAGTTGAGAAAAGAATTGAGACTGAGAGTCATATCAGCACTGTCCCCATGACTTGTCCGGACTTGTCCTACCTGCCTATCTCCTTTTCCACCTATCCACTCCACCCTCTCCTCCCTGACCTATCACCTTCATCCCCTCCCCCACTCACCTATTGTACTCTATGCTACTTTCTCCCATCCCCATCCTCCTCTAGCTTATCTCTCCACGCTTCAGGCTCACTGCCTTTATTCCTGATGAAGGGATTTTGCCCGAAACGTCAATTTCAAAGCTCCTTGGATGCTGCCTGAACTGCTGTGCTCTTCCAGCACCACTAATTCAACACTGAATTATCCCTTAGGTCCAACTCGTCTATGTTGACCAGATATCTTAAATTAATCTAGTCCCATTTGCCAACACTTGGCCCATTTCCCTCTAAACCATTCCTATTTATGTACCCATCTAGATACCTTTTAAATGTTGTAATTGTACCAGCTTCCACCACTTCCTCTAGAGCTCATTGCAGTAGAATCGTTCCCAGTGGATTCTTATTTTATTCATTCACAGGATGTGGGCATCGCTGGCTAGGCTAGCATTTATTGCCCAAATTGAATTACCCAGACAGCAGCAGTTAAGAATCAATGACATTGCTGTGGATCTGGAGTCACATGTAAGCCAGACCAAGTAAGGACATCAGTTTGTTTCCCTAAAGGGCATTAGTGAACCAGATAGATTTTTTTCTGACAGTTTAATGATTCCAGATTCTTACTGAATTCAAATTTCACCATCTGCTATGACGGGATTCGAATTCTGATCTCCAGAACATTACCTGGATCTCTGAATTAACTGTCTAGTCATTATACCACTAAACCATCGCTGCTGCCCATTTAGGAGAGCTGGCAGGAGCTCTTAATTGGATGACAGGCCAAAAACCTAACATTGGGTCAAAGTTTTGTAATTTAAGTTCTCAGAGCCCTTCAGGCACGTCAGTTTTGGGAACCTCCTATGTGAACATATGAACAAAGGTATTAGGAGCAGGAGTAGGCCTTTTGGTCCCACTTTGAGCTGCTCTGCCATTTTATAAGGTCATGACTGATCTGATTGCAGCATCTAATCCATGGTTCTGCCTACCCTTGATAACCCTTCTCTCCTTGCTTAACAAGAATATATTTACCTCTACCATAAAAATATTTAAGGACTTTGCTTCCAACAACTTTCAAGAAGACAATTCCAAAGGCTCATCTCCTCCCAAGAGAAAATAATTTGCCTCACCTCTGTTTTAAATGGCTGACCCTTGATTTTTAACTAATGACTCCGAGTTCTAGATATATTCTAATTATTAGTATGTCATGAATACTTACGAACAGTGCATCCGAATTGAAATTACAATCACATAGCAATGTTATGTACGAGTTGTGTACCTGATGGAGTAAACTTCACCCTTTAATCTCTGGTGAGTATAAATGTCTTCAACAACTTGGCTTCTTCAAGTAATTTATTTGCACAATTGCTCACATTGTAAGGGTAATGTCTGTCCAGGTCAACCAGTTCAAGTGAAGTCAGTTGTATATGGTCTTGCTTGTAGTTAGAGACTCAGAGCTGTACAGCATGGAAACAAACCCTCAGTCCAACTCAGCTATGGTGACCAGATATCCCTGTCTGACCTAATCCCATTTGCCAGCATTTGGCCTATATTCTTCTAAACCCTTCCTACTCATATACACATCCAGATGTCTTTTAAATGTTATAAATGTACCAGCCTTAACAACTTCCTCTGGCAGCTCATTCCATACCTGTCTGCATGGAAAAAGTTGCCCCTTAGGTCTCTGTTAAATCTTACCCTCTCACCATAAACCTATACCCTCTGGTTTTGGGCTCTCCCACTTAAACGCTTACAGTGTAAGGGGTGAAGCTACTTCATATCAACCAGCTTGAGAAGTCACAGTCTTATTTGGTCTTCCTTGTAGTCCATCACATGTAAGCTGAGTAATGGGGAATGATATTGACACTAGCACCAGTGACAATCTTGGCATATCAGGATGCATTGAATCCCCATCGAGTCCACATCAACCTTCCAAACAGTATTCCACCCAGACCCAGCCCCCTACCTTACTACTGTAACCCTGCATTTCCCATGGCTAATTCACCAACCCACACATCCATGGACTCTATGGACAATTTAGCATGGCCAGTCCACTAACCTATACATCTTTGGACTGTGGGGGGAAACCGGAACACCTGGAGGAAACCCACACAGACATGGGGAAAATGTGCAATCTTCACGCAGACCACTGAGCCACCGTGCCACCCTATAGTGCAGATTGTCCATTCGTTTTGGTTTGAATCACTTGGATGGATTAGCAGTCTTCAGTTCTGGTTGTGTCCGTGTATTGTGTCAAATTGGCCAAATGTGATAAAACAAAGACCAAAAAAACACAAAGATGCTGGAGATCCAAAATAAAAACAGAAATTGCTGGAAACATTCAGCAGGTCTGGCAACATCTGTAGAGAGAAAGCAGAGTTCACACATTGAGTTCAGTGACTCTTCATCAGAACTGATAGCAACTGATATGTGTGAAATGTATGTGGAAGACCAAGTGTGGTTTGGGGGGAAGGGTTTCAGTAGTTAGATGAAGATGGGGGAGGGGGGAAGAGATGAAAGGGATAGGTAAATGAGGTGTTTTTAATAGTAGGTCAGGACAGAAGAGAAGCTGACTATGTGATAATAAGAGCTGAGGATTGTAGGTTACTACTTCTGTCACATCCGGTGGGATACCATGATCAGACTTCATCAGCATTCCACAGGGACCATTCCTTCTGGGACACTCTGGTACATTTGTCCTCCATTCCCCACCCACCATCACGGCACCTTGCCATGCAATCATAAAAGGTGTAACACTTGCCCATTTACCTTCTCCCTCCTCACTATCTGAGGCTGCAGACACACCTTCCAGGTGCAGCAATGATTTACCCACACTTCACTCAGTCTAGTTTACTGTATTTGCTGTTCACAGTGTGGTCTCCTTTACATTAATGACCCTGGGCCTACCACTTCAACATCCCACTGTGTTCCCACATTGTCATTTCTATCTCGAGCCTGCCTCAGTGTTCCAGTGAGCCTCACTGCAAGCTCGAAGAACAGCATCTCATTTTCCACTTGGATATCCTGCAGCCTCTAGGGACTCAAATAGGAGTTCAATAATTTTAGATGGAGAAAGTGAGGACTGCAGATGCTGGAGATCAGCGTAGAGAATGTGGTGCTGCAAAACCACAGCAGGTTAGGCAGCATCAGAGGAGCAGGAGAATCGATGATGCGGGCATAAGCCCTTTGATTCTTCTGCTCCTCGGATGCCGTCTGACCTGCTGTGTTTTTCCAGCACCACACTCTCGACTTCAATACTTTTAGAGCTTGATTTCATCCTTTCATATTTTTACCTGATTCCTGAAGAAGGGCTTATGCCTGAAACGTCGATACTCCTGTCCCTTGGATGCTGCCTGACCTGCTGCGCTTTTCCAGCAACACATTTTTCAGCTCTGATCTCCAGCATCTGCAGTCCTCACTTTCTCCATATGTTTACTTCCACCCCAGACTTGGTCCTGACATGACATGGATTGTTTTCAAGTCAGCCTTCCCAATCTCTCCAACTCTTAGCTCTCATTATCACTTATTCAGCTTCTCTTCTGCCCTGGCACACTATCAATAATCCCCTTCCTTGCCTACCCCTTTCATCTCTCCCTCTGGGCTCCATCTCCACCTATCCACTCAATATTCCAAGTGTGGCCACACTAGCATTTTGTATAGTTGCAGTATGACATTACGGCTCCGGAACTCAATCCCTCTACACCATATGCCTTCTTAACAGCACTATCAACCAAAGTGGCAACTTTCAGGGATCTATGTACATGGACTCCAAGATCCCTCTGCACATCCACACTACCGAGAATTGTTCCATTGACCCAGTATTCTGCCTTCCTGTTATTCTTCCCAAAGTGCATCACCTCATATTGAGCTGCATTGAAATCTATTTGCCACCTCTCAGCCCAATTTTGCAGTTTATCCAAGTCCCTTGTAACCTGTAACGTTCTTCCACACTGTCCGCTACTCCACTGACCTTAGTGTCATCTGCACATGTGATAGGATTTCCTTTCCACTTTTGTCCAATGTCCTCCTGTAGAATAGAGCTTGTATCTATTATTGAAATGTTGGACCTTGCCTTGATGTGTGAAACAAGTCACATCTCATAAATGATTTAAATGTTCCTCTGAACCTGTTGATGATAATTTATCTGAAAAAGCTGGGGGTCTTCCCTTCAAGAGGTGACCTGATAGAGGTCTTTAAAATCTTGAAATGGTTTCTCAGATGGGTGTAGGGAAATTATTTTCACTTGTAGAGGAGTCCCTAACTAGAAGTCAAACATAAGACAATACTGACAAATTCAGTAGGGAATTCAGAAGAAGCTTCTTTATCCAAGGAGTGGTAAAGCCCAGTTGAGGCAGTCAGGCACTTCTTGTGATGGAAGAAACACAGGATCTAGTTTGTCGACAGCGAGATCCCATCAACAACAATGTGATCATTACCAGATATTTAGCGTGATGTTGACTGAGGAATAACTAATGTCCAAGCCATTAGGAAAATACACCTGCTCTGTGTGAAGAATTACCTGTGGGATACATCAGAATATGTATCAGAATTTAGAATCAGAATTAGGCATTATTGTCACATGTACTCAAGTACAGAGATACAAGAGTACAGTGAAAAGTTTATAATGTTGCCATTCACAGCTCCATCTTAGGTAATAGGTACCTGGGTACAAAATCTTACCTATAAAAAACAATAAAGGAAGAAGTTCCAAGTTCAACATTACAGATCTCAGTATAAAGTAGTAAATAACAAATAAATTTAAAAGAGCAAAAATAAAGTCAATGGGCTTGCAGTAGCTCCATGCTGGGAGTTCCCTATGAGGACACAATGTCTCTCCCATGCATGGTTTATCCCTTTTCTCATTCTGCATTACTATCTCTCCACTACTCGCTGTCCTCTCTGTCCTGGATTGTGCTTGATCTCTCAATCCTCGCACTCCTGTGTTGCCATCTCACCGCCAACCACCACCTCCAGGCTCACCAGCCACCTCGCCATAGTCTGACAGAGCCCCACTCTGGTGCAGTCCCAGGCATCCGGCCACTTCCACAATGTCACCGACTGCCAGAGTTCTGCCCGGGCCCCACCAACTGCCTTGGGGGCTGACCGGCAATATCACCACTCTGGGTGCCCAGACGTTGCCGTCACCACAACCGAGCTTCCTCCAGAAGGCAAGTGGAGAGCAAGACTAAAAGAAATGAAGAAAAGAAAGAGAAAAGAGAAAGGGAGAAAGAAAGCTGTCAGAGTGGACAAACACTGGCTCAGGACTCCAACTCCACTGCCAGCCCAAGAGAGTAGATCAAGGCCTTGGTTGAATTTCACATCTGAGAGATAGCATCTGCAACACTACTATATTCCTTCAGCACCACACTAGAGCATCAGCCTAGATTTTTGTGCTCACATTCTGGACTTAGACTTAAATTTGTAAACTTCTGATTCAGAAGCTGGGGTGCTCCTGATGGAGGGAATACTTGCTACCTCTGACAAATTATACATTGAAGGCATTGAATAAGGCAGTTAAGTGATTACACCAGAGAAACATTGGCTCTGAAAAGAATTGTTGCTTCCTTAAAAGAGGTCCTTAGAAGAACTGATGGGTCTCAACATTTCAGGCACCATGATCTGCCTATTGTTAAAGGACAATTTTGAGACATTGATGTTTCAATCGACCTTGGGTGAAGTAGCTCATTAACAGTAAAAAAAAAGAAAGAAAGTTTGGTCATATTTAATATCTTCCAAGTGAGCTGAAGTCTACCATGCCGAAATAATCAGCTTCATTGCCAATTCTATGTGTGGGAGTTGGAATAGGAGCTCTGGTGAAATTTAGAGATTAAGTCAGTGGCATATTATAGAATCAAAGTGTCATAGAGATATACAACACGGAAATAGACCCTTCAGTCCAACTCGTCCATGCTGTTCAGATATCCTACATAAATAGGATAGAGATAAAAATAGGATATAAATAAGTATAGTCCCGTTTGCCAGCATTTGGTCCATATCCCTCTAAACCCTTCCTATTCATATATATATGCAGATGCCTTTTAAATGTTGCAATTGTACCAGCCTCCACCACTTCCTCTGGCAGCTCATTCTGTACTCATACTACCCTCTGCGTGAAAAAGTTACCTCTTCAGTCCCTTTTAAATCTTTCCCCTCTCACCCTAAACCTATGCCCTCTAGTTTGGACTCCTACAACTTAAGGAAAAGGCCTTGTCTATTTACCCTATCCATGCCCCTCATGATTTCACAAATCTCTATAAAGTCACCACTCAGCCTCTGACACTCCAGGGAAAATAGCCCCAGTCTATTCAGCCCCTCCCTATAGCTCAAATTCTCCAACCCTAGCAACATCCTTGTAAATCTTTTCTGAATCCTTCCATGTTTCGCAACATCCTTCCGATAGGAAGGAGAACAGGATTGCATGCAATATTCCTAAAGTGGCCTAATCAATGTCATGTACAGCCGCAACATGACTTCCCAACTCCTGTACTCAGTGCTCTGACCAATAAAGGAAAGCATACCAAACACCTTCTTCACTATCATATATACCTGCAACTCCACTTTTAAGGACCTATGAACCTGCACTCCAAGGTTTCTTTGTTCGGCAACACTCCTCAGGACCTTATCATTGAATATATAAATCCTGCCCTGATTTGCCTTTCCAAAATGCAGCACTTCATATTTATCTATATTAAACTCCATCTGCCACTCCTCAGCCCATTGGCCTATCTGATCAAGATCCCATTGTACATTGAGGCAACTTCTTCGCTGTCCACTACACCTCCAATTTTGCTATCATCTGCAAACTTACTATCCATTCCTCCTAAGTTCATAACCCAATCATTAATATAAATGACGAAAAGCAGGGCACCCAGCACCGATCCTTGTGGCACAACGCTGGTCACAGGCCTCCAGTCTGAAAAGCAACCTTCTACCACCACCTTCTATCTTTGAGCCAGCTCTTTATCCAAATGGCTAGTTCTCCCTGTATTCCATGAGAATACCAGTCTACCATGAGGAACCTTGTCAAACGCTTTACTGAAGTCCATATAGATCACATCCACTACTCTCCTGTCATCAATCCTCACCAATGTGAGTGGAGCATTGGTTCCCCCTATGTGAATGACCTGAAAAATCATTACAGAAAACATTTGGTACTTGCAGCTTAACACCATTTAACGCCAGTGACACACAAAGATCGCTGTGCTTTGTTCACGATCATTTAAAGGTGACGCACAACAGCTGAGTTCGTACAATTGAATCTGTGGTCAACGGTTTTCATTATTGCACCAGGATTATCCCACAATAGAAAAAGCTGCAAAGGAAATAGCTACAGCCTAGCCACTTGAAATCTTCAAGACTCATCTCCAAGTTATTTCCATTTACAGGTTTTCAATACCAGGACGACAATCTCTGCAGATTCTGCCTGTTTTATCTAGTATGAATCATGTAAACATTGGTGGAATACAGATAGGAGTCTATAGTGCTGAGGCAGAAGCGAGTGCTGCAGGAGAAAGGAAGCTTGCAGGGGACTCAGGACAGCAAGGACGAGACAAGATGGGGAATAGATGGTGGGGAGTGGGGCTTGGAGGTGCATGGCATAAGAGTCCAATGGATAGCACAGGGTGTGTTTGGTGGGGTGGTGAGTGGGCATAGAGAAGTGGAAGAGGGAAGGGCCTGGTATACTGGATGTGGGTTATAGGACGGCGGGAAAAATTGAGGACTGCAGATGCTGAAGATCAGAGTCAAAGTGGAAAAGCACAGCAGATCAGGTAGCATCCGAAGGGCAGGAGAGTCAAGGTTTCAGGCGTAAGCCCTTCATCAGGATGGCAGGGATAGTCAGTCAAGGCAAGAAAATGAGAGGTCTGAAGGGTTAATTATAGAATTCCGATCATGCAGAAGGAGGTTATTCAGCCTGCAGTGACCCTCCAAAGAACACCCCACTCAGACCCACTGCCCACCACATATTAGATTAGATTAGATTACATTACAGTGTGGAAACAGGCCCTTCGGCCCAACAAGTCCACACCGACCCGCCGAAGCGAAACCCACCCATACCCCTACATTTACCCCTTACCTAACACTACGGGCAATTTAGCATAGCCAATTCACCTGACCCTGCACATCTTTTGTGACTGTGGGAGGAAACCGGAGCACCCGGAGGAAACCCACGCAGACACGGGGAGAACGTGCAAACTCCACACAGTCAGTCGCCTGAGGCGGGAATTGAACCCGGGTCTCAGGCGCTGTGAGGCAGCAGTGCTAACCACTGTGCCACCGTGCCACCCATATCTACTATGGCTAATCTACCTAGCCAGGCATTTTAGCTTCAGGCATCAGGAAAGAACGTCAACGGAGAGCCATCCCATTGCCCCTGTACCTGATCCACATTCAGACAACAGGTGAGGCATCAAAAGTTTCTACAAGATAACACGCATTAAATCTTTTTGAATAATCCATTTATCCAATAAAAATACCAAAATTAAAAATAATATTTGGGGGACTGGGTGGGGGTTAGGTGGGAATACTAAGGTCATAGTGCACAAAATACTTTGAAAGAATCAAAAGGGATCAATAGGATGTGAAGGCAAATGGAGAAGACATTTTCTGAGGGATGTTCCCTTAATCATCAACATCATCATCGCTAATAGGCAATTGGCACAAGCTCCATGTTCAGAGCTTCAGCACCCTCATAGAGCCAATGTGCAAAATAAAGAGACAACATAACTTGCTCACACTTCCTCCAGGAAAAATGAAGTTTGAGAAGAAGAAACTAGTTTTTCAGTGGGAGTGTAAAAGGGATGGAGTTTAGGCATGTGGGAGTGTCGCACTGACTACCTGCATTATATTTGGTCTTTTTTTCTCTCTCTGCAGGACATGGGCATTGCTTGCTGGCCATAATTTTTTCCTCAACATTGGCTCCCTTGAGTAGGTGGTAGTGATGAGCTGCCTTCTTGAATCACTGAAGTCAAACCCACAATGCTCTTCGGGGGGGGAATTCCAGGGTTTTGTCAAATCTCTATAGTGTGGAAAGATGTCATTTGGCAATCAAGGGCCTGCACCAACCCTCCAAAGAGCATCCCACCAAAACCAAGCTCCTTACCCTATAACACCATATTTTAAGACTAAAATTGGGCCCTTGAAGACAGAAACAGGGGAATATATTACAGGGAACAAAGAAATGGCAGAAGAATTGAACTGGTACTTCAGATCTGTGTTCACTGGGGAAGACACAAGCAATCTCCCTGAGGTAAGTGGCTGAAGGACCTGAACTTAAGGGAATTTATATTTGCCAGGAATTGGTGTTGGAGAGACTGTTAGGTCTGAAGGTTGATAAGTCCCCGGGGCCTGATGGTCTACATCCCAGGCCACTGAAGGAGGTGGCTCGAGAAATCGTGGATGCGTTGGTGATTATTTTCCAGACTTTGATAGATTCGGGATCAGTTCCTGCGGATTGGAGGGTGGTCTATATTTTCCTGCTTTCTCTCTCCCACCTTTCTTAAAAAGTGGTACAACGTTAGCCACCCTATGGAATTCATTGTCACGATCGGAGTGGAGGCCAGGACATTAAGTCTTCAAGTCAGAGATTGATAAATTCTTGATCTCGCAAGGGATTAACTGTTGCGGGGTAATTTTCCTCCCACAGTCTAAAGGTGTGTAGGTTAAGTGGATTGGTGATGCTAACTTGGTCAGTAGTGTCCAGGAGCATGTAGGTTGGCTGTGATAATAGACAATAGACAATAGGTGCAGGAGTAGGCCATTCTGCCCTTCGAGCCTGCACCACCATTCAATATGACCATGGCTGATCATCCTTAATCAGTATCCTGTTCCTGCCTTATCTCCATAGCCCTTGATTCCACTATCCTTGAGAGCTCTATCCAACTCTTTCTTAAATGAATCCAGAAACTGGGCCTCCACTGCCCTCTGGGGCAGAGCATTCCACACAGCCACCACTCTCTGGGTGAAGAAGTTTCTCCTCATCTCTGTCCTAAATGGTCTACCCCGTATTTTTAAGCTGTGTCCTCTGGTTCGGCACTCACCCATCAGCAGAAACATGTTTCCTGCCTCCAGAGTGTCCAATCCTTTCATAATCTTATATGTCTCAATCAGATCCCCTCTCAGCCTTCTAAACTCAAGGGTATACAAGCCCAGTCGCTCCAGTCTTTTAGCGTAAGGTAGTCCCGCCATTCCAGGAATTGACCTCATGAACCTACGCTGCACTCCCTCAATAGCCAGAATGTCTTTCCTCAAATTTGGAGACCAGAACTGCACACAGTACTCCAGGTGTGGTCTCACCAGGGCCTGTACAGCTGCAGAAAAACCTCTTTGCTTCTATACTCAATCCCTCTTGTTATGAAGGCCAGCATGCTATTAGCCTTCTTCACTACCTGCTGTACCTGCATGCTTACCTTCATTGACTGGTGTACAAGAACACCCAGATTTCTTTGTATTGCCCCTTTACCTAAATTGATTCCATTTAGGTAGTAATCTGCCTTTCTGCTCTTGCCATCAAAGTGGATAACCATACATTTATCCACATTAAACTGCATCTGCCATGCAAGTGCCCACTCACCTAACTTGTCCAGGTCACCCTGTAATCTGCTTGTAATTTTCCATTATTTATCTTGATCCTTTCTTGAACAAGGGGGTTACAACAGCAATTTTCCAATCATCTGGGACTTTCCCTGACTCTAGTGACCTTTGAAAGATCACAACCAATGCCTCCGCTATTTCCTCAGCCACCTCCCTCAGAACTCCAGGATGTAGCCCATTGGGGCCAAGAGATTCATCAATTTTTAGACTTTTTGGCTTTTATACCACTTTCTCTTTTGTAATGGCTACCATACTCAACTCTGCCCCCTTCAGTGACCACCTGCCATCTTTCAGGACAATATGAAACATCTGTCAAAGATTTTCAGATGGATGTAACACTATAATTTCCACTTCTCAAGAGCAGTGTTTTCAAGCACACCCGGTATCAGATTTTCGACCCCAAGTCTCCTTGATATTATATGGGCAAATCTGCTGCCATCCAAGACACCAGCACAAACCAATGTATGAAAAGTTATAATCACCTCAACACTACCAGACCAAAAACAATGTCCATGAAATGATGACTTAAACCAAGGTAGAGATAGTAGCTTAGAGGTCATGTCATAAGACTGATAATCCAAAATGCAGGCTAATATTCACGGGACTTGGGTTCAAATCACACCATGTGGTAGATGATGAAATTTGAACATAAAGAGTTAGCTCAATCGTAACCACTGTCCTAAAATCCCATTTGGTTCACCAATATTATTTAAAGAAGTAAATTTGCCATCCTTACCCAGTCTGGTCTACATGTGACTCCAAACCCATAGCAATGTGGTTGATTCTCAACAGCCCTTTGGAAATTATTCAGTGACCACCTGCCATCTTTCAGGACAACATGAAACATCTGTCAAAGGTTTTCAGATGGACGTAGCACTACAATTTCCACTTCTCAAGAGCAGTGCTTTCAGGCAACCTTTGGGGGGATGGGGGGGGGGGGGGGGGAGCGGGAGCAGCCACAATTTGTGGTCCACATCGGCACCAACAACATAGATAGGAAAAGGGATGGGGATGTAAGGCGGAAATTCAAGGGGCTAGGGTGGAAGCTTAGAGCTAGAACAAACAGAGTTGGTATCTCTGGTTTGTTACCCATGCTATGTGCTAGCGAGGCGAGGAATAGGGAGAGAGAGCAACTGAACACGTGGCTACAGGGATGGTGCAGGAGGAAAGGATTCAGCTACCTGGATAATTGGGGCTCATTCTGGGGTAGGTGGGCCCTCTACAAATGGAAGGGTCTACACCTGAACCAGAGGGGTACCAATATCCTGGGGGGGGGGATTTCCTAATGCTCTTCAGGAGAGTTTAAACTAAGTCAGCATGGGGACGGGAACCTAAATTGTAGCTCCAGTGTACAGGAGGCTGAGAGTAGTAAGGTCATGAATAAGGTTTCAAGGTCACAGGACTTTACTGGCAAGCAAGAAGGTGGGTTTGAAGTGTGTCTACTTCTATGCCAGGAGCATTCCGGAATAAGGTGGGTGAACTTGCAGCATGGGCTGGTATCTGGGACTTCAATGTTGTGGCTATTTCGGAGACATGGATAGAGCACGGATAGGAATGGTTGTTGCAAATTCCAGGATTTAAATGTTTTAGTAAAAACTGGGGAGGTGGTAAAAGAGGTGGAGGTGTGGCCTTGTTAGTCAAGGACACTACTACGTTGGCAGAAAGGACATTTGATGAGGACTCGTCTACTGAGGTAGTATGAGCTGAAGTTAGAAACTGGAAAGGTTACCCTATTGGGAGTTTTCTATAGGCATCTGAAAAGTTCCAGAGATGTAAGGGAAAGGATTACAAAGATGATTCTGGATAAGAGTTTAATTAATAGGATAGTTGTTATGGGGGACTTTAATTTTCCTAATATTGACTGGAAACACTATAGTTCGAGTACCTTAGATGGGTCAGTTTTTGTCCAATGTGTGCAGGATGGTTTCCTGACACAGTATGTAAACAGGTCAACAAGGGGCGAGGCCACATTGGATTTGGTACTGTGTATGAACCGGGCCAGGTGTTAGATTTGGAGGTAGGTGAGTACTTTGGCGATAGTGACCACAATTGTGTTAAGTTTACTTCAGCGATGGAAAGGGATAGGTATATACCGAACGTCAAGAGTTATAGCTGATGAAAAGGCAATTATTATTCGATTAGGCAAGATTTAGGATCTATAGGGTGGGAAAGGAAACTGCAAGGGATGGGCACAATTGAAATGTGGAGCTTGTTCAAGGAAGAGCTACTGCGTGTCCTTGATAAGTATGTACCCGTCAGGCAGGGAGGAAGTGGTTGAACGAGGGAACTGTGATTTACTAAAGAAGTTGAATCTCTTGTCAAGAGGAAGAAGCATGCTTATATAAAGATAAGACGTGAATGCTCTATTAGGGCACTTGAGTGTTACAAGTTAGCCAGGAAGGACCTAAAAGGACAGCTAAGAAGAACCAGGAGGGGACATGAGAAGTCTTTGGCAGGTAGGATCAAGGAAAACACTAAAGCTTTCTATAGGTGCGTCAGGAATAAAAGAATGACTAGAGTAAGATTAGGGCCTATCAACAACAGTAGTGGGAAATTGTGCATGGAATCCGAAGAGATAGGAGAGGCACTAATTATATATTCTTCATCAGTATTCACACAGGGAAAAAGACAGTGTTGTCGAGAAGAATGCTGAGATCAGAAGGGATTGAGGTTCATAAGGAGGAGGTGTTAACAATTCTACCAAGTGTGAAAATAGATAAATCCACTGGGCTGGATGGGATTTATCCTAAGATTTTCTGTGAAGCTAGGGAGGAGATTGCAGAGCCTTTGGCTTTGATCTTTATAGAATCATTGTCTACAGGAATAGTGCCAGAAGACAGGAGGATAGCAAATGTTGATTCCCTTGTTCAAGAAGGGGAGTAGAAACAAACCTGGAAATTAAAGCCTTATTTCAGTTGGGGGTAAAGTGTTGGAAATGATTATAAGAGATAGGATTTATAATTACCGAGAAAGGATTTGAGTAGGGATAGTCAATACGGTTGTGTGAAGGATAGGTCATGCCTCACAAACCTTATTGAGTTATTTGAGAATCTGACCAAACAGGTGGATGAGGTCAAGTGGTTAATATGGTGTTTATGGATTTCAATAAAGTGTTTGATAAGGTTCCCCAAGGTAGGCTATTGCAGAAACGACGGAGGCATGGGCTTGAGGGTGATTTAGTGGCTTGGATCAGAAATTGTTGAGCTGAAAGAAGACAGAGGGTGATGGTTGATTGGAAATGTTCATCCTAGATTTCAGTTACTAGTTGTGTATCACAAGGATCTGTTTTGTGGCCACTGATGTTTTTCATTTTTATAAATAACCTGGATGAGGGTATAGAAGAATGGGTTAGTAAATCTGTGGATGATACTAAGGTTGGTGGAATTGTGAATAGTGCGGAAGGATGTTGCAGATTACATAGGGATAAGCTGCAGAGCTGGGCTGAGAGTTGGCAAATGATGTTTCATGCAGAAAAGTGTGAGGTGATTCACTTTGGAAGGAGCAACAGGAATATAGAGTATTGGGCTATTGGTAAGATTCTTTGTGGTGTGGATGAGCAGAGAGATCTCTGTGTCCATGTGCTTAGATTCCTGAAAGTTTCAGATTGATGGGGTTAATAAGAAGGCATATGGTGTGTTAGCTTTTTTGGTAGAGGGATTGAGTTTCGGAGCCATGAGATCATGTTGCAGCTATACAAAACTCTGGTGTGGCTGCACTTGGAGTATTGCGCACAGTTCTGATCTCTGCATTATAGGATGGACGTGGAGGCACTGGAAAGGGTGTAGAGGAGATTTACTTGGATGTTGCCTGATATGAAGGGAAAGGCTGAGGGACTTGAGGCTGTTTTCATTAGAGAGAAGGTGGTTAAGAGGTGACTTAATAGAGACAGACAAGATGATTAGAGGGTGGACAGTGAGAGCCTTTTTCTTGGGATGGTGATGGCTAGCACAGGGGGCCATATGTTTAAACTGACGAGTGATAGATATAGGACAGACGTCAGAGGTAGGTTCTTTACTCAGAGGGTGTGAAATGCCTTACCTGCAACAGTCATAGATTTGCCAACTTTAAGGGCATTTAAATGGTCATTGGATAAATATATGCATGATAATGGAATAGTGTAGATTAGATGGGTTTCAGATCGGTTTCACAGGTGGGTGCAACATTGAGGGCCATTGGGCTTGTACTGCGCTGTAACGTTCTATGTTCTATGAAATTAGGGATGGACAATAAATTCTTGTCTAACTGAATGATGCCCACATCCAATAGAATGTTTTTTCTTAATAAAAGTTTCTATTGCTTAAAGTGCAAATTAAACAAATAGAAGTAGTAATCTCTGTAATCCTAGAGGAACATTGCACTTCTCCCTCATTACAGATTACTTACAGTGTGGAAACAGGCCCTTCGGCCCAACAAGTCCCGCCGAAGTGCACCCATCCAGACCCATTCTCCTACATTTACCCCTGCACCTAACGCTACGGGCAATTTAGCATGACCAATTCACCTAATCAGAGAGGTGGTTAATGTTGAGTTTAGTGATAAATGGTGGAGTGTGTGGTGCAGTGGTAATGTCGCTGAACCACAGCAAATTAATTTGAACTCTAGCCACAGATAACTCTGAAACCCTTTTTTGTTGTGGAATTACATATGGTTCACTGATATCCTTTAGGGAAGTAAATGTCCCACTTTACCTGGTATGGCTTTCAAGTATCTCCAGACCCAAAAGGATGCGTTTGACTCTTAGCAGGCCTCAGTTCAAGCTCGATCGGGGTGGACAACAAAAACAGATGGACAGAACACTGGCTTTGCTGATAAAAAACAATGAATGTTCCACACGAAAAGTTTCTTCCCTTTTTGTTAGCTCTGGCATACTCAGAACAAACATCAGGAAAGGATTCATAAGCCTTATTCCCAACTGTGAAAATTTGCTGTATTGGCTTGCTATGATTCCTACATTCCAACAGTAAGTCAAAAAGTAATGCACTGACTGTGAAACACTTTGAGACATCCTTAGGTTGTGAAATGTGATACAGAAATGGAAGAGTTTATTTTCTATTACTTGTGACAGTGCAGAAGACCCTATTCATAGAGATCCTTGACCAGTCAGGAACTAGCCTCCATCACTTGGGATACAAAGCATTGGTACTATTGAACTAAATACATCAACAGCTTCTCTATTTCATCCTTACAAATTGCACAACTATCTACATTTTCATTATATGCAGAATGACACCCATTCAAAGCTGGTAACCTTGGTGCTAATAAGCAGCGAGGGAACCATGAAGGAACAGTAGCCCAATGTCACTCAGAAACCAAGACAAGATGATGGATAAGTCATTCTAAATCTGGTAGTCACAAGTCAGATATTCTATACTAGCTCACAAAGAATCCTCTCCCTGATTTGTTTTCTTTTTAAGAGACAGTCATGAGATTTAGTAACATGGACTTTCTTTGCCACAAGGTATGATTTATTGGCAAACAACAGTCTCAGCAAGACTTATATCTGATGGCAAGGATTCATACTGTCCACTTAGTTTAGAATTATAAGTCTTTTCAATAGAGATAATCATAACATAATTCTTACATTCTATTCTGATTATTGTTAAGTGTTTTTGGCTTAGATAGAAAATGTATTTACTGCATTTTGACTTTTTTCGGGCACCTTACCACTATTTTATTCCTTGGTCACAGATTTTACACTGTCAAGATCAGTTAATCAATTGAAAACAGACAGGTTGAATTCATCAACTGATGACAGATAGGCTGGACTAATCAATTGAAAACAAATGGTTCTATCTGATTTAGCATTCAACCATAAAGTGTTTTGTAACCAAAGAACATCTTTAAAAAAGAAAACAAAGTGATTTAGAATGTCATCCTTCAACATTCTGTCTGGTGTTTGAGACAGCTGAGACAAATGGGCGTACACCCTCCCTCATGGTTTATAAGGGTTCTTTGAGAGATGTCCAAGTTGGTATGGAGCAAAGCACAAAAGCACTAACAGCTGAGTATGCTGCAACTCAGCTTGGCTATGGGAGTTATGGAAAAAAGAAAATGCTTTACTGGGATTCATTCAGTTCACTAGAATGATCTCTGGTATGGAGGGATTGTCTTACAAGCAAAGATTAAACAGGTTGGGACTCCACTGACTGGAGTTGAGAAAAATGAAAGGTGTATTCCACAGGCTCACCACTCTCTTGGTGAAGACATTTTTCCTCATTTCAGTCATACAGTCATACAGCACAGAAACAGACCCTTTGGTCCAACCAGTCCATGCTGAACATAATCCCAAACTAAATTAATCCCACCTCCCTGCCCCTGGACCATTTCCCTCTAAACCTTTCCTATTCACGTACTTGTTGAAATGTCTTTTAAATGTTATAATTGCACCCACATCCACCACTAGCTCAGGGAGTTCATTCCATGCATGAAGCACACTCTGCATAAAAAAAAAATTGCCCCATGTCTTTTTTAAAATCTCTCCCCTCTCACCTTAAAAATGTGTCCCCTATTCTCCTAAATGTTTATCCCTTATCCTTAAATAATGACTCTTGGTTCTGGACTCCCTCCACCATCAGGAACATCCTTCCTGCATCAAACTTGTCTAGTCCTGTTGGAATTTCATAGCTTCTGTAAGATACCCCTCTTATTCTTCTAAACTCCAGCGAATACCAATCCAATCTCTCCTCATATGTCATTCGACCATCCCAGAATCAACTTGGTAAACCTTTGCTGCACTCTTTCTGTAGCAAGAACATCCTTCCTCAGATATAGAGACCAAAACTGCATATATTGTTCCATGTGTGGGTTCACCAATGCTCTGTATAATTTTAGCAAGACAGTCCTGTTCCTGAACTCGAATCCTCTGGTTGTGAAGGCCAACATGCAGTTTGCCATCTTTACCATCTACTGTACCTGCTCCTTATTTTCAGCAATTAGTGCATGAGCGCACCCAGGTCTCATTGAACATTCCCTCTCTCAATTTACAGCCATTCAAATAATAATCTGCCTTCTATTTTTCCTACCAACATTTATCCAGATTACACTGCATTGGCCATGCATTTGCCCATGTACTCAGTCTGTCCAAATCACATTGCAACATCTCTGTACCATCCCCATGTGACAATATGGTGGCTTTAAGGGATGTATTTTTGTCATGCTTTTTTCTGAAGAGAGGTTCTAAGCCAAAGGTATAGAGCAGTACACCCGAGCTGCCAGAGTAAACAGCTTGTGAGGCCTTGCATTTTTTTTAAGTTGGAACAATTGAAGGAGCCTGAATGGGTGTGGTCAAGCTCCCACAGAACCAGGATTTTTAGTTTTAGCTTTCAACAATTGCTGTTGGAGTCTTGAAAAAGTGGAAGCTATTTTTTTCCCTCTCTCTGTTACAGCCAAGAGCTGGGGGGGGGGGTGGTTTCCTGCTAGTGGGGTTGCATATGAAACAATCTATTTTCTGAATTTGCCTTTTGCCAAGGGTGCATTTACGGGATATTACTATATTAGAACTGTTAATTAGCAATTCTTATTGTATCTATTATCCTGATAAGTTTTCCAGCAGAGTTGTTATTCCAATTCTTCCTTTATTGTATTTTAATATAGTGGGCGAGTAAAGTGTGTTTTGCTTTAAATCCAGTAGTTTGACCAATCGAATTGCATCAGGAATGCAACACCTTACACTTACCTTTAACATAAGAAAAAGTTAAGGTTTAGTCTTCTGTACATTTGAGGGGGTTTGGTCTGGTCCATAACATTTACAGCTCAATCTTCCAGTTTAGTGTTATCTGCAAATTTGGAGTATTACCACTTAATTCTCTCACATAATCATGAACATACATTGTGAATAGCTGGGATTCAGGTACAGATCCCTGCAGTACCCCAATAGTCACTGCCTGCCATTCAGAAAAAGACCCATTTATTCCTATTCCAGTAGATTTATCAAGCATGATTTCCTGTTTGTAAACCTATGCTGACTGTGACTGATTCTGCCATTGTTTTCTTGGTGTTATGCTATAAAATCCTTGATATTTCACTTTAACATCTTCCCCACTACTGATATCAGACTCATTCATGTATAAGTATTTGTTTTATCTCGACCCCACTTTTTAAATAGTGGGCTTCCATTACCTACTCTCCGAACTGTAGGAACTGTTCCAGACTTGATGATCAATGCATCCATTATTTCTAGGGCCACTTCCTCAAGTACTCAGGGATGTAGGTTATCAGCATCTGGAGGTTTATCAGCCTTCAATCCCATCAATTCCTCTAATACCATTTGTCTACTAATACGGACTTCCTTCAAGTTCCTCCCTCTCATTAAAAACTGTATTCTCCATCATTTCTAGCACATTACTTGTGTCCTCTTTGTGCAAATAGAAGTACAAATTTATTCATCAGGCATTTTTTCTTCCCCATTATAAATCCCACCCCCAACCCATTTCTTACTATAAAGGATCTACGTTAGTTTTCATCAATCTTTATCTCTTTACATACCTGTAGAAACTTTTAGTCAGCTTTTATGTTCCCTGCAAGCTTATTCTCATACTCTATTTTCCCCTTCTTAATTAATACCTTGATCCTCCTTTGCTGACTTCTAAATTGTTCCCAGTCTTCAGGTCTATTGTCTTTTCTTGCCAATTCATGAACTCCCAACATAAGCCACAGTTAGGCAACTGCCAGACAGGAGTATCAGCTATGATCTGACTGAATGGTGGAGCAGGTTGAAGGGGCTGAACAGCCTTCTTCTCTTTTTGATGGGATAATGTAGCTATTGCTGTAGCACAGTTCCTGAAACTGTATTAAAGTGCATATTGAGTGACCAGAATAACAACTTTACCCCATGTCCAATCCACGGAAGGAGCTGACCTGGAAATGCTCGATGCTGATATTGGACATTGACATTCCTTACCTCGGACATAAATAGCTGATGAAATATAAACATTATTTCAATGATAATGATACATATTAATTGGTACAATTTTAAAGCTGATGTTAGAGGAGACTTGGTATGTTCACATTTTGGGGGAGGCAATTGCCTAATCCAGAGACCCAGGTAATGTTCTGGGGAGCCAGGTTCAAATCCCACCACAGCAGACAGTGGAATTTAAATTCAATAAAATAAAAATCTGAAATTAAGAATCTAATGATGACTACAAATCCATTGCTAAAACTCGGAAAATCACGAATGTCCTTCAGGGAAGGAAACTGCCATCCTTAAATGGTCTGGCCTGCGTGTGACTCCAGAACCACAGCAATGTTTTTAACTCTTAAATGCCTTCTAGGCAATTAGGGATGGGCAATAAATGCCAATGACACCTACATCCTGTAAATTAATAATGAAAAAAAGTCATGCACATATCTTTGAAGGAGTCAGCACAGGGTGTGAAAACAGTTAACAAAGTAAATGGGATCCTGGACTTTATAAATGAAGGCATTGGGAAAGCCAGGTAGTTATGCTAAATTATATAAAACACTGGTTCAGTTTCAACTGGAGTGCTGTTTCTAATTCCAGGCACTATACAGAGGTTTTGGATCCTGTACAGAGGAGAATTATTAGAATGGCTCCAGAAATGAGGTATTACAAAATGTGGAAAGTCTGGAGAAACTGCCAATGCTTTTTTTAGAGAAAGATAAAGGAGATTAGATAGAGGTATTGGCAACCATGAAGAGTTTAAGATATAAAAAATAAAGGATAAAACTTCTTCCAATGGCTACAGTGTCAAAAACTAAAGGACACGGATGTAAGATGATTGCCAAGTGAGCTAATGGTGGCATGACGAAATATTTGTGTGATTAGGATTAGAGATGCACTGTCTGATCTATATTGGATATGGATTCAGCAGTCACCTTCAAATAAATATTTACAGTAAGAGAAATTTGGGGGGTTATGGGGAAAAATGGGGAGTGGGACTAGCTGAACTACTCAGAAAAAGAGACAAAAGGCTAAGTGCTGGAAAATGGGATTAGAATAGTTAGATGGTCATTTTGACTGGCATGAACAAATGTGATGGGCTGAAGGGGCTCTTTCTGGATGTTACATGTCTATGAATATGACTTAAAGGATGAATAGACTTCTTCTGTGCTGTACTATTCAAAGAAATTAAAATACATTACCTGCCTTGTGCTAGTTTTATACACTTTGTACGCATTTTACACAATTATGCCAACACATTTCAATCCTAATCCAAGTGCATCAGGTGACAATTGTATCATTGATAGTAATGTGATTGATAGATACAAAAGATGAGACTTTAGCACAATTTAAAAAAAAATTTCTCCTGTTTTCTTCCATTTATCTATATTGTCCAGAAATTGCAGGGAAGGTCATTGAGAGCTCACAACTCCTGTCATCAATAAAGTGCAAAAAAAAAACCCAATTCTGTAGTAAGAAGGAGCATGTCATTAGTACAAATTTGCCACAAATTATTTTAGACAAATAGTTTGCTCCAGTTTTAACCTAGAAAAACAAATAAATGATCATCTTGCTGTGAGCCTCCTAATACTGTGTCAAGAAATTATTTGACTTGCAATGTCAAATCCAAGAATCTCACTACCTAAGTTTAGAGTTGGTATTTCATGTTATAAGTATTAACATAACAAGTGGTTAAACAGATAATTGGGATTGATTGATGAATTAATTGGCTCGGTAGATAGAAGGGTGGAATGAATGGCTCTTGTGGCGCAGTAGTGTCTCTATCGCAGGGCCAGAAAATCTAGGTTCAAGTCCTGGTTTCCCTAGAGGGGTATAATAGATTTCTGAACAGATTGATTAGAAAAATAGGTTAAATTTCTTAAAAAGCAGACCCAAGGAGCCCAAGGTGCAGTGGTAATGTCCCCAAACCTGGACTGAGACCCACGTTCAAGTCCCAACTGCTTCAGGGTGTGCAATAACATCCTTGAACCAGTTGATATAAAAAAAAAATTTAAAATGGTGGGTGGAATGAGAAGGTTCTTGTAGCTGTGTCCTTACCTCTGAGCCAGGAGACTGACGTTCAAGTCCTACCTGCTGCAGAGGTGTGTAATAACATCTCGGAACAGGTTGATCAGAAAACATCATAAAGGTGGAATAGGTGGGACTGGTACATGGAAGAAGATGGAAGACTGAGTCCCCAATAAACTCTCTCCACAAAGTGTCTGGTCTCTGTCCCACTGACTGGCGTGGATACAAACTGACAGTAAAGACCCTGTTAGTGAAGTGATTTGTGATCCTGACATGATACTCAAACTTGGGGGCTGAGAAACAATGTTAAAGTTAAAAACAACTCACTCAGCCAGTTAGTAAACTGTCCCCAGAGATATGTTACTAGCATAGATTTTATTTTTTCCCTGATTTTTAATTATTTGTTCTTTCTCTTATTTTTCAAAGTCCAACCAATCTTCTTCCTCTTTCCCTACCTAGTCTGACTCCTAACTCACCAGATTTCCTTTCAGATTGTTCATTCAGTTTCTTCATCTTTGCTTAAATTTAATTAGTAATGGAGATGGACTATTTCACCAGAGGTCCCATTGCCCATAAATTTCATGTCCAATTTTTGTTCCTCGCAATTTGCACCCCAAAAATAATACAAACGAAACAATGAGGAAATAAATCTATTTGAACCATCACAACTTCCAAGTCATCATATGTGTTTGTAACGTGCAATGAGTCATCTTCCGATTCTTTTTGTGTATACTGCAGTTTAATGTAAAAAGCATTCTTAATAGAGGAGCATTACTAAACTATACTAGTCAGTTCACAAAAATATTAGGTGAAAGAGGAAAGAATGTATTGAGGTGGAGGTGTAGTGAGGAAATCCAGGTTGTGGCTTGCCCTGGGTGCCTGCATGGAGAGAAGACTTAAAGAAGACTTTAATATTTAGTTTGTTTCCTTTATTGTTGCTGTTTTTCTTATTCTGGTTTTGAAATCAAGATGGCGCCAATTATGTCAGTGGAGGCAAGATGGTACATAGCATGGGGGCTTCTGTTCCAGCAGCAGCGACATAACAAAAAGGACTTGTGCATTTAACAAGAAGGACTGTAGAGTTGGACACTTTGTTTCTTCATTTTTCTGCCTTTATAATTGATGTTTTATTTTTCTGTGTTTTAAGATGGCGCCAGAGAGTGGCGACACTATACAACATTTTTCACTGTATTTTATAACATATGACAATAAATCTAATCAAATTAAATAAATAAATCAAAATTCAAGATCTTTAGACCTAGGCTGCTGAAGGAAATAGCACCAAACTATGACCAAAGGTGGAGTGATTAAAACTGATGATATGTTTTTGTTTGTTATGGGGCAAGAGCTTCAATGGTAAAGTCAATATTTGTTCATTATTCTAGTTGCCCTCGAAAATGTGTTGGTGAGTCGGATGCTCAAACTGCTGCAGTCCACTGGCTTGTACCCACAATGCTATTGCAATAGGAGTTCAGAGAATTTGACCCAATGGCAAAGAAACAACAACAATGTACAGCGAAATTGTGATGCCTCAAATTCAGATGGCCCAGAACTCTGGTTGTTTTTAAATCATCAGCCATTCCCCTAGCAGACAGCAAATTCCATATGTGGAATGATAAGCCAAAATTCTATACTGGGAACTCAGGACTTGCAAGGTGAATATTTTAGCACAATTTGACAAGCAGGCATTCTTTCCAAAAGGCAAAAGAATGAGATTGCCATTCTATTCTGATGTTTGATTAGATTAGATTCCCTACAGTATGGAAACAGGCCCTTCGGCCCAACGAGTCCACACCAACCCTCCGAAGAGTAACCCACCCAGACCCATTCCCCATATTTACCCCTGACTAATGCACCTAACGCAATGGGCAATTTAGCATGACCAATCCACCTAACCTGCACATCTTTGGACTGTGGGAGAAAACTGGAACACCCGGAGGAAACCAACACAGACACAGGGAGAACGTGCAAACTCCGTATAGACAGTTGGCCAAGGCTGGAATTGAACCTGGGTCCCTTGCACTGTGAGGCAGCAGTACTAACCACCGAGCCACCCATTAGATTTGATTAGATTCCCTACAGTGTGGAAACAGGCCCTTCGGCCCAACAAGTCCACACCAACCCTCCAAAGGATAACCCATCTGTCCTCTGACCAATGCACCCAACAACTATGGACAATCTAACCTGCACATCTTTGGAATGTGGGAGGAAACTGGAGCACCCGGAGGAAACCCACGCAGACACGGGGAGAATGTGCAAACTCCACACAGACAGTTGCCCAAGGCTAGAATTGAACCTGGGACCCTGGCGCTGTGAGGCAGCAGTGCTAACCACTTTGCCTCCCCGTGATATTGTATAACTCAGAGGGAAATGTACAGCTGGGCATGCATCTTTGTGCCTGCTGAATAAGATTTCAGGATAGTTTCTCAGATCAACATGTTCTGGTACCAGCCAGAGTAGTCTATACCAGAGCTGGCATTGACTAATGCGATAAGATTAATTCATGACCACAAGGTAAAAGTACTCCTGAGTGGCAATGATCATAACATGACTGTATTTTCCATGCAGCTTGAAAGAGAGAAGACTGGGTCTAAAACTAATATTTTAAACTTAAATAAGAGCATGAAAACAGAACTAATAAAAGTGAATTTGAAACTTAGATTGAGGTAAAGGACAATAGAAACTCATTGACAGACATTTCATGGAATTTTCAAAGGCACAGAAGAGATATTCTCCACAAAAATGGAAATTTCTGAATTCTACACTAGCTGTGGTTAACTAAAAAAGTGAAAATAAATTGATCAAATTTGAAAAAAAAAATCTAATTCTACATATATATATAAAAGATAGTCTAAAATATTAATGAGAGAAATTAAATTACAAGACAAAGTTAGTTTAAAATATAAAGACAATATGAGTTGGTCTATTTTTAAAATAGTTAACAGAGCACTGATCCTGTAGAAAATTGGTCTAGAGAATTAATAATGGAAAATAAGCAGATGGCAGGTTGGTCTTCACAACAAAAGATTCAAGCAAAATTCTATAAATATCTGTCAATCATGAATTAAATGGGAGGGAGAAACTTAAGAAAATGTAAATGTCACAAAGTTGTCAAAAAAGTGCTTTTGTGGCATGATGGTAGTGGCCATACCTTTTGGTTAGAAGGTATGGATACAAGTTTGACCTGCCATGGAGATCTATCACAAACATTTCTGATTGGTTGATGATAAACAATAGAGAGACACTAAAGTATCTTGTGGTGTAGTAACAGCATCTTTGCCTCTGGACCAGAAGGTCTGGGTCCAATACCCAAGTCCTATCTCATGGTGGTGGAGTTATATCATAACATACTGACACAAGAGTAGACCGGACCCAAGAAATGTCCATCCCTGCCAACATATCTGCTTTGTTTTCCCTCCTAAAAATTAATTGATTTTTTTTTCTGTAATTGGTGGAAAATCCTTTCCCAACTCCTCAATGTTAACCTGTTTCTAGAAAACATCAATTTGACCACAAATTCAATACCAGGATGTGACGCTTCACTCTGTGAATGAACATGTTTCAAGTGAAGACTGGGTCTACTGTCATCCTTCTCCAAATGGCTGTAAGGATATAGCATTCATGACAGCCAAAAGTGAAAACCAACTCCACAGATGTAACTGAAGCCATTCAAACTGATACTAATTGAATATACTAACCTACATTGATATTAATAACATTGAAATATCAGTATTTTTGCCAACTGGGCAAAACAGAGGAGAGTTAATTAGACGCACAAGAATTTTTCTTCACTAAATCTCTTTGATGGTCCAGCTAACTCTCCTTTTCTACGAGATGCTTTAAAACTCCCTTTTTGATCAAGTGTTGGTCACCTGCCCTAATATTTCCTTTTATAACGATGTGCCAAATTTGGCTAAGTAACACTATTGTATAATACATCAGGACATTTTACAACATTAAAGATGAACACAAGTTGTTGCTGTTCCTACCACCAAGTTTTTCAAACAATGTATTAATTCCCACCTATGAAACAATTAGGAAATATCTAACAATAAAAGCAGCATTTTGAGTGGTCTCACAATCCTCCAATTTACAACAAGAATATGCAATTTTCTGTTGGCAAATCTAACTTCTCAATCCATTAATCTAATAGATGAACAGATTATTGCATTAGAATGAAAATTGCAAAGCACCAGCAATTCACAACCAAATTATTTCACAACTGTGGTAAGAAGATTTAAAGTTTTTTTAAAAAAGAGAGACTTGTTGGCTACAACTAACAACAGGAAGTTGTTCTCTCCATCTGTAATCTTTTACTGCTTGTTTTCTACATCTGGTCATTTTGTGGTCCTGTTGGAACTCTTGCAACATGCTTAACAAAAGCAATAATTCTCTCCTGCTCCTCCATATACTAGGACTGTGGTAGTTTATCATTAAAGACTTGGCATTGGCCTGGCCTGGATGGGTTTTGCTCTTATTGTTACAACATTGATCATGGTCATGTATATGCATAAATATGTACAAACCCCCTGACATCTCAATCCATCAATCTAAGTCAGCCAGACTATTTCAAGCAATTGTTACCATATGCTCTATCTGTGTCATTCCTATTAAGGCAATTTAATTGGGACAATGAGATGTTTTAAAAATGTTAACACGAGCTTTAGTTACCCTAATTATTTTCTGCCCAAACAATGAAATAGAGGCCATCTGAAAGTTCAGGAAATTTATTTCAATCACTTAACTCTTCTCCCACCAAATGGAAACAGAATTTTTGATTTCAAAAATACATTTAAAAACATAGAAAAATAATGAACAATTTTACAATTCTCCTAGGACTTTCTGGTATTGAATTTGTGGTCAATGTTAGGTTTTCTGGAAATAGGTTGATATTGGTAAGATGGGAAAGGATCGCAGAAAAATTCAATCAATTTCGAGGAAGGGGAAAAATAGCAGATATGTTGGCAGGGATGGACATTTCTTGAACACTTAAGTAAGAGATAACATATCGGGAGGCACAGTGGATAGTATCCCTGCCACTGAGTCTCTGTCCAAGACTTTATGGTAAACTCACAACATAGCTGAACAAGTTGAGTATCAACTTATAAATGCTTCCACCATATGCAATTAGAAGACAGTAAGAGCTGGAGAGATTCCCAATCAGCCAGGCAGTGAAAAGGAATTGGAGCCTATACATCCAGCTCCAGGCTAAAAGACTCCGGAAAAACCTGGCTTTTGTTTTTATTCTTTCATAAGATGAGGGCGTCATTGGCTAGGCCTGTATTTATTGCCTATCCCTCATTGCCAAGAAGGCAGTGAAGTGTCAATCTCATCACTGTGGATCCAGACTCACATGTAGGCCAGACCAGATAAGGATGACAGTTTCCCTCCCTAGACGACAGTAGTGAACCAGATGGGTTTTTAATGACAATCAACACATGGTCATCATTAGACTTTTAGTTGCAGATTTTTCTTTTTAAAATTGAATTTAAATTCCACCATCGGCGGTGGTGGGATTCAAACTCAGATCCCAAAACATTACCTGGTGTCTCTGGAATAACAGACCAACTATAACACCACTGGGCCATAACCTCCCCTAGAAGACTGAGTTAGCTGAGTTAGGTAGATTGGAAAATCCTGAAACAAGGGCTTTTGCCTGAAACATCGATTTTCCTGCTCCTTGGATGGTGCCTGACCTGCTGTGCTTTTCAAGCACCACTCTAATCTTGACTCTGATTTCCAGCATCTGCAGTCCTCACTTTTGCCAAGTTAGATGGATGGCAAGTGTGGATCAAGTCAGTGCAAACAGCAGGAGGTTCAATCTACATTCTGGCTGGGATAGATTTTGGGATGTGCCTCCTTTCCCAATTCATGGTGAAAATTGTATTACAACGGATCAGACTTGCCTTCGGACAGAACAGAGGAAAAGCTGTAATAGTTTGACATTGTGTCTCTAAACACACTGACATGAACATACTTTTGGAGAAAATGTCATTGTGAATCCATTAATCCCAATTAAGCTGCATATTCTCTTTGCAGAGGTAGTGGAGTGCAATTTAATTCTCCATGGCCCATGTCTGTATTGTTCAGAAACGAATGTGCTGAAATGAAACAATTATTGGTTTTGCATTATGTCACTTAGTATGGCCCCTGGCACTTCCTGCTTCCTTTCACCAACTCCTTTCTGTGTAGCTATTAATAGGAGTTCAGCTAGAAAATGTTATGCCAATAGACACAAATGAGATCAACGTTCAAACTGTAGGACCATCACGTGTGAGAGTTGTGACTTCTAATTATTATGCTTATTTGAGGTCTTTTAAAAGTGAAGATTTTGTAAGGTGAGGCAGGAATACTATAAGAGGATAATACAATTAAGGATCCTATCATTTCCAGTTCTGAGCAACAAAACCTATTTCATTGAACATAAAGAAGTTGCCCTTACCATGATTATGATACACATTTTCTCCGAACATTGAACATGACCATGACATTTATTGTCAAAGGGAAGGAAACATGCATGCTTTAATGTGAAACCTTAAGACACCTGTGGCTACATTCTACCCACCCTCTTCAGTATGATTGATGCAACTATTGTGTCAGAATATGATTTAATAATGTTAACTGAGTCCTACATCACAAAAATTGACAGAAACTCCACCAAAGCCATTAATCCCATTGTTTTCAAGAAATGTGAAATATCCTGACACCTTAATCAGGATTTCCTGCTATGTCCAACCAACTGTGAGGAACAGACAAACTTTGCTGACCTGAACTCCTGGTTCAGGGATTTAACACAGGAATTAAAATTTAACACTCAAGCAACCAAGTAACTGAGTTACCCTACAGCAATAGATAGGGACAAACATGAAAGGATATAAAATAAGTGATACCACGTAATTTATAGATTAATCAGAGGCTTACCATATAGCTAAATACCAGCCTTCCATCCACTGACTCCATCTATACTTCTTGCTGACTAAGGTAGCACCCAACATAATCAAATATCCCCTCCCAGCCCGGTTATACTCTCCCCCACCCTCTTCCATCAGGAAGACGATAGAAAAGTTTGAAAACACATACCAACAGATTCAAGAATAGCTTCCTCCCCACTGTTACCAGACTTATGAACAGACTTCTCATATATTAGAGTTGATCTTTCTCTGCACCTTCTCTGTAGCTGTAACACTACATAAGGACATAAGAATGCATAATGTAAAGCTTAACTTGCCTGCACAGCACACAAAACAATATTTTTCACTATCTCAATACATATGACAATAATAAATCAAATCAAATGCATCTGTGGAATGGAAGCAGCAAATCTGACTTTGTCCATATCAGAATGTGTGTGGACCTCACAGCATCCAATAGAATTTCTGAGCTTTAATGCTCTCTTTTCCTAACTTAATTTGCACAATACATTTATAACATAACAAGTGAAACTGCTATATTTTCTTCCAAGAAATATCAAGCACTAATGCAATCATATTTACAAATCTGTCACAATTACATTATGCAAATCCACAGATTGGTCTATGAACTGGAAATCTATATTGCTTGTATATAGCACCCTTCCAAGTTTTCAGCATTCAAGTTTAAAATAGCAAGCAGCAAAAATTTAGCTTAAAAAAAATCAATGATTAGTTTATTATAAAATTATTGATGGAATTTATTAAGTTAAATTAAAAAATGTATTAAATAAAATCCAGGTATAAAATGGAAAAGTACATACAGATAAAAGATACTTACAAAGATGAGAATAAGATCATTTTGGGATTATTGCAATAAAAAGCAAAAGAACTGCACATGCTGGAAATCAGAAACAAAATGAGAAATTGCTGGAAATTGCTGAACTTTTCCAGCAATTTCTGATTCTGATTTTGGTATCATTCCAGTTCTGCTACTTGTTTGCAAATTCTCTTTTTATGATGGTGAAATTTCAAATCAGAACTCATTAGTTTTGACAGCTACTGATATGGAGTTGTTGGAGTTTGTTTGTATGGGTGGACTGTTACTTCACTGGGATAGTATGCTTGAAATTAAGCCCCAGTATTCCCAGAGTAGTGTTAAAACATTAAAGATTTTATTACAGCACACAAAATTCCTCAATTTACCTGTCTCTTTAGACCCAGGTTAATAGAAAACACAAGTCAGGTGGCTATACTTAACAAGATGACTGTTTACGATGAATAAGTGGACTCTTGATACAAGTAACAAATATGAATAGTTAAAATTCCAATCCTTTTTTAAAAACTTCCCCTACAAACATAGTTACAGACAGAAAAACATTGGTGTCATGGATGGAGGTAAAAGAAACTAATAAGGCAGTTTAATGGTAGTTATCTTAGCTGAGATTATGCTGTTGTTGAGGCAAAAGTGAGGACTGCAGATAGGGTCGTAGAATCATAGAGATGTACAGCATGGAAACAGACCCTTCGGTCCAACCCATCCATGCCAACCAGATATCCCAACCTAATCTAGTCCCACCTGCCAGCACCCGGCCCATATCCCTCCAAACCCTTCCTATTCATATACCCAGAGATGGAAATATGTTGCTGGAAAAGCGCAGCAGGTCAGGCAGCATCTAGGGAACAGGAGAATCGACGTTTCGGGCATTAGCCCTTCTTCAGGGCTAATGCCCGAAACGTCGATTCTCCTGTTCCCTAGATGCTGCCTGACTGCTGCGCTTTTCCAGCAACACATTTCCATCTCTGATCTCCAGCATCTGCAGACCTCACTTTCTCCTATTCATATACCCATCCAAATGCCTCTTAAATGTTGCAATTGTACCAGCCTCCACCACTTCCTCTGGCAGCTCATTCCATACACGTACCACTCTGTGTGTGAAAAGGTTGCCCCTGAGGCCTCTTTTATATCTTTCCCCTCTCACCCTAAACCTATGCCCTCTAGTTCTGGACTCCCCGACCCCAGGGAAAAGACTTTGTCTATTTATCCTATCCATGCCCCTCATAATTTTGTAAACCTTTATAAGGTCACCCCTCAGCCTCCGGTGCTCCAGGGTAAACAGCCCCAGCCTGTTCAGCCACTCCATATAGCTCAAATCCTCCATCCCTGGCAACATCCTTGTAAATCTTTTCTGAACCCTTTCAAGTTTCACAACATCAAATAGGAAGGAGGCCAGAATTACACGCAATATTCCAACAATGGCCTAACCAAAGTCCTGTACAGCTGCAACATGACCTCCCAAGTCCTGTACTCAATACTCTGACCAATAAAAGAAAGGATACCAAATGCCTTCTTTACTATCCTATCTACCTGCGACTCCACTTTCAAGGAGCTATGGACCTGCACTTCAATGTCTCTTTGTTCAGCAACTCTCCCTTGGACCTTACCATTAAGTGTATAAGTACTGCTAAGATTTGCTTTCCCAAAATGCAACACCTCGCATTTATCGGAATTAAACTCCATCTGCCACTTCTCAGCTCATTGGCCCACCTGGTCAAGATCCTGTTGTACTCTGAGGTAACCCTCTTGGCTGTCCACTACATCTCCAATTTTGGTGTCATCTGCAAACTTACTAACTGTACCTCTTATGCTTACATCCAAATCATTTATGTAAATGACAAAAAGTAGAGGACTCAGCACCGATCCATGTGACACTCCACTGGTCACAGGCTTCCAGTCTGAAAAACAACCCTCCACCACCACCACCTTCTGTCTTCTACCTTTGAACCTGTTCTGTATCCAAATGGCTAGTTCTCCCTGTATTCAGTGTGATCTAACCTTGCTAATCAGTCTCCCATGGGGAACCTTGTTGAACGCTTTATATAGTCCATATAGATCACATCTACCACTCTGCCCTCATCAATCTTCTTTGTAACTTCTTCAAAAAACTCAATCAAGTTTGTGAGACATGATTTCCCACACACAAAGCCATGTTGACTATCCCTAATCAGTCCTTGCTTTTCCAAATACATGCACATCCTGTCCCTCAGGATTTCCTCCAACACCTTGTTCACAACTGACGTCAGGCTCATTGGTCTATATGCTGGAGATTAGAGTGGGGCTGGAAAAGCACAGCAGGTCAGGCAGCATCCAAGGAGCAGGAAAATCGACGTTTCGGGCAGGAGCCCTTCATCAGCAATTATGGTTTTGTTTGCCAGGCATTATTGTTTTTCAATCTCTCTTCTCCAAGTAAGTTTCACTTCCTTGCAGGAGGCACAGAGCAACTGGTTTATAAACGATGAAATCTCTAACTTATTGGCTATAAGCAACAGTTTACATTAATCAGTGAAAGGCAATAACTGGCTTTCCTAAGGCTTCAAGTATTTTCCACCTCCACTTCTGGAGATCCAAAGGCTTCTGGCAATATTATTCACATCCTTAGGTTGTTCAGCTACCCAGGAGCCAACCACACTGTTGTTGACAGACAAGTTGGCTTTGCCATCCACAACTGGTCACCACTTCACTAAAGGATACCACTTTGTACCCAACACCAGCCCACCTGCGACAAACCTCCAACACTGGTTTAATCGTAGAAACCCTACAGCAGGCAAGCAGGAATTTGGCCCTTCAGGTCCACGCCAAACCCCTCCAAAGAGCATCCCACCTAGACCCATCCCACCCTGCATTGTCCATGATAATCCACCTCACCTTTGGGAGGAAACCTGTACAGATATGGGGAGAACATGAAAACTCCACACACACACAGTCACCTGAGGCTGGAATCAAACCCGGGTCCATGGCACCATGAGACAGCACTAAACCACCATGCCGTCTTAATAAAGCAGCAGTGTGAACACCACTTACAATGAGCTTTAGTAATTTACTAATCGAAAAGGCAGCAATTCCTTCCACAATCTGCTGCTTTTAGAACCGTCCTTTTTTTATTTCAGTCCACCTTCAAAATACAGGAAAAAAAAGGTACTGTACTTACAAGACTCAATGGGTAAAATAGAGATAACACAATAGACAGAGCAGAGAGAGAGAGAGAGAGAGAGAGAGAAAGAGACCATAAGACATAAGAGTAGAATCAGGCCTTTCAGCCCATTCAGTCTTCTCCACCATTCAATGAGATCATGACTGATCTGAAATTTCTCAGCAAGACTTTCCTACCTTTTCCCCTTAGCCCTTGATTCCCCTCCTTCCTAATCTCTGTCTTAACTGGATGACCCAAACTAGAGATATTGCCATTTAGTCCTCAATTCCCTCAAGGAGAAACAACCTGTCTGCACCTACCCTGACAACTGTCCCCTATGAATCCTGCATGTTTCACCAAAGATATCTCTCATTCTTCTAGACTGCAATGAATACAGGTCCAACCTCCACAACTTGTCAGAAGAAAATCTTTCCTGATCCAGGATTAACCAAATGAACCTTCTCTTGACTGCCTCCAAACTTGTATGTCTATCCTTAGATAAGTGGACAAAAACTGTTCACAGTAGTCTATCTGTGATTTCACGTATGCCTTGTATAGATTTAGCAAGATCTCCCTATATTCTTTTCAAAGGGAATACAAAATAAAGGTTGACATTTCATTTGTCTTGTGTATTACCTGTTAAACTTGAATGTTAGCTTTTTATGATTCATGCAGCAGAACAGAGAGAGCGGCGCGAGCTGGGCGGAAGTGAGGTTGGAGCGCAGAGCTGGTCGGGAAGGTTAGTGACTGATATATAAAGAACTTACCTCGACGCCAACGGTCTTCTCACAGCAGAGAGCGGCGCGAGCTGGGTGGAAGTGAGGTTGGAGCGCAGAGCTGGTCGGGAAGGTAAGTGACTGATATTTGAGTGGGTGTGTTCTAGACCCCAGGCCCTACATAGTAGGGCCTCCCTCCCATCCTCCTCCTCTAACCTAATTTTAAAGTCCACAGGTAAGCTACTCAGTGTTCTTGTTTTCGGAGACGAGGTGTAGAGTAATGGCAGCGCAGGCAGTGGAATGTTCCTAGTGCAGGATGTTCAAGGTAGGGGTGACCACCGATACTCCTGCCGACTTCATCTGCAGGAAATGCAGTCAGATCCTGCTCCTCACAGTACGAGTTAGGGAACAGGAATTGGAGTTGGATGAACTGAGAATTATTCGAGAGGCTGATAGATAGAAGCTACAGGGACATAGCTACGCCAGAGAACAGAGGTAGCTGGGTAACAGTTAGAGGTGGGAAGGGGAGGAAGCAGGCAGTGCAGGGATCCCCTGTGGTCGTTCCCCTAAACAATAGGTATACCGCTTTGGATACTGTTGGGGTAGCAGGGGTAAGCTGCAGTGACCGGGTCTGTGGCGCGAGGTCTGGCTCTGAGACTCAGAAGGGAAAGGGGGAGAGGAGGAGAGCGCTAGTTATAGGAGACTCTCTAGTTAGAGGGACGGACAGGCGGTTCTGTGGACATGGGCGAGACTCTCGGATGGTTTGTTGCCTCCCGGGTGCCAGGGTCCGAGACGTCTCGGACTGTGTATTCAGAATCCTTAAGGGGGAGGGTGTGCAGCCAGAAGTCGTGGTGCACGTTGGCACCAACGACATAGGTAGGAAGAGGGGTGGAGAGGTCATTCAAGAGCTCAGGGAGTTAGGCTGGAAGCTAAAAGTTAGGACAGACAGAGTCGTCATCTCTGGATTGTTGCCGGTGCCACGTGACAGTGAGGCAAGGAGAGAGTGCAGTTGAACACATGGCTTCAAGGATGGTGTAGGAGGGAGGGCTTCAGGTATTTGGACAATTGGACTGCATTCTGGGGAAGGTGGGACCTGTACAAGCAGGACGGGTTGCACCTGAACCAGAAGGGCACCAATATCCTGGGGGGTAGGTTTGCTAGCACTCTTCGGGGGGGCGGGGTTTAAACTAATTTGACAGGGGGATGGGATCCGGACTTGTAGTCCAGCAAGTAGGCTAGCTGTTTGTCAGGATGTCCAAGAATGTAGGGAGGCTGTGAAGAAGGTAGCACTGACAGGGACTACTTGCGGACACAGAGATGGGTTCAAGTGCGTATACTTCAATGCAAGGAGTATCAGAAATAAGGTGGGTGAACTTAAGGCGTGGATCAGTACCTGGGACTATGATGTTGTGGCTATCACGGAAACGTGGATAGAAGAGGGACAGGAATGGTTGTTGGAGGTTCCTGGTTACAGATGTTTCAGTAAGATTAGGGAGGGTGGTAAAAAAAGAGGGGGGGTGGCGTTGCTAATTAGAAATGGTATAACAGCTGCAGAAAGGCAGTTTGAGGGGGATCTGCCTTTGGAGGTAGTATGGGCTGAAGTCAGAAATAGGAAAGGTGCAGTCACCTTGTTGGGTGTTTACTATAGACCCCCCAATAGCAGCAGAGATGTGGAGAAACAGATTGGGAAACAGATTTTGGAAAGGTGCAGAAGCCACAGGGTAGAAGTCATGGGTGATTTCAACTTCCCAAATATTGATTGGAAGCTCTTTAAATCAAGTAGATTGGATGGGGCAGTGTTTGCGCAGTGTGTCCAGGAAACTTTTCTAACTCAGTATGTAGATTGTCCGACCAGAGGGGAGGCCATATTGGATTTGGTACTCGGTAATGAACCGGGACAAGTGATGGGCTTGTTAGTGGGTGAACATTTTGGTGATGGTGACCACAATTCTGTGACTTTCACCTTGGTTATGGAGAGAGATAGGTGCGTGCAACAGGGTAGGTTTTACAATTGGGGGAAGGGTAATTACGATGCTATAAGACAGGATCTGAGGAGCATAAGTTGGGAGCATAGCCTGTCAGGGAAGGATGTTGTGGAAATGTGGAACTTTTTCAAGGAACAGATACAACGTGTCCTTGATATGTATGTACCTGTCAGGCAGGAAAGAAATGGTCGTGTGAGGGAACCTTGGTTGATGAGGGAGGTTGAATGTCTTGTAAAGAGGAAGAAGGAGGCTTACATAAGGTTGAGGAAACGGGGTTCAGACAGAGCAGTGGAGGGATACAGGATAGCCAGAATGGACCTGAAGAAAGGGATTAGGAGAGCTAAGAGAGGGCATGAAAAATCTTTGGCGGATAGGATCAAGGATAACCCAAAGGCATTTTATGCGTATGTGAGAAACATGAGAATGACGAGAACGAGGGTAGGTCCGATCAAGGACAGTAGTGGGAGACTGTGTATTGAGTCGGAAGAGATAGGAGAGGTCTTGAATGAGTACTTTTCTTCAGTATTTACGAACGAGAGGGACCGTATTGTTGAAGAGGAGAGTGTGAAACGGACTGGTAAGCTAGGGGAGATACTTGTTAGGAAGGAAGATGTGTTGGACATTTTGAACAACATGAGGATAGACAAGTCCCCCGGGCCTGACGGGATATATCCTAGGATTATGTGGGAAGCAAGACAGGAAATTGCAGTACCGTTGGCAATGATCTTTTTGTCTTCACTGTCAACGGGGGTGGTACCAGGGGACTGGAGAGTGGCGAATGTTGTGCCCCTGTTCAAAAAATGGAATAGGAATAACCCCGGGAATTACAGGCCAGTTAGTAGGCAAAGTAATGGAAAGGGTACTGAGGGATAGGATTTATGAGTATCTGGAAAGACACTGCTTGATTAGGGACAGCCAGCACGGATTTGTGAAGGGTAGGTCTTGCCTTACAAGTCTTATTGAATTCTTTGAGGAGGTGACCAAGCATGTGGATGAGGGTAGAGCAGTGGATGTAGTATACATGGATTTAGTAAGGCATTTGGTAAGGTTCCCCATGGTAGGCTTATGCGGAAAGTCAGGAGGCATGGGATAGAGGGAAATTTGGCCAATTGGATAGAAAACTGGCTAACCGGTCGAAGTCAGAGAGTGGTGGTAGATGGCAAATATTCAGCCTGGAGCCCAGTTACAAGTGGAGTTCCGCAGGGATCAGTTCTGGGTCCTCTGCTGTTTGTAATTTTCATTAATGACTTGGATGAGGGAGTCGAAGGGTGGGTCAGTAAATTTGCAGATGATACGAAGATTGGTGGAGTTGTGGATAGTGAGGAGGGCTGTTGTCGGCTGCAAAGAGACTTAGATATGATGCAGAGCTGGGCTGAGGAGTGGCAGATGGAGTTCAACCCTGCCAAGTGTGAGGTTGTCCATTTTGGAAAGACAAATAAGAATGCGGAATACAGGGTTAATGGTAGGGTTCTTAGTGAGGTGGAGGAACAGAGGGATCTTGGGGTCTATGTTCATAGATCTTTGAAAGTTGCCACTCAGGTGGATAGAGCTTGTAAGGAGGCCTATGGCGTATTAGCGTTCATTAGCAGAGGGATTGAATTCAAGAGTCGTGAAGTGATGTTGCAACTGTACAGGACTTTGGTTAGGCCACATTTGGAGTAGTGTGTGCAGTTCTGGTCGCCTCACTTTAGGAAAGACGTGGAAGCTTTGGAGAGGGTGCAGAGAAGATTTACCAGGATGTTGCCTGGAATGGAGAATAGGTCGTACGAGGATAGGTTGAGAGTGCTAGGCCTTTTCTCGTTGGAACGGCGAAGGATAAGGGGTGACTTGATAGAGGTTTATAAGATGATCAGAGGAATAGATAGAGTAGACAGTCAGAAACTTTTTCCCCGGGTGCAACAGAGTGTTACAAGGGGACATAAATTTAAGGTGAAGGGTGGAAGGTATAGGGGAGATGTCAGGGTGGGTTCTTTACCCAGAGAGTGGTGGGGGCATGGAATGCGCTGCCTGTGGGAGTGGTAGAGTCAGAATCTTTGGTGACCTTTAAGCGGCAATGGATGGGTGCTTAAGCTAGGACAAATGTTCGGCACAACATCATGGGCCGAAGGGCCTGTTCTGTGCTGTATTGTTCTATGTTCTATGCACCCCAAATCTCTCGGTGCTATAGCTTCCTGCAGTCTTTTTTCATTTACATCATATTCAGCTCAGTAAAAACATAAGAACACAGAGAAGGGGAAGGCCTTTGATCCTTCGAGCTTGCTTAGCCATTCAATATGATAGTGGATGACTGTCCAACTCGGTTCCCTTTCCTCCTTTCTCCCCATACCCAATGAGCCCTTTAGCCCTAAGGACTGTATCTGACTCCTTATTGAAAGCATTCAATGTTTTGACCTCATTCACTTTCTGTGACAACTCCTTTATTCGCTGTGACCAAGTGCATAATCATACATTTCCCACACTATATTCCATCTACCAAATTTTTGTCCACTCACCCAACCTGTCTTTCATCCCTCTGTAGATTGCATCATCCTCTCCACTTCTCATCTATTTTTTCCTCAACCAGAAACTTGGCTATAAGAAACTCAATTTCCTCTTGACTCATTAATATATATTATAAATAATTGTTTCCCAGCACTAATCCTTATGGCACTCCCTTTATCCCAACTCACAAACTTCTATTAGTCAGCTAATCCTCTATGCATGTTCTTAACCTTATTAAGATAGGCTTACATGTGGCCCCATATCAAATGCTTTCTGGAAATCCAGACATATTACATCCATGGTTCCCCTTTATCTATCCTATTTGTTACTCGCTCAGAATTATAGTAAATTTGTCAAGCATGGTTTCCCCTTCATGAAACTATGGGGATTCTGTTTGATAATGTTATCCATTTCTAAATTTTCCTATTACAGCTTTTATAATAGACTCTAACATTTTCCTAGTGACAGGTGGTAAGCTAGTTGGCCTATAATTACATGTTTTTTGTCTGCCTCCCTTTTTAATAAGGATGTTATATTGGCAGTTTTCTAATCCTCTGACTTTTAAAGATTGCTGGAAGATTGCTGATGCCAATTAGGTCCAAGGATACATTTGTCTTTCGCCTATTTGTTTCCATAGTAATTTTTAACTAGTAATAATTATCATGTTCCTTGATTATTTAGGAATTTTGAAATGCTATTAGTGTCTTCTACCGTGAAAGTCCAACATTTTCTGATTCCACATTAATTCCCATCTTCATTGTCGAAAGGGGTTTTGTTCACTACTGCTTTTCTCTTCACTTTTGTATATTTAAAGAAGCATTTGTTGCCCATCTTGATATTACTTGATATTTTCTACTTCTATATCTGTGTTGATCATCTTTTGTTGTTTTTAAAAACTTTCCCAAACCTCTGGATTATTATTAATCTTTACTACATTGTACTTTCGTTTTCAATGTAATGCTATCCTTAACTTCCTTGATTAACCATGGTTAACTTATCTCCTTCCTAGAATTTCTCTTCCTCACTGGGATCTATCTTTGCTGTGATACAGGATTTATTTTATTTTAAATATCTGCCCCTGTTCCTCAACTGTCTTTGCTGCGAAGTTATCTTCCCAGTCCACACTACCTTTATTCCTTTGTAATTACCATTATTTAAATTTAGCACTGTTATCTCTAACCCAGGTTTCTTGCTCTCAAAATGAATGCTAAATTTTGTTGTGTTGTGATAACTGTTTTGGAAGGAATCTTTTAACTCCAAGATCATTTGTTAAACCTATGTTATTATACATCACAACATTCAAAATAGCTTGAGCCCTAATTAGATCCACAGAGTATTGTCCTGGGAAACTGTCCTGAATACACTTGTGGTAGTGTTCCCCTTGGCTACCTCTGCCACCCTGGCTCTCTCAGCCTAGATTGTCCTCAGTGAGGATTAAATTTGCATTGTAACTTCATAAATCTGTTGTACTGAATTTCACATTGAACTAAGCAAAATCGATTCATAATACTGACGGGATGGGTGTGGGAAAGGGAAGAGGAGAGCTGCAGTTACTAAATGGCAAAGGACCATGTGATAGCGAGGTTGAGAGATCCATCTTGCAGGAAGGGGTTTGAGAAGGAGGGGAGAAGGGGGTTTAAATGAGGTGTTAGAGGAAGATGTTCTGATTTCAGGGTGAGGAAGGAGATCAGAAATTTGAAGGGGGATTAGATGCCTGTGTTGGGGAGGAAGATCGGAGGCTGTATAATACAGGCAAGAAAGGCGATTGGAAGATTGTGGTATGATCAGATGTCTCAGGGATAAGGCAGAGTGGAAAAGTACAGTGTGGTCCAAACATGGAGGCACCTCAGCACGCACACACAATCCAAATTGTGTGTGAAGCCAGTGATCATCTGATACCAGTAAGCCCTCACCTTGGTGAAACTAGTAAAAATGCCTGGTCCTGAAAATCTAGTCAACAAGAGTTAAAAGCTGAAAATCTGAAGCACATTGAGGCTGGCAACCTCTCCGATTTAAAGTTTCAACCTTTCTGTCTAGAGTATTAGTCATCCACCCACTTCCAACTTCAGTTACAGCTACAAGCGATTTTGAGAGAGGTTGGTTTAGCTCAGGAATTGAATTCCTCACCTGCCACTGCTTAAAATAATATTTTTCCCTTCTCCCCAAAGTGCGGTTTGTTCAACTAAAAGCAAAGGCTTATTTGTCACCTAATGATGGTTCCTATGACTAAAACTATGCTTTTGGGATGTTTGAAAGACAGGAATGTATATGCAACTTAAAGGTGAAGGTGTCACCCATGCCTCAGCTGGCAGCACTCATCACTGAACTACAATAGGAGAAGGTGCAGACTACAGATGCTGGAGATCAGAGTGGAGAGTGTGGTGTTGGAAAAGCACAGCAGGTCAGGCAGCATCCGAGGAGCAGGAGAATCGACGTTTCAGGCAAGAGCCTTCATCAGGATTCATGTACTTTTCCAACACCACACCCTTGACCCTGAACTACAATATCCCCATTTTGGGTTATGAATGCATAACAGCCAAAGCTCCAGAGCCATGCAATGTCCGAGGTGCTGTCTTTTGAATGAGATGTTAAGTCCAGGATCCCATCTGCCTGATCAGATCAATGTAAAAGACTGCATAACACTTTTTCATAGAATAATAGAGGAAGCATCCCTGCTGTGTTACTAAACTTCAATAACATCACATAATGAAGAAACAGATGCTCTGGTTATAATCAACTTTGTAATTTAAAAAAATGTTGGTGCAATACAGATATATTAGTCTTTAATGCTTGACACAATTGAAGCAGAACTCAAATGCAAAACAACAGTCAAAGCATTTCATGAAGTTCTATAGCAAAAGCCAAATACTGTGGAAATCTGAATTGAAATCAGAAAATGCTGAGACACCCAGCAGGTTTGATAATGTCTGTGGAGACAGAAACAAAGTTAATGTTTCAGGTCTGTAACTATTCTTGAGAGCTACAAAAAAAAGTCATATTATTGAGTGGAATTTGGCATCGAACAGTGAACAGCTCAGCCATTTTAATTGTGAAGTAGAATTACTTAATTGCTCAGATAATTACTTCATAATTCTACTGGGGAACCTGGGGAGGAAGAATTATAAAATGTCACATGATGCACTAGCAATTTAATACACTCAAAATATTATACTCAAAACGGTAATACACATTCAGTTGTTAGAAGACATTATTTTTGCATTGATTGTAGACATCAATAATAATGTTAGCATTTGTTGCCCATTGCTAATTATCCTTGAATTGAATGGCTTGTTAGACCATCTCAGACAACAGTTAAGAGTCAACCACATAGGTGTAGGTCTGGAATCACACATTGACCCGATCAGGTTACAATGGCGTACTCACTATGACCCCTGAAAAATATGACACTTAAGCAAAATGTGGAAATGACTTCAAAGAAAACAATCTGGAGAAGAAATAATTTGAATACTTTCCAAAAATCAGTAAGTGTTAATAATAAAAGTAAAACCTGAATATTAAAGGTAGAGGCTAATTGCAAAAGAAAGCAAAAATGCTTCAATTTCTTTTCAGCGACAAAAACAAAACAAAGTTGATGGATGGAAAAGCAAGGAAGGATGGAAAAGCAAAATCAGTTGATGAAATAGGATGAAATTTTTTGTTGTCTTTGCTCTCCAAAAGGAAAAAAAGGTTGATACATTTTTTCATATTTAAAAATGGATGAAAGAAACAGTAGTAATATAACTCAGTTTCTTTTTTTAAAAAATATGTTGTACTCCTGTGTTCCTCAAAACTGCATGGTACAGGAAAACAAGATCATAACTGCTCTAAGCTAATAGCTTATTGGATCTGAGAAATGTGTAGGCACAAAAATTCCACCAAGTCCACAGGGATTTTGCTTTACTTTTGAAGAAAATGCAATAGTCATGGCTGCAGTAGAATACCATGAAAGCTCTTTAGATGTAAGGATGTTAAAAAATGGGCTGTTTTGCTTCTTCACGTACTATTTATGGCTGAGAAGCCAAAAGGTCAAAGATGAAAGGTAAGTGCAGTAAAACTGAATAATAAAACCAGCTTGAATACATAAAACATAAGATAATCACTGACTGTGTTCTCTCTTCTGCATTCATGAGTGACATCATACAGGTGATCTTAAAGGTGTACAGTATTTGATATCGACATGAGATTTGATAAGGAAACGATAAGTGGAATATTCATCATTGCTCATATCAAGTAGCTTGGGAAAAGGTGCTGATGTTGAAAATCAAAGATGACCATAGGAATTGAACGGTAATAAGAGAATCTCACCAACTTTAAGGGCATTTAAATGGTCATTGGATAGACATAAGGATGAAAATGGAATAGTGTAGAGTAGATGGGCTTCAGATTGGTTTCACAGGTCGGTGCAACATCGAGGGCCAAAGGGCTTATACTGCGCTGTAATGTTTTAGAACAAGCCAAACAGAGACACTCATGAGTATTCTGAGAAGCATGACATTCCAACCGGAACTCTATCAACAAACACATTGAGTTAGACCCCATCTACCATCCCCTGAGAAAAAGAACAGGAAATGACATCACCACAGAAAATGACATCGCCAACCCAAAGAAACCCAAACATATAAATAGAAAACAGGAATTATCAACAGTGCTTCGTCTGGAGGCCCACTGAAGATGTTACCTGGTTGGGTGACAAAATGCCTGGAAATGAACCTTCCAGCTCACATCTACATCCAAAATGTTCTATGTTCTATATGAAAGTCATCTTATTAAAGTGCTTCTGTTCCAATTCCTCCTTTTGATTCTATAAACTGTACAACTCTGATATTTCAGATTCATACATCAATTCTTTTTATCGCATAACAAAAGTTGTACTTTAAAAAACACTTTAATGCATAAATTCCAACAGAGGTATACACGCTATAAATTTCTCCACTCACTGGCGATGTATGAATTTTAGGCCAAGGTAGATATTCTTTGCTGTGCTTAATAACGGCACTCATTTTTTTTTCCAGGGCTAGAGAAAGTTCCCATCCCTCTGAACATCTGAGACCCCGTCACAATGTCAAATTATTGCTTTAATGATTTCACAATTTTTGCTTCCTTTAACCCCTTCCTGGAACTTAAACAAAAAAAAACTGTGGATGCAGGAAATCAGGAACGAGATCAGAAATTGCTGGAAAAATGTCAGGTCTTGCAGCATCTCTGGAGAGAAAGCAGAGTTAAGAACAATTCTGAAGAATGGTCACTGGACCCCTCTGTTCCTGGTTCATTGCTTCATCTCCCATTGCTCCTTTGCGATACATTTCCAGAACTACAGAGGAACCTCGATGATCTGAACAAGATGGGTGGGCACAATTTCATTCAGATAATTATTTGGATAACCAATTTGACCTTAAACAAGGGAAGCCATACTGATCTAATGCTGTGCTCTAACAGATAGTTTGTTTAAATCTATAATTTTGATCAGTTTGCTATTTAAACAAACTAGCCTTTGCATGCTACAAATTGCAGATAAAATGAAGGACTAAATCCATACCATCACATAAATATATGAAATCCTAGTAATAAACAAGATCCCAAACAGTTTCTACTGTCACAAGAACATTTATCAGTTTCCATGAACTCTGTCGAAATAGAAAAACAGAAGTACCGTGTCGTGTATGTATTTACTTTCTCCGTCATTTCTTTTCATGAATGGCCCAGTGAAGTGATGGGAATAAAGCACTTACTTTTGCAAAGGGCTGTGTAACTATCCCTTATGTAAACAGAAAATTGAATCACTGTTGCTTGAGGTGCTTGTATTTCATTGTTTTTGCTAGCATTTTCACATGTTCTTCAGTACAGATAATCTGAATTCACATTCCTCTTTGATGTAACATTTTTATGGCACCTTGAGATCATCTTCAAATAATCCGAAATTCAGAAGATTGATATTCAGATAATCAAGGTTCCTCTGTATTTCTTAAAATAGTGCTACCTGGACCCCACACTACAAACAATAGACTATATGTTGCCCTGCTCTTGCTAACAATGGAGCACAAAGAGGCAAATTATGGACAAGTAGAAAAGCGAAGACTGGCAGAAAAGGATGAGATTTGGAAAATCTGGCACTTATATCTTTTGAATAAAGGAGATTGAGCAGATCATAGTGTACCAAACCATGACAGGCTTGGATAAGACAGAGAAAGAAAACCAGCTGCTATTGCAAGGGCTGGGAGATAGAGGTGTAATGTTTTGGGCATGAGGTGCAGGAAAGATGTGAGGAAGTTAGTTAGTTAGTTCAGCATTTCATGGAGATATACTTGTAAGGCTACAGGGATAAAACAAGAACAGTTTTTGACTGCTTCATAGTTAGCTGGAATAAAGTCAATGGGCTGAGTGACCTCCTTCTGGGCGATAATATCTCTGACTCCAAGTAAGGAGGAAAAATTCTAAGAGAGAGGTAAACCCAATCACGGTTAGTCAAGGAGGTTAGAGGGAATTAAATTTAAAGAAAAAGCATAAGAGGAGGCTGGAGACGGTGATAAACCTGAAGACTGGGAGAAATTCAAAATCCAGCAAAACATAACAAAGACAGAGAAAATAAGCAATGAGTACAAACTAGGTGAGGTACATAAAAACATACGAGTTTCTTTAAATATATAAAAAAGAGAGGAGTCAAAGTGAACTTGAGCCCCTTAGAAAATGAACCAAGGAGACAATTTTGGGGAACAAGGAAATAGCTGAGGAGTTAAACAGATATTTTGCAACAATCTTTACCGAGGAAGATACTTGGAACATTCCATTAATACTAAAGAATCGGGGGAGGAAATTGAATACCATCACCATCACTAAAGTAGTAGTATTAGACAAACTAATGGGGCTAAAAGCAGATAAGTTCCATAGCCCCAACAGCTTGCATCCTAGTTTTATGTCATCAGCAAATCCTAAGTGGAAAGGCAGTTTGTGAGGGATTGAGTTTACAGAGAAATATTTATAGATTATGTAAGTGAGCAAAACGTTGGAAAATGGAGTATAATGAGGGATAGTGTGAAGTTGGAATTTAGAAATGGAGAACAAAAGAACACACTATTTAAATGGAGAGTAATTGCAGAAAACTGCAACACAAAAGGCACTTGGGGGTACTTGTACACAAAGTACAGAAATCTAGCACACAGATGCAGCAGATAATCAGGAAGGCTAATGGAATGTTGGCCCTTATTTCAAGGATGTTTAAGGATAACAGTAGGGACGTCTTACTGCAATTGTACAAGGTGCTGGTGAAACCACACCTGGAATACTGTCAGCAGTTTGGCCCTCTTATTTAAAGAAACATTTAAAATATCATTACGTTGGAGGTATTATCGCCAGGGAGCTTATGGCCTAGTAGTATTATTGCTGGACTATGCCATTCCTAATGAAGGGCTTTTGCCCGAAACATCGATATTCCTGCTGCCTGATCTGCTGTGCTTTTCTAGCACCACTCTAATCTTGACTATTAATCCAGTCAGGTAATGTTCTGGGGACCAGAGTTTGAATCCCACCATGGCAGATGGTGGAATTTGAATTCAAGGAGAATCTGGAATTAAGGGTGTCATGATGACCACAAAATCATAGCTAATAATCAGAAATACCCATCTGGTTTGCTAATGTTCTTCAGGGAAGAAAATCTGCCATCCTTACACTGTCTGGTATACATGTGACTCCAGACCCACAGCAATGTGGTTGACTTATTTCCCTCTGGGCAATTAGGGATGGGCAATAAAGGCTGGCCTAACCAGTGACATTCTCATCCTGTGAATGAATTTTTAAAAAAAAGTTCAGAGAAGGTTGAAGGTGGACAGGCTGGGGCTTTTTTTTTCCCCCTCAAGCGAGGGAGGCTGAGGGGTGACCTTATAGAGGTTTACAAAATTATGAGGGACAGAGATAAGATGAATAGTTAAGGCTTACTTCCAGAGGTAGGGGAGTCCAAAACTAGAGGGTATAGGTTTAAGGTGTGAGGAGAATGATTTAAAAAGGGACCTCAGGGGCAATTTTTTCACACAGGGGTGGTGATGTATGGAATGAGTTGCCAGAGGAAGTGGTCATAGTAGGTACAATTACATTTTAAAGACATTTGGACAGGTACATGAACAGGAAAGATTTAGAGGGGTTTGTACCAAACACAGGCACATAGAATCCCTGAAATCCCTGATTGGAATGGATGAGTTGGGCCAAAGGGTCTATTTCTGTGCCGTATGACTTATGACTCTAAGTTTTACTTGTATAATCCCCGCTATGTCAGAATTGTGTTATGAGTAAAGGCTAAACAGGTCGGGACTCTAAATCACTGGAGTTTAGAACAAGAGGTGCTCTTAATGAAACACATCGGATTCTTAAGGGGCAGAGTAGGGTAAATGTTGAGAGCCTATTTCCCCTCGGGGACAACCTAGGACCAGAGGGACATAGTCTTAAACTGGAATCCCTTCTTCTGAGACTGAGATGAGGAGAAATTGCTTCTCTCAGAGGGTTGAGTGTCTTTGGAACTCTTTGCCACACATGGTGTGGTCAGAGTCTGTGTGTATATTTAAGGCTGAGATAGATTCTTGATTTACAGGGGAAATCAAGAGTTCAAGGAAAGTTCAGGAAAGTGGATGTGAGAAATGTCAGATCAGCCATGATCCTACTGAATGGCAGAGCAGGCTCAAGGGGCCAAATGACCTACTTTGGTTTCTATTTCTTATGGTCTGATAAAAAAGTGTCATACACACCTCAGTCCTTGAAGTCCAATCACACCCCTCATCCTAACTGCCTTTATATCTTTCCGTGGGGAAAATAGAGGGGACCTAAGAAGGGGTGGAGACAAGAAAAAGTGTTACTGTCGTCCAGTGATTTTTAGCATCTGTTAATGGGACAATTTGTTACCAGGAGAAAGTGAGGACTGCAGATGCTGGAGATCCGAGCTGAAAAATGTGTTGCTAGAAAAGCGCAGCAGGTCAGGCAGCATCAAAGGAGCAGGAGAATCGATGTTTCGAGCATAAGCCTGAAGAAGGGCTTATGCCCGAAACGTCGATTCTCCTGCTTCTTTGATGCTGCCTGACCTGCTGCGCTTTTCCAGCAACACATTTTTCAATTTGTTAACAGTTATAATTGATATAATAGCAGAGCATTCAAATTCACATGAAATAAACAAATAGAGTAGACATGGCTCCGTGAGGGGAAAGTTATTTATTATAGTTATTTGAAGTAGTAACAAGCAGAATAGATAGGCCAAATGGCCTACTTCAGCTCCTATATCATATGGAATTATGATCTTCAACCACTTGAATAACCTTCCTTCCCTGAAGACAGAAGTGGAGAGGTTTGCTGATGATCAGACAATGTTAAGCACTACTTGAAACTCCTCAGATGCGAAAGCAGTCTGTAACCAAATGAAGCAAGACTTGGACCATAACCAGGCTGACAAATGCAAGTTACATTCACATGAAACAAGTGTCAGAACAGAGAATCCATCTATTATCTCTCAACATTCAATTACATTACCATTTGCTGAATCTCTCATTATCAATGTCACGGGGCCACCATTAATGAGAAAGTGGGCAAGTTGTATAAATATTATGGCTAGAAGAGTGGGCTTGATGTAAGGAATTCTGCAGTGAGTAACTCACCTCCCAACTTCCAAAACCCGTCCACCATCTACAAGGTAAAAGTCAGGACTATGATGGAATACTTCTCTATTGCCTGGATGAGTGCAGCTCCAACACCACCAAAACAGCCCACTTTGTTGGCACCACATCTACAAACATTCACTCCCTTCACTACTAATGCATAGTAACTGTTGTGTGTGCCATTTATTAAATGATGTAGAGATGCTGGTGTTGGACTGGGGTGGACAAAGTCAGAAGTCACACAACACCAGGTTATAATCCAGCAGGTTTGTTTGAAATCACAAGCTTTCAGAGTGTTGCTCCTTCATCAAGTGAACATGGTGACATGTGACTTCTGAATTTAGAAAATGCACTGCAGTGTCTGACATTAGACCACAAATTCATTGACAGACTGTTTCAAGCTATGTGTACTAACTGGAGAGTGACCCATATTTCATCAGTGCTCCACTATCCTTGCCCAAACTGTCCAGCAGAATCATAGTGCATATCATCTTATCTAGGATTGTCAAGTGTCGAGAAATATAGCAAGATTTTTGCTTTGTTTTGTCAAATTTTCATGCAACACCAACGGGTAAGGAAACATGAACTCCAGCTCAACGTCTGCAAGGTAACGTAAGGAAAGCAAGTTTTAACTGTCTTGTCAAGCAACCAATTGCCTAACTATTCTAAAGCACATGGATATTATTATTCAAAGACAAAGGAGAACGGAAGAGATGCATGACCAACAACCAGGTAGAGAACCATCAGAACTATATATTGGGCAGCTAGTGCTCATCAGAAATACATTCACAATTACTTGGATATCAGCAAAAGGTTCTATAACATGCACTTAGTCCAAATAATACAATGTTAATATGGATCATGGTTCTACATTGCCAAGAAACAAAAGCCTGATCAAACCAATCTTTGACATGCCAATCGAGCACAAAAAAGTGAGGAAGAAAATGGAGATAATTGTATATGATCTGGAGCGATAACAAACTGCAGCAGGGCAACCAAGAGCAAATGGGACCAACACATACCTCTCAATATTGGTATACGATCATCAGATCAAATGACCGGTCAAACCTTTAAAATATTACACTGAAGGTTGAATTGTTAAGCGTGTCAACTCGGTTTTTATCTGTTTTATATGAGATAAAATTAGATTAGATTCCCTACAGCATGGAAACAGGCCCTTCGGCCCAACAAGTCCACACCGACCCTCAGACGAATAACCACCCAGACCCATTCCCCAACCTTATAATTACCCCTGACGAATGCACCTAACACTATGGGCAATTTAGCATGGCCAATTCACCTGAACTGCAAAATTTTGGACTGTGGGAGAAAACTGGAGCACCCGGAGGAAACCCATACGGACATGGGAAGAATGCGCAAACTCCACAGAGTCACCCAAGGCAGAAATCGAACTTGGGTCCCCGGTGCTGTAAGGCAGCGGTGCTAACCTCTGAGCCACCATGCCGCAAAATAGTTATTTAATTGACAACCCTGGCCTATTTATAACCATGTACACATTTAGGATTTTTTTTCCTTCTGGATAGAGGAGGATGTGTTACATCACAAAATGAGCAGCAAGTATACCGTTAAGAAACATGCTCATGATATCATCACAATATCATAGACGATGAGATATATCAAAGATTGAGGGTATTCAGGTCACAGGCTCCATCTTAACAAAGACCACTTGGAAAATGACACACTGATAAGTAAGTATGATTTGTAACCAAACATCTCAATAGTCATGCTTTCTTTTCTTCATTTGCTAATTTTCTCCCACCCTTAGATGGCATTGGGGCTGGTGAGTTGTTCAGCATAGACTCAAGGGACTCCCAGCCTGTAGGTGAAGCCTGGCCAAAGATGAAGACCAGCAACTTGTCTGCTTTTATTTTTTTCCTCTTTCTATGCTTTAAAAGTTTAGCATTACAGTTCTCTAACTTTATTTCTTTATTCTTCTAACTTATACTTAATATTTTGTACCTAGACACCTTTGTACCTAAGATGGCAGCAGAAATGGTGACTTTGTGGACTTTTCAGTGTACTCCTGTATCTCTGTACTTCAGTACAGAGACAATAAAACCTAATTCTATTAGACACTGAAGTACCTATGCCTTTTTTAAAAATTCACTCACAGCTCAGGGCGTTGCTTACTAGGCAGCATTTATTGCCCATCCCTAATTTGTTGATAGCAGTTAAGAGTCAACCACATTGCTATGGGTCTGGAATCACATGTAGGCCAGACCAGGTAAGGACATCAATTTCTTTTCCTAAAGGACATTAGTGAACCAGATGGGTTTTTCCAACAATTATCAATAGATTTATAATTATTATTAGACTCTTAATTCCAGATTTTATATTGAATTCAAATTCCACCATCTGGGCACCGAGGTTTGAACTGAGGTCCCCAGAACATTACCAGGGTCTCTGGATTGACAGTCCAGTTGTAGCACCACCAGGCCATCACTCCCCTTGTTGTGATGTATTCATACATACCAGGATCTGTAATGAACGCTCTTGGAATCTTTCAGTACCACATTACGAGTTCTTACATAATGGGAATTTACGAAATCATTGCCTCAATGGGTACAATAACCTCCCTAAACCACAGGTCTACTTTATGGTTACAGATCAGGTTGTAGCAGTTGTGGTTGGTAATGTGCTGTTAGAGGAACCTTGAGAGTTGCTGGTAGCATAGAACATACAACAATATAGTGCAAGAATAAGCCCTTTGGCCCTCGATGTTGCGCCAAGCGTGGTGGAAATATGCCTGCGTTAGTAACCCATAACCCCAGATTAATGTTTTGGGGACATGGGTTCAAATCTCACTACAGCAGATGGTGAAATTTGAATTTAATGAAATTCTAGAGTTGAAAATTAGTTTAATGTGACCATTGTCAATTGTTGTTACAAACCCATTCAGTTCTCTGCCCTTTATAGAAGTAATTTGATCTTCTTGTCTGAATTACATGTGAATCCAGACTCTCAACAATGTGGTTGACTCTCAGCTGCCCTCCAGGCAATTAGGGTTGAGAAATAACTGTTGGCCTAACCAGCGGTACCCACTTCCCAGATATGAATAAAACAATTGTCCCAAACCTTGGCTCACCAACCAACTTAGATCCTACTTATTCAATCATATTTGACATTTACAGCTCATGGATCCTGCTGTGCAATTGCCAATGAGCAAATTAATCTTTATAGTCAGCTCTGAACAATTATAGAAACATTGAATCTTATTGGAGCTATTCCAGTCCTTTGAAAGAACCATCCAACTCCTTCTCTATGCCCATTTTCTCTCTGTTGCCCTGGAAATGTTTTCTTTTGTGAGTTACTATTACATTTGCTTCATTATTCTTTCAAAGTATGTGCAATCTAAATCATAGCTTCTATCACTATAAACAATTTATGCACACAGCTTTCCTGGTCTCCTTACAAGCCAGGAAATCTCAACTACTCTAGTATGATTCGATTACACTGGAGTTTTTTTTTTAAAACTCTTTTTATAGTTCTCAACCTGCTAATATTCATTAGGAATTCATAACCATTGGCCTCCTTCATAAACCAGGATGCTGTCATATTCATTTATAAATTAGTCATGAAGTTTGTAAATATTTGAAACTCATGTTAAGACTGCCTCTGCAGCTGTACCCAGGAGACTAAACAAACTTTACAATATATGTAATAAGTTGAATAAGGCCAAAAGGTGGCTTTTTAAAATTTTTGTATTGTGCCTGATTTAAAAAGGCAGCTCGCTGACCAACACAGAACAAAAATGCTTCACATTTGCCAATGCTACAGAATGAACATCTGGCTCCAGTGTGTTGGAAGAACTTACACATGGCTCAAGTTTGTTGCCCTAATATTGTAAGCGTTCAAGTACGGTGGTGCACAACAGACTTGTGCACCATTACTTAATACAAATGCTTCCGACATTCTAACTATGAAGCTGACTTCCCCTCCGGGCTACGCAAAGAAGTTTGTGTGAGCTCTCTCTGCTTTGAGTTGCTTCTCCATTTTAACACCTCACTTCAGGTCTGAAGATCATATACAAACTACAGGAAGCACTGGATTTCTTAACACTGAAGGAATTCTAGAAATATGAAACAGAATTGTTTGGAAACATGTTTGATAGGTCACAAGCTTAAACCACATTGGGACTGCATACCCGTTGAACACAAAGAATGCACTCCCTTTGCATCGGCACAGTGAGAAGATTCAATTTGCAGCTTATCCATTGGGTACAGGCCGCAGTTCAAAAGCAATAGAAAGATGAGAGAAGATGAATATGCCTTAGATATTGAATAGAGGTTAGTGGTGATATGGGCTTTGCTATCCTAAATTAAATAGCTGAAAATCAATACTGTTGACCCCAAATGCAGATGGAACAAATTTTACTAATTTTTTTAAAACACTGGCATCCTTCTGCATAGCAACTAAATGATTTCTGAGACCGTTGCTCGTTGACAATATGGAATCCAGGGAAACTTACAGTGTTTGATAGCTAATCTATTCTGCCTTACAAGTCACCTTACATATCCTTTATGTGAATAGGGATATTAAAAGATTGCAAAGTTAACTGCTGTTTGCTTCATTTCTGGTCATTTCAAAAGCAGAAAAAAAATACCTGGTTCTCACTTCTAAAAGATTCTGTAAAATGTCAACAAATCATGTCAACAAATGAACAAAGCATGGCATCTGGACTATAATGGAGGCTGTCAAAACTTTTATAAACATAGATAAAATGTTTAATATTTCCTTGTTACACCACATTGTTGAATTTCAGAAAAGGATTCCAAAAAGTGATAAAAAGACCACACCACATTAATTTAGCTACTTTTAATCATAAACAGTATAAATATTTGAAAATGATAAACCAAGAGCATCCATACCATCAAGCATTGCAAACAGGATTCAAAATATAAAAATCTTAACCAGACAAAGAGATAACATTCAGTTCACAGCCAAACACCATTGAGCTGGATTATTTACTTGGTATTTAATTAAAACCATCTGAGTCTAGCAATACTAATGAAGTGTGTGAGAACATTTACTTTGAAATGATCAACACATGATTCAGTGCATTCTGTAAGCAAAGTTCAGTTTAAGCTTATTTACTTTTTCCCTTTGCACATTCTCCAAGATCACCTTCTTATTAATAACAGTAATGAATGGAACTGTGCTACTGGTCTTGCTGCCAAAATAGTCACTGCATCAGTTATATAGCACTACACTCTCACTCAAGACCATCTTATGAAAGTTGATTTGTAATGAAGCTCTGGAATGGCCAAAACCAACATTAAAAAAAACTCTGGCATTCGCAAAGTGAGCAAGAATCAGATCAAATGTGTTTCTGTGAACAACAATGCCTTCATTTGTTAAATACTTCTGTGATCTAGGACAAGAAAGTCCCACAGACTACACAACTTGCTAGCATTTTTTTAATGCTGCAACAAAAAAAAACAAATTCTATATTCAAGTTGAACTCAACACTGATGTGCTGAAAATGTCTGCTCAATCTGTTTTGAAAAAGACAAAATGGTACAAAAGGTGCTAGCCAGCAAATATATGTCAGCTGCCTGTCGTCTAAGCATGTCTGCAATGAGTGTGATAGATTAAGACAGAAGACTCCTACACTTCATAAAACAGTTCACCAACAGAAGAAACCCATGAATTGTTAAGTAAAAGCAGAAATTACTGGAAGTACACAGCTAGTCTGTTAGCATCTGTAAAGACGAAAAAAACAAATTGACATTTCAGATATAGATTCTACATCATAACTTGAAAGTGAGACTGTATTATCTTACAGTCTGGAAAAATATTCCCAATCAAAAAGTCTCCTTTTGCATCTGCTGACAGACTTGCTGTGTATCTCTTGAACTTTGTTTTTTTTATTTAACAATTGCACTTTCTTATGTCAAATCACAGTGGAATACACACAGGGGCACGTAGTTTCCATTCAAGTTGGAATCCTGATACTAATGACTCCCAATAAAGAAATGCCACACAGCAATTTTTTAAAATCATGCCACACACCTCCATTAGTGTATCTATGCACTTCAAAGGCTTTTCTTTCAGAATGAATTAAAAGCTGTCAAAAAAACTTCATGTTACGAACTAAAGGATTTTGATAAAAATAAATTACAATTTTAATTTAAATGTCCTTCTTGGACATTTTTAACTTGTCTGCATTTCAGCTGGCAGTAATGTGTCCACATTGGTAGGAAATGTCTGCTCAGTATCTGTTCACAGTAATAAATGTCTCCACTCAGTAACTGGAAAACATCTGCTATGAAACATTTTAAAAATACAGAATTGATAAAATGTTAATTATTAAGTAGTCTAATTAATTTGACTTTTCCTACCTATGTCTTCTCCTTGTTTTCAGCAATAAATGAAAAAGAATCAGAAGACCACAACTTGATGTTGTGACAACTTTGAAAAGCAATTGATTATCCTTTCACTGTTACACACTCTCATTTTAATGCTGGAGCCTTCCGACACCTGTGCCTCTTATCCTTCTCATTATACACAGTCATAACATTGGAAAAGCTTCCCTCTGGCACTCTTCCTCAAAGTCTTTTACAAATCCTTTCACCACCCATAGCCGCCTGCTTACCACACACTCTCATCTCCAAATCTATTTCCAGATATTTAAAATGACTGATATAAATGATTGGTTGAAACACCCACACAATCCCCCTAAAAGGGGTAAAAGTACTGTGTGCATATGTATAAACACTAAGAAACATACTTACAAAATGTAAAGAAAATGCAAGGCAACTTACCAGTATACAATCTCTATACCTTGGTTATTAATTGTTAATATTTAGCTGCTTTCCTGTTGAATTTATAATAGTTGGTTTAAGCAGCAAAGTCACAGTCAGTTCAGCTATGTAGAGTGTCAAGACAGTAAGGCAAGGCTGGATGGTCTTTACTTCAGCTATGAGAGTAATAGGTAAAACTGATCAGTTAATGGCATGGATTGACACATGAAAACAGGATATTGTTGCCATTGCAGAAGCATGTCTGAGGGAAGAGCAGGACTGGCAACTCAATATTCTGGGCTATAGGATCTTTAGATGAGACAGAGGAGGGTGTAAAAAGGGTAGTGGAGGAGCACTATTGATTAAGGAGTCGATTACTGTAAGGAGAGATGATATCTTGGAATGTCCTCAAATGAGACTTTGTGGATAGAATTTAGGAATAATAAGGGGGCAGCCACTTTATTCTGAGTGTATTATATGCCTCCAAAAGGGTCAGCAGGAAATAGTACAGCAAATATGCAAACAGTTCACAGAGGTGTGCAAGAATAATAATCGGATAATTATATACTTGGGATTTCAACTTTGCCAACATAAATTGGGATAGTCATAGTATTAAGCATTTAGAGGGGGTAGACTTTTTGAAATGTATCCTGGGATTTTATTTTTAATCAATATGTAGAAAACTCAAGGGACGGCGCAGTGCTGGATCTGTTTCATGTGAAAGAAGCTGGACAAGTGTCCGATGAAGCAGTAGGGACACATTTTAGTGAAAGCGATCACAACATAGCACAGCTCAATTTTGTTCTGGACAGTTGACTGGGAACACCTCCTTATGGGTAAGTTTACCGTGGAGCAGTGGGGTCAATCATAAAGGAGCGAGGAAGAGTACAGATCCAACATGTATCCTTTAGAGGGAAACGTAGGAGCAATAAGTTCAGAAAACCCTGGATGTCTTGGACAATTCTGGACTGGATGTGGAAGGGGAGTAAGAGCAAGTTCAAAGGGAGCAATTCAGCTGTGGCCCAAGAGGAATAAAAGAAAGCAGGAGGGAATTTAAAGGAATTAAAAGAGCAAAAATGGGGTATGAAAAAGAACTTGTCAACAGAATACCAAAAATCCTCAGATATTTTATAAATACATTAAAGTGAAGGGGTTAACCAGGGAAAGTGTAGACCCCATTAGGGACAAAAGGGGGCAATGTGTGCGTGAATCCACAGGATATTGGAAGGGTGTTAAATGAATACTTCTGTTCAGTCTTCATTCTGGAAAAGGAGAACATAGGTACAGAATTCAGGAAAAGGGTTGTGAGGAAATTGCACTGTTTGAGATAGGAAGTGGGGAGATATTAGAGACTCTGTCGGACTTTAAAAAGGACAAATCCTCTGGCCTAAATGAACTGCATCCCAGGCTGCTGTGGGAGGTGAGGCAGGAAACTGCAGAGGCTCTGACACAAATTTTTTATTCCTTTCTGTCCATGGGGGTGGGGGGGTGGGGGGAGGTGGGGGAGTGCCAGAGGACTGGAGGACGGTTAATGCAGTTTCACTTTTCAAGAACAATGGTAGAGATAAACCAGGAAATTACAGACTGGTGAGTCTCACATCATGGTAAGGAAATTATTGGAGAAAATTCTGAGGAGTAAAATAATACCCACTTAGGGTTAATTACAGATAGTCAGCATGACTTTGTCTGAGGGAGGCCTAACAAATTTGTTAGAACATCTTAAAAATGTGATCAAGTGTGTGGATGAGGGAAGTTCAGATGATGTAGTTTATATGATTTTTAGCAAAGCTTTTGACAAGGTTGCACGGGTAGACTGATTGAGAAGGTTAAAGCACATCAAATTGGGGGAAACTTGATGAGATGGATCAGAAACTGACTTAGTAAAAGGACACAAAGGGTTGTGTTAGAAAACTGCTCAAGTGGCTAGGCTAGTGTCCAGCGGTATATCACAAGGATCAGTTCTGAGACCCGTATTGATTGTTATATACATAAACGATACAGATGAAAATGTGGTGGGACTGTTAAGCAAGTTTGAAGATGACACCATGATTGATTAATAGCAAAAAAAAGATGGTTGTAAGTTTCAGGAAGATATAGACATGTTGGTCAGATGGTACTTACCCTTGCTAAGTGTAAGGCAATGCACTTTGGAGGAAGAAGCAAGATGAGGGAGTATTTAAATGAATGACGGGACACTGGATAGGTTAGAGGAACAGAGGGATCCTGGGTATTTATTCATAGATCCCTGAAGTTGGCAGAGCATGTGCATAGGATAGTTAAGGTAGCATCTGAGAGACTTGCCTTCAACAATTGTGGCATTGAATATAGAAGCAAGGAGGTAACGTTGGAGTTGTACAGAGCATTGATTAGGCACAGCTGGAGTACAGTCTGTAGCTCTGGTCACCTCACTACAGGAACAAAACGATTGCACTAGAGGTGGTACAGAGGATGTTCACCAAGATGTTGCCGAAAATGGAGAAACTGAGCTTTAAAGAGAGACTAGATAGGCTTGGATTGTTTTCTTTAGAGCAGAGAAGACTGAGGGGAGACATGATTGATGTGTATAAGATTATGAGGGGTGTGTACAGAGTAGGTAGACAGCAGCTGGTTGAGGAGGTCAATCGCGATAGGACAGAGTTTCAGGGTAAGGGGCAAGGGAAAAAAAAACTTTTTCATTCAGCAGGTAGTGAGAATTTGGAAGGTAGTGGAGGCTGAAAACCTTAGAATATGGGACAAGTGCAGGAAATTGGGATTAGCGCACCCTTATAGTGGCAGTTACGTTGGTGCAGACTTGATCAGCCAAAGAACCTTTTCTGCACTGTACGAGTTTATGAATTCAGTTAAACATGCTTTAAAAATTGCTGAATTTTGCAATGAGCTTTTGCTTTTACGTTAGCTCCACCTTTCATATAACAGCTTTGTGATTTAATCCTGTTTAATGTAGTTTAGCTAGTAAACTAAAGTTTGCATTAAAAACAATGGTACTTTTATATGAGGAAGAAGAAAGACAGTGTATGGAATCTATTGACATAAATGAACTCAAAGATTACACTCGAGGGAGCTTTAGCATGTAGTAGCTGTCTTAAATGCACTGTCTCTCATAACAAACTATCGTGGTAGTAAAAGAATCCCCTGAACTACGCACAGAACAACCTCGATTGCCCAAATGAGACGGGGTGGGAAGTATTTTGTTTGGATAACTGATTGTTCGGATAATGTTTTTATGGGCCTTTGAGAGCTTGTTCAGATAATCCGAAATTTAGATAATTGATGTTTGGAAAACTGAGGTTGTTCTGTACAACTTCCTGCCCAGTTTAACCTAACAAAATTCTACTTTGAAAGTATTTCTGCATTTTACTTCCAGGAAGACGCAACTCATTTTTGCAAGGTCACTTCTGGGTTTTGTCTCAATCATATTCTTGCTACAATTAATTCCTGCAGTTCAAGTTGAGAGTCACGAACCAACCTGATACTAAAGGAAAAAGAAATGGTCAGATGTTCTTCCACTTTTCTTTGAAGTTAGTTTTGCCCTTAACACTCAATTCACACTTGTAAGTTTAGCATCATTCTGAAGCTGTGCTCTAACTTCAAATTTCCATTTAAATGCAGAATTTGCTGCGATAGTCTTGTCTCACTGCATCAAACACTCAGGAGCAGATCATAATAATTCCCTCGTCCATTCAAAATCTCACCCAAAGTGCAACACAGTAGCTTGCATTTAGCTGCCTGAAGAACTGTATTAAAAGTTAAAACCCTGGATAAATCAGATCTGTATTTGTAATAACTCCATAATTATTCCCACAAAATGGACTCTTCATAAGAATGAGCCCTGTGAAATTCTAAATCATTCGTACCTTCAGATCATCAGAGAGGCTGAAAGTGCCACATTGATACAGCAGCGCAATCATTTTAACTTAGAGACTCTTTCAGCACTTTTCAAAGCCAATGTTACAAGTTTGTAAGAACTGTTCAAAACAGTGCGAAGATTTAATAAAAAGCAAGCAATGATAGGGAGTGAAAGTAGTTTGAAAGCAGAAGTCCTTTTCACTTCATAAGGTGCATGATTTTAAAAAAACTATTTTCAATAGGAAAGCATTCATTTCAGCGAACCAACTCACCTGACATATTAGCAGAGGCTCTAATGTGGAACGTAAAGTTGCTATAGCTTGCTTCTACTTTAACAATTTTGTTGTTCCTTTAAGCAACCATTTTAATTTGCAAACTGATGACATTAAACAGTACCATTCAAACTCTGGTTACTCACTGTCAAGAAGACATCAAATTCCAACAAAAACAAAATAACAAGTGAATGCTTCTCACAAGCTCTAAAAACCAAATGCATTTAATTACTGTGACATGATTGAGGAATATAATAGAAATATAAAAGAAGGAAGGCCATAACTCTACTTCTAGGTGTGCAATAAGAAGCCAAGTTACAATAAGTGCTGTGAACTACAAATATGCTTCGATTGTTTACAGTCACAACCTTCTTTGCTCCCTAACCTGTATGAGAATATCTGGATTGAAAGTTTGCCATGAGCGTGTAGAGGAATGCAGATGATAGGTTTTTTTTGACAGACAATGGACGTGGGAAGATTCATGGTCCGTATGAACTACATCCCTCCTTATTACTGGTATTTGAGTGGATGATTAAAATCAGGCCATAACAAAGAAAAAAAAACCCTGATTTGAAGTCTACTTTTGTTTTCTGTAGACAATACAAGCATAATCTTAGCTGAGATCTGAAACCAGAGACAAACACAGTCACCACCCTCTGTACTTCAGCTTGTGATATCCCTGTAGTAATAAAAAGGCAAGATCCATGCGGTCCAGCTGGCTTCCAGTTGCACTGTGAAACCTGCCTTTAAAACAGCATTTTACTCACATTAGACAACCCACAAAATAATTACTAACTTCCAACTAGAATCATCTGTATATACCACAACCTGACATAACATGCATCAGCTTAATCTCAACCACGTAAAATAATCAATTCTTTGAAGGAAGTCCTCATGACAAGGCTCCTAATAACAACCTCTTCAGAAAGTATTTAACATATAACTGAGAATTAGAAGTACTTATTTTCTATCGCTAGTGATCTTAGATTTTTCTGTGAATGTTATATGGTACTGTATTTACTATTGGAGACCTTTCGTGCTCCCACGTTCGATCCCACTCATTGGTGATCAACTCATTCTTTGTCTACTTCACTATCTTAATTATGGAGTATAATCCCGAAAGTTGTGAATTCTGATGAAAGTTCATTGCCGTGAAATGTTCACTCTGTTGCTCTCTCCGGAGATGCTAAGTTCTTTCCAGTATTCTGTTCTTACTTCACATTCCCAACATCTGTACTTCAACTTTACTAACAGTCAAACTGGAAATATAAGTGAAATATGAACTGAAAACAGTGCCTCCCTTTTGAAAGTCTGAGATTGGCTGGCACCCGTCTCAGTGGTTCAGCAAATGATGCAGCTTATGGAAAAAATGCAATTATTTGAAGGTTTGAGATGTGCTGTGACAGTCATTAATCAAGGAGGAGGCCAGCAGTGAGGCTATAGTTCAATGAACAGGACAATCTAGAAGACAGGTCTTAGAATCTGGCATTGCTTTTGGTTTCTTTCACAGTTGAGTGCCCTGTACCAAGGTCAGTGCAAAATCATAAAAAACTCTCAATGGCTTGCAGTTGCAAGTCAACGTACCAACTCCTTTTCAGTGTGTGCTCAAAATGCTGTTTGACAAAGAATATTGTGTGCTCCAGGAGCAAATTGACACGGAGCTTGAGTGGCTGCTTGCAAACATTCAAAGTTTTTCTACTTTCTGACAAACCAATCAGATAATCAAATCTTGAAAACAATCTCCCCAGACAGAGTCATTTGTAAATCAGACAAATATGCAGAAGACTGATGCTGATCACGGAACCTGAAAAACATTCCCCTTCATTTTGGAATGAAGTGTTTGTATGTAATGTTGGCATTACGGTGGAGTTTGGAAAATGTTGACTGGAGCATGCTGATCATCTCACCATCTTTCAGCAACTGAACAATCAGATTGGAATACCATTGCTCAATCCATTTCTGTCTTGGAAGTGGCAGACAAATGGGCAAACCATGTCAATCTTAACTTCGCAGTCCCTGGACCCTGTATTTTTCGCAGCATACCAGAGGATAGTTTCACTTTGTCATGTCCCAAAGCCTCATGATTACAGCATTCCAAATCCTTCACTGCCTTCATTAATAGCCAGTTTCAGCATTTTGTGCAGTTCTTCGTAGGAATCATAAGTAGGAAGGCACAACTGGTTAAAGCTGGATATGGATAAAGAGAATTGGTCAATACAAAAATCAGGAACTGGAAACTGGCCTCAGTAATGGTAGCTATGAAACTATCATTAAAAGAAAAAAAACATTTGGCTTGTCCTTAGGAGATCTGTTTTCCTTATCTGGTGTGGCCAACATGTTTGGTGCACCAATCTGTACACCACTGAAGCCAGGCGCCAACTCACAGACACCTCCTTCTACTGCCCCCTCGACCATAACCTCACCTCTCATCACCAAATCATCTCCCAGACCATTCACAACCTCATCATCTCAGTGGATCTCCCATCCATAAATTCCAACCTCACAGTCTTGGAACCCCACACCATCCAGTTCTACCCCTTACCCAAAATTCACAATCCTGACTGCCCCGGTTGACCCATTGTCTCAGCCTGTTCCACGGAACTTATTGCCTCATATCTTGACACTGTCCTGTCCCTCTTAGTCCAGGAACTCCCAACATACATTTGGGACACCACCCACACCCTCTACCTCCTCCATGACTCGTTTCCCTGGCCCCCAACACCTCATCTTCAGAATGGACATCTAGTCCCTATACAAGTCCACCTGCCAAGGCAAAGGCCTCCAAGCCTTCTGTTTCTTCCTCTCCCGCTGACCCAACCAGTATTCCTTCACCGAGACACACATTTGATTGGCTAAACTGGTCCTCACCATCAACAACTCCTTCGAATCCTCCCACTTCCTTCAGACCAAAAAGGGTAGCCAGGGGCACCTACATAGGCCCCAGCTATGCCTGCCTCTTCATCTGATACATGGTTATACTCAATCCTGCATAGTTACAATGGTACTATTCCTCACCTTTTCCTCCGCTGCACTGATGACTGTATCGGCGCCACCTTATGCTCCCATGGGGAGGTTAAACAGTTCATCAACTTCACGAACACCTTCAACCCTGACCTCAAGTTCACCTGGACCATCTCGGACACCTCCCTCCCCTTCACTCCTGGCACCTTCCCTTGCCACCACAAGAGATGTAAAACCTGTGCCCACACCACCCCCTCCATCCAAGGCCCCAAAGAATCCTTCCACATCCGAGATCTTCCTGCACATCCAAACACCTCATCTACCACGTCCATTGTACTCGATGTGGTCTCTACACTGGGGAGACAAGGCGCCAACTTGTGGAACGTTTCAGACTACGTCTCTGGAACACACACACCAAACAACTCCACCATCCTGGGCATCCTCCACTGTAAAATCCTCGCCACCTGGCGCCTGGAGGAAGATCACCTCATCTTCTGCCTTGGGACCCTCCTACCAAACGGCAATGATGATTTCACCATTTTCCTCATCTCCCCTCCCCCACCTCATCCCAGATTCAACCCTCCAACTCAGCACCGCCCTCTTGACCTGTCCTACCTGTCAATCTTCCTTCCCACCTATCCGCTTCACCCTCCACTCCAACCTATCACCATCATCACCCACCTTCATCTATCTATCGCCTTCCAAGTTACCTTAACCCCAGCTCCAGACCTCCCTCCTATTTGTCTCTCAGCCCCCTTCCTACGCAGACCACCCCTCCACATTCCTGATGAAGGGCCTATGCCCGAAACGTTGACTCTTCTGCTCCTTGGATGCTGCCCGACCTGCTGTGCTTTTCCAGTGCAACACTTTTTGACTCTGATCTCCAGCATCTGCAGTACTCCCTTTCTCCTACATGCTACTCCAGATCTACAGCAATGTGGATTGGCTATTAATTGCCTCTGGATTGGCCTGTCAACCCACTCAGCTCAAGGACAGTTAGGGTTGAACAACAAAATGTTGGTCTTGCCAGCAACACCCACACCCATGAAAGAAAAATAAGTATTATACAGGAAATCAGCTTTTCAGTCCCTAGAGTCTGCTCCACTATTCAATGAGATCATAGTTGATCTGTATCTAAATTTTATTCAGCCGCCTTGGCATCATGTATGTTTAAATGCCTTTCTGTCTTGCAATGATTTGTTCATCTCAGATTTTAAGCTATTTATGGAGTTAGTTTTTTGGAGCAGATCATTCCAAATTTCCACCAACCTGCATGCCGAGAAGTGTTTCCCAGCTTTGATGGAGACGTACAAAGTTAAAAATCACATAGCAGCAGATCATAGTCCAACAGGTTTAATTGGAAGCACGAGCTTTCGGGGCACTGCTCCACATCAGGTGGTTGTGGAGTACAAGATCGTAAGACACTGTAAACTTTTGCAATAAATTCTGTGTCTTATGATCTTATACTTCACAACCACCTGATGTAGGAGCAGCACTTCGAAAGCTAGTGCTTCCAAGTAAACCTGGTGGACTATAACCTGGTGTTGTGTGATTTTTAATTTCCTAGCTTAGGAGGGAGTTCTTGAGGTGTAGAATTCAGGGGGTTGGTGCGGAATTAAAGCACACAGTGCCTAGAAAATGCACATCTGCTATGCATCCCAGTAGTGTTCCTTTTACCGAACTACTTACCAGGTATGAGCTGTGGGCAAGGTATTCTGCGTAGGTGCTGCTATGATCTGAAAAGATGGGCACATTGCCACAAATCCTCCTGGAGGGAGTTGGGAAGAACCTGTCGTGAACTGTAACAACCGAGCAAGCTCTTCCTGTGTGAAACTGGACACTGCTGTCCAGAACCACTTCATTACCTGTGGGTGGGGTGGAAAAGAAGAGTAGAGTTTTAAGAATTTTGACTATCGCACGCATGACTATGATTTGATGCCGCTAATTTGGCTGCAGTTCCTGGTCAGCAAAAGTTTCTGAATGAGACATTCTCTATTCCTCGATCATGACAATTAAAGACAATTCGCCATTCCACTGACACAGAGACCTCTCCCCATCATCTACATACAAATGCAAGCAAGACTTGCCCGAATTCAGATGAAAATGGCTGCTATAACAAACATTAATAAATGGTGAGTTAAATAGTTAAATGTTTGTTCTGATAAAAAAAAGGACATACACCCAAAGCATTTTTTGGGGCCACATATTTCAAACATTTTGTGTTTCATAAAAAACGCCTTAGTTTGCCTCTAATAGAGAAAGCCCTGAGCTGTACCAACAACTCCTGTTATAGCTCCACAATTTGTCATTCTCTCTGGTTTACCTTCTCTCGGAAGTGCCAGGACCCTCCAACAATGACAGCATGGGTCTTGAAATCAGGTACACTGATGTTGCCAGTCCCACACATCAACAGCTGGAGGTCAAAATTTAACAATCAGAATCAAAGAAAGTTTCATTTACAACAATTAAGAAAGGTAAAGTCACATGTATGTAATTTATGTAGAAAAGATACCAGATGGAGACAGGGCAATATTTTCCACAGTCTCAGTATTGAGGAATGCAAAGAGGGTAGGCTATTGCTTAGAAAGAAATAAGGAAATAAATGGTGGGAGAGTGTAATCAAAGATGACAAATTCACATTCTGTTGCCATTATAACTGCAGGCAGAGGAATTTATAATTGAAAATGTTGGCAGCTGTTTGGAAATGAAAGCTTTGTATAATTTGTTACACAATATATGTTCTGTATCTGAGAAACAACTTCAAAAGAGACTGGTTGGAAGGAATACCTGGTGAAAGAACTGCTATAATTCAATGACAAAATGGGTAATTGTAAATGCTTATAATCTAAGAAGAGCTAGAAGCATACAAAAGAAAAAGAAAGATTACTGTTTCGAATGACACACTGTCTATTTCATTCAGAGACCAGTAAATCCATTGCGCATTTCCTGCTTTCAGCTCGAGGATCTCAGTATCACACGGCATAAGTACAGGATTTTAACTCATGGTTGAAAACAGAGAAGCTGCAACTGCAAGCTCAGGGTACTGTGGATAAAGGATATGCTGAGAAACAGTGATGACAGAGCACTCCTCGGATTTTGAAGAACAGGTGTAAATAGGTTGGAAAAGCGAAATAAGATACAAGAAGTAAGATGACTGAACTTAGCTTGTGACACGTTTTATTTATATTTATATATATATATATATATATATATGTATCTACGTATATCTCTGTAGAAAGATATAGAGATAGCTCAAAAGGAGAAACAAACTAATTCACTCTGTTCTTTTGTGACTGAAAATTTTCAAAGACTTTTCCCGATGTCAAGGTATTGTGTACACACTGTATACAGCAATGCTGCATTAAATTACTGTGAATGAAGCTCCATTCATAAAGACACATAAATGCATCTCAGTTGCTTCTACACCAGGAGAGGGAGAAAGTCAGGAGACCAGGAGAGCTGTGTGTGCATAATTCTTAAACCCTAGTAGGTAGAAGGTGGACAACACAGTAGCTCAGTGGTTAGCACTGCTACCTCACAGTGCTAGGGTTTAATTCCAGTCTCGGGAGAACTACCTGTGTGGATTATGAACATTCTCCCTATGTCTGCATGGGTTTCCTCCCATAGTCCAAAGAAGTTTCCTCCCACAGTCCAAAGGTTAGGTGGATTGGCCATGTTAAATTGCCCATAATTTCCAGGGATGTGCAGACTAGGTGGATTTGCCACGGGAAATGCAGGGGTACAGGAATAGGGTATTGGTTTGGTCTGGGTGGGATGCTCTTTCAAGGGTCAGTGTGGACCCAATGGGTTGAATGATCTTAGCAGGACTTATACACTTAATGATAAGATCCTAGGGAGTGTCGCTGAACAAAGACACCTTGGAGTGCAGGTTCATAGCTCCTTGAAAGTGGAGTCACAGGTAGATAGGATAGTGAAGAAGGCATTTGGTATGCTTTCCTTTATTGGTCAGAGTATTGAGTACAGTAGTTGGGAGGTCATGTTGCGGCTGTACAGGACGTTGGTTAGGCCACTGTTGGAATATTGCGTGCAATTCTGGTCTCCTTCCTATCAAAAAGATGTTGTGAACCTTGAAAGGGTTCAGAAAAGATTTACAAAGATGTTGCCAGGTTTGGAGGATTTGAGCTATAGGGAGAGGTTGAACAGGCTGAGGTTGTTTTCCCTGGAGCGTCAGATGCGGAGGGGTGACCTTATAGAGGTTCACAAAATTACGAGGGGCATGGATAGTGCAAATAGGCAAAGTCTTTTCCCTGGAGCCGGGGAGTCTAGAACTAGAGGGCATAGGTTTAGGGTGAGAGGGGAAAGATATAAAAGAGACCTAAGGGGCAACTTTTTCACGCAGAGGGTGAGACGTGTATGGATGTGTAATGAGCTGCCAGAGGAAGTGGTGGAGGCTGGTACAATTGCAACGTTTAAGAGGCATTTGGATGGGTGAATGAACAGGAAGGGTTTGGAGAGATATGGGCCAGGTGCTGGCAGGTGGGACTGGATTGGGTTGGGATATCTGGTCGGCATGGACCGAAGGGTCTGTTTCCATGCTGTACATCTCTATGACTCTACGTCTGAACAGGTTGATTTATATATTAAAACAATCCAGGTGCAATAGTGCCATCTAGTGATATGAGGAAATGATTATGTTGCTTGCTTCATAATCATCACAGCAAAAATCAAAAACAAGAGAATGAAAACTGTGACATCTTACAGATTGTCCAAAAGGCAAGGTCCAAATGGTGAGCCACTGTGAGCAGTAAAGTTTAAGACTTTCTGCAGGTTCTGGCTGTTTAGGAGGACGTACAAAAGAAAGTCAACCAAATGAATATCTTCACACTGAGACAAATTTCTCAAAATGTCAGCTTGAAGACAGAGTCACAAACAATTTTGCCTGTAAACCCATGCTTGGCTATCTAGCAACCACAAAGATGCAGGATTTTCACAATTTTTGTCCCCTTTAAGATGCCACACATACATGGTGGTGCAAAAGAAGTGGTATAATGCAGTGAAATAAACAGGCTGTGAACAAGAAAAAACATTTAGAGGGAGCATTAGTCACAATGATATTGAATGAGTCACTTCATAAGCTGTTACATACCTCCAACTCATTTTCATCAAATATAGCGAGAAGATTTTCTGGAATCAACTCATTCAAGCCTGTATAAAAGAGGGTAAAAAAAGGAAGCTGGCATTTAAAGAAGCTTCATTAATTCATGTTCCCTTTTTTTAAACAGTGACAAACTGTGAAAGTAATTAATTAGCTGGGAAATAATTCTCTGAGATGTCCCGAAGGCAATGAAACATTAAACAATTTCAATCTTGTTCTTCCTTTTCGCATTTTTATTCCACTGTTCTTTGCCTGCACGGATGAATGATAAAGCTACACCTTTCTCCTAAATTAGTCATTGCCCTAACAAACACCCTTTTATCAATTAATTTATAGAAAGCAGGTGGTGCTGGATTGTCTATCCTGAACTGTCTTTCCTCTCAATGCCAAGATTAGAGTGGTGCTGGAAAAGCACGGCAGGTCAGGCAGCATCCAGGAAGCAAGAAAATCGACATTTCGGGCAAAAGCCCTTCCTGATGCTGCCTGACCTGCTGTGCTTTTCCAGCACCACTCTAATCTTGACTCTGATCTCCAGCATCTGCAGTACTCACTTTCGCCTTCCTCTCAATGCATCCATTTCAAGTGAGGGTAGTGACTCAAAATCATGGCAGTAGATACTTTTCTCAGCCACTTTCAGAGTAAATCTCTCCACCTCTTTGGCACAGTTGATTCAGAGTCTGATGGAATATTTAAGTATTCATGAGGCTTTCAGATTTGACACTGCACTTGAGAGAATATGTGCTCAGGATGGAGGAGATAGCACCTCCTGGATTAAAAATAAATTGCAATCTATCTGCCCTAATACTTAGATCACAAATATTTACAGAACTCTGCTGTAGTATGTGTCTTCACAATTTTTAAAAACTTATTTTTATTTTCCTTGTGGAACAAATCTCTCAATTTATAATGTCATTTCACTTTTGTCAAGGTAAAGTTTACCATGGTACCAAATGCATGAATGTCAACTTAGAAATGAGAAAATGAATACAACCGAGATTGAACCACTTCACACAGAAGTTGATAAACAAGTGGGTTGGTGTATGCTAGAATCCTTATGGTGGTCAGCATCAATAGCATGTTGTCCTTAGAACAATGGACTGTTTGATGATTTATCAGAGATGACTGTCTTACGTCTCTTGGGAAACATGCAAAAGCCAAAATCATGTTGCTTTTTGCTAAGAAGACCATTGGCAGGCTCAGAGGGCCTCTGAAAACAAAAATGTAATTGTCCAAGCAAAAAAAAAGGAAATATTGGGTCATAAACAAAGGGCAATCTTAGGTCCTTGTGTTAAACACGTAACGTTTTGACTACTTAGAAAAAATATACAGGATTCCACAACAATAATAATATTCTGGCTTCATTTCTATTCATTTTCCATCACTGCTCACTCGGAGCAGTATCATACCTTTAAGGAAATACTCCACTTCTTGCCGCACCTGACTGGCCAATCTGTACTGTGCCAGCATGTTCAGGTAGAATATCTTGTTGTCATTGGTTACTGGCATCTGTGCACCTCCAGCTATCAACTCTATAACCTGAAAGAATAAAATATGAACAATCTCAAATTAGTGATCTAAGAAAGAACATGTGAAAGCTGCATCCTTGATCCGCCCAGTCGACTCTAATTCCAGGATTGTGTTGCTTCCAAGGTGGCAGGATAAGCTGCCGGGGGGAGGGAGGGACAGAGAGAGAATTAGCCAGAAGTTACGATTCAAATCAGAACCTTTAACGTAGACGCATTACAGGATTCACAAAAGCATGTTTCAAGATCTAATGTTTAAGGTTTAAGTAAGGCATCTCAAACACAGTAAATGAGTCATAGAGATGTGGAGCACAGACACAGACCCTTCGGTCCAACTCGTCCATGCCAAATAGATATCCTAAATTAATCTAGTTCCATTTGCCAGCACTTGGCTCATATTCCTCTAAACCCTTCCTATGCATACCCATTCAGAAGCCTTTTAAATGCTGTAATTATACCAGCCTCCATCACTTCCATACACACACCACACTTTGCATGAAAATGTTGCCCTTTGGTCTCTTTTAAATCTTTCCCCTCTCACCCTAAATGTATCTCAGAACCAAGTGATAATATTTATACCCAAGTGACTGGCATTCAAATATTTCATGTCTGTAAAAGTTAACAACAGAAGTAAAAACAAGAAATCCATTGCTTATATTCTACGTCTTTAGATACAAAACAATGTAAGAACAATTAACTTTAAAATTACTCAGGCTGCAGTTGGGGCTATTATATAGAAGTTGTAGCAGCCAGTCTGAAGAATGACAGAATGATACTCCACAAAAGAAAATCACATAATCTAAAGAGTCCCACTCTCATGATCTTTCACCATTGTTCTGCACTTAACAAATCCTTTTTGTAAGTTATCACTTCCATGACCTTCTCAGCAATGTATTCTAAGTCACAATTTTCCACTTAACCTTTCATTTGCTCGTGGAATGTGGCCATCGTTGGCTTGGCCAGCATTTAATGCCCACAGCTAATTGTCCTGAGGTGGTAGTGGTGAGCTGCCTTCTTGAACCACCGCAGTTCTTGTGGTGTTGGTACAATCACAATAAGGGGGTGGTCAGCCAAGCTAGCTGGAAGGCTGGTTTGCGATGCAGTGTGATGCTGACAATGTGGCCTCTATCAGCCGAGGTTACCATAAAGATCACACCTTCTCAACGTTGCCCCTTGCCTGAGGTATTGCGACTGTCTGGTTAAATCACCAGTTGTCTCTCTGCAATGAGAGAGCAACCCTAGGGTTGGGTAGGTCTACAGCAACTTTGTTTTTACCTTTTACATTAACAATGTTATTATGCAATGAGTCCAGCATTTTGATCCAGCAACAGATAAGGATTAACAATATAGTTTCAAATAAGGATGCTGTATACCATGGAGAGGAAATCCATGGTGTTGTTTCCCTGCATCTGTTGCCCTTGACCGTCCAGGTGGTAAAGGTCATGCATTTTGAAGGTGCTGTCAGAGCCGCCTTGGTGTGTTGCTTGTAGTGCACCTTGCAGACACTAAACACAGCTGCCATTGTGCATTATTGGTGAAGGTAGTTGAATATTGAAGTTCATGGATGCGGTGCAAATCAAACAAATTGATTTACCCTGGATGGCGTCAGCTTCTTAGGTATTGCGAGGATGAGTGCAACTCCAACAAAGGCAAGTATTCAAGCACAACACTCCTGACTGTTGCCTCGCAGATGATGGACAGGGACTGAGGAGTCAGGAGGTGAATTACACACCAGAATTCCTAGCCACTGACCTGCTCTCATTTCCACAGGATGTTGATGGTGAGGATTCAGTGATGGTAATGTCATTAAACATCAATGAGCAAATGGTTAGATTTGCTCTTGTTGGAGATGGTCATTACCTGGACTTGTGGTCTGAAAGCTAGCTGAAACAACCGAGGCTGGCTGTGGTTTGGGTTGCTGCATTTGAACATTGACTGCTTCAGAGTCCGAGGCAATGCAAACGGTGTAGATCATTATGCAGTCATCACAGAACGTCCCCACTTCTGACCTCATGATGGAGCAAGGGCATTCAGGAAGCAGCTGAAGATGACTGGCCGTAGGACACTACCCTGCAGGACTCCTGAAAGATGTTCTGGATCTGAAATGACTGACCTCCAATGAGCACAATTTTCCATTGCAATCGATATTATACCAACCAGTGGAGAGTTTTCCCCGATTCCCATTGACTCCACTTTTGCTAGGATTCCTTCAGGCCATATTTGGTCAGATGCTGCCTTGATGTCAAGGGCAGTCATTTACCCCTTTCATCAATGAGCAGATTATCCCTTTACAAATGCTGCTTTCCCCTTCTATTATTTTATTGATGATCGAGAGTATACTGATAGGGTGGTAATTGCTTAGGCTGGATGGGTCCAGTCTTGGACCACAGGACATACCTGGTCAATTTTCCACATTTTTGGGTTGATGTTATTATTGCACTTGGCCTGGACCAGCTAGGCTCGGGCTTCTGGAGCACAAAATTTCAGTATTATTGTCGGAATATTGTCAAGGGCAATAACCTTTGCAATATCCCACACTACCAGCTGTTTATTGACATCTTTAATGCTGTGGTCAATGTTTCTTCTTAGCTGTGTGGCTGCATGACCAGGCAACTGTCCCAATGCTCCATACCCAATGATCGGAATCAGCCAATCTGAAAGTAGCTGTTGCACATGGGCCTTGGAGGCCGCACAGCCAGGAAGGAAATTACACGGAATGCTTGTGGTGGTTTTGATGGATCATGCATTTGTCGCTTCTTTCTGAAGATGGATGCAAATACCTTAGCCTTCTTTTTCGCATTTACGCGCTCGACTTCCCTGTTGTTTAGGATGGGATATTTGTGGAGCCTCCAACTCCTGTTCAAAGTTTAACTGTCTACCACCATTCATGATTTGACATGGCAGACTGCAGAGCTTAGATCTGATCTGTTGGTTGTGGGATTGTTTAGCCTTACGTATAGCATGCTGCTTTCTACTGCTTGTAGTCTTATGTTGCAGCTTCACCTGGTTGATATCTCATGTTTAGATATCCTTGGTGCTGCTGGTCACAATACCTCCTGCACTCTTCACTGTAGCAGGTTTAATGGTAATAGTAGAGAGGGTGAATTGGGGGGTAAGAGGGAGTAATAAGCTAGGTTATGAGGCTGTGGACAGCGGTTACTAACATATGAACAGGAAACAAGAACTAGGCTACTCTGCTTTTCAACCCTGTTCCATCCTTCAATAAGGTCATGGCCAACCTGACTTTAGCCTCATTTCTAATTCCTCCATACTCCTGATTATCTTTCACCCTTTGCTGATCAAAGATCTGTCTGCCTCTGCCTTAGAATATGTAAAGATTTTGCATCCATTGTCTTTTGAAGAAATTTCGAAAACTCTCAACACTCAAAACAAATTCCCTTAGCTCCATTTTAAGTGGAAGGCCTATCATTTTTAAACTATGGCCCCAATTCTAGGTCCTTCCACATCCACCTGATGAAGGTCTCTCAGGATCTTATGTATCCCAATTAAATTGTCTCTGGTTCTTCTAAACTCCAGACGATACAGGCCTAGCCTGACTAATCTTTCCTCAAAAGGTGATCTGCTTATTCTAGATATTAGTCGGAACTGCTCCTAGAATATCCATCCCTTGTACAATGACCAGCACTATACACGTTGCTCCAGATGCAGTCTCACCAATGCCTTATATAACTGATGTACAACCTCCCTACACTTGCTTTCAATTCCCCTCTTGATAAGACAGTATATTCTGTCAGTTAGAAATTGAAATTGCTGGAAAAGCTGAGCAGATCTGGCAGCATCTGTGGAGAGAAATCAGAGTTAACGTTTTGGGTCAAGTGACCCTTCCTCAGAACTGTTGGTTGCTAGGAAAATGTTGGCTTCTATGCAGATGATAGGCTGGGAGAAGTGGGTAAGGAGTAAATGATAGGTGAGGACAGAGCTGAAAGGGAGAGAAGAGCAATTAGATAGACAAAGGAGTGGAAAATGATCTGGCTAGGGGGGTGATTACCTATTAATGGGTACTGTTAGTTATTAACAATTGGTGGGGTGCAACGTCAAGGTCTGGTGTGTGAGGGTTGGGGTAAAGATGTGAGAGAGCTTGCAGATGACACGTATATGGATGTGTTGTGGACAGTGAAGAAGGTTACCTTAGAACACAACAGGATGGTGATCAGATGGCCCAAAGGGGTGAGGAGTGGCAGACGGAGTTTAATTTAGGTAAATGTGAGGTGCTGCATTCTGGAAAGACATATCAGAGCAGGACTTATATATTAAATGGTAAGGTCCTGGGGAGTGTTGCTGAACAAAGAGACCTTGGAGCATAGGTCCATTGTTCCTTGAAAGTGGAGTCACAAGTAGATAGAATAGTGAACGAGGCACTTTGCATGCTTGCCTTTATTGTTCAGTGCACTGAGTGTAGGAATAGAGAGCTGAAAAATGTGTTGCTGGAAAAGCGCAGCAGGTTAGGCAGCATCAAAGGAGCAGGAGAAGCAACGTTTCAGGCATAAGGTCTTCTTCAGGAACGAAGCTCTCTCCAGCATCTCCTAGAGGAGTTGGGATGTCATGTTGTGACGGTGCAGAACATTGGTTAGGTCAGTTTTGGAGTATTGCATGCAATTCTGGTCTCTCTCCTTTAGGAAGGATTTGTGAAACTTGACAGGATTCAGAAAAGTTTTACAAGAATGTTGCCAGGCTTGGGGGATTTGAGCTATTGGGAGAGGATGGATAGGCTGGGGCTATATTCCCTGGAGCGTCAGAAGCTAAGGGATGACCTTATAGAGTTTTATAAGATCGTGAGGGGCATGGATAGAGTAAATAGGCAAGGTCTTTTCCCCAGAGTAGGGGAGTCCAAAACGAGAGGGCATGGGTTTAGGGTTAGAGGGGAAAGATATAAAAAGAACCTAAAGGTGACTTTTCACGCAGAGGGTGGTTCACGTATGGAATAAGTTGCAGAAGGAAGTGGTGGAGGCTGGTACAATTATAACATTTAAAAGGTATCTAGATGGATACATGAATGGGAAGGGTTTAGAGGGATATGGGCCAAGTGCTGGTAAATGGGACTAGACTTATGTAGGATATTTAGTTGGCATGGACGAGTTGGACCAAAGGGTCTGCTTCTGTCCTGTATACCTCTATGACTCAGTGACTGTGAACCCTAAAGTTACTGAACTCTGTATTGAGTCCGGAAGGCTGCAAGGTCCCCAAGTGTAAAATGAGGTGCTGTTCTTCCAGCTTGTGCTGAGCTTCTCTGGAGCACTCAGCAAGCCTGTGAAAGAGATATCAGCAGGGAATAGGGTGGAGTGTTTAGGTGACAGGCAACTGGAAGCTCAGGGCCTTTTTTGCATAAAGAATGCAAGTTTTCTGCTAAGCAGTTTTCTGGTCTATGCTTCATTTTCCCAATGTAGAGGTGACCAGATTGTGAGCAGTGAATGCAGTCAACTAGATTATATCAAATGCAGGTAAAGCATTGCTTCACCCGTAAAGTGTTTGGGCCCTCGGATACTGAGAAGGGAAGAAGTAAACGTATAAGGTGTTACAACTTCTGTGGTTGCAATGGAAGGTGCCATGAGGCTGTAAGGTCTCTGATTTACAGCATCTTTTGTTTTTTATTCTGTCAATTACTTCCGTTCAATGTTTGACCAGTTTGGCATCGTGGTAGTGCTGTACACATGATGGAGAATATCCTCACTGTGAAGGAAGGGCTTTGCCTCCTCACATCATCTCTAACCACTGAAAGGGTTCGTCATCAACAAGGCATAACATGAGACTTCATTTCAGACCCAAGGGAATTTCTTAAACAACATTACCTTCTCTAAGTGTCCCGACTTGTTGTATTTTTCCTCAGCAAAAACGAGGTCCATTTCACTCACATCATTTTTCAAGATGTAACATACTTTACTCTTGTAGAATTCTGGATCATCTGTTGCAAAATACTGCGAGCAGAGGTGACAAGATAGAGATGGTTCATAATCACACAAGCAACATTTTGGCACTTGTGAAAGGAGTAAAGACATGAACAGTGAAAATGCGATTTCATACTACTTTTTGGGCTACTGACACTATTAGAAGACGTGGGCAAATTTGCGATTTCCTTTCCTGTCGTATTAGTGTGAGCAGTGCCCTATATTTATAATCTGTGTCAACATCCAGTCAGAAGTTAATGGATTAGTCAGAAAAAAATACAGAGCATAAAGTAACTAGCAAGAACACTGCCATTAAAACCCAGACTTCAGCAATTTAGGGAGAAACGTTAAAGTTATGTCTTCAATCTAGAGCTTTCATTTGAAGTCTTACTCCCTGAAAAATCTGCAGCTCCATCCTCAAAACAACCATTTGTTTCAGTGGTATCTGAAAACAATTTAACTTAGAGTCATAGAGATGTACAGCACAGAAACAGACCCTTCAGTCCAACTCTGCCAAGCCAACCAGATATCCTAACCTTATCTAGTCTCGTTTGTCAGCACTTGGCCCATGTCCCCCCAAACCCTTCCTATTCATATACCCATCCAGATGCCTTTTAAATGTTGTGATTGTACCAGCCTCCACCACTTCCTCTGGCAGTTCATTCCATACACGCACCACCCTCTGCGTGTAAAGGTTACTCATTAGATCCCTTGTTAAATTTTTCCCCTCGCACCCTAAACCTATGCCCTCTAGTTCTGGACTCTCCCATCCCAGGGAAAAGACCATGTCTTTTACCCTATCAATGTCCCTCATGATTTTATAAACCTCTATAAGATCACCCCTTAGCTTCCGACACTCCAGGGAAAACAGCCCTAGCCGACTTAGCCTCTCCCTATAGCTCAAATCCTCCAACCTTGGCAACATCCTTCAAAATCCTTTCTGAATGCTTTCAAGTTTCACAATATCCTTTGATAGGAGGGAGAAGTTGGAGAAAGAATTGAGAGAAAGGAAATCCAATCAAGTGCACAGTGTTGGAATTCAAAAGCTTGTCTTACAAACAGAAGAGTTCTCTGTTAACTTTGCTTTCTTTTCGCAGATGCTGCCAGGCCTGCTAAGATTTTCTAGCAATTTCTGATTTTGTTTCTGATTTCCAGCATCTGTAGTATTGATTTTTTTTTTGTTTAGGTCTGAGTTTTGTTGGATTGAAGAGGGATGATTGTGGAGTGAATGAGTGGTGCTGGTAGAGGAAGGGAAGGAATAAAAAAAAGGAACCAAATGAGAAACGATTAGATTAGATTAGATTAGATTCCCTACAGTTTAGAAACATGCCCTTCGGCCCAACAAGTCCACAACAACCCTCCGAAGAGTAACCCACCCTCTGACTAATGCACCTAACACTATGGGCAATTTAGATTGGCCAATTCACCTGACCTGCACCATCTTTGATCTGTGGGGGGAAACCCATGCAGACATGGGGAGAATGTGCAAACTCCACACAGTCACCCGAGGCTGGAATCGAATCTGGGATCCTGGTGCTGTGAGGCAGCAGTGCTAACCACTGAGCCACCGTGCCACCCACTTCACAACAAATCACTGTTGGCCAATTTAAAATCTTCGTGAGCTCAAAGTGCTGGAGAAACTCAGCAGATCTAGCAGCACCTGTGGAGAAGGAAACAGAGTCACCATGGAGTCCTTTGACTTAGTTGGAATGAAGCACCATTGGATTTAAAATGTTGACTGAGTTTCTTTCTCCAGAGCTTAAAACTGTGTTGCTGGAAAAGCACAGCAGGTCAGGCAGCATCAAAGGAACAGGAGAATCGACGTTTTGGTCATAAGCCCTTCTTCAGGAATGAGGAGGGTGTGCCAAGCAGGCTAAGATAAAAGGTAGGGAGGAGGGACTTGGGGGAGGGGCATTGGGAATATGATAGGTGGAAGGAGGTTAAGGTGAGGGTGATAGGCCGGAGAGGGGGTGGGGGCGGAGAGGTCGGGAAGAAGATTGCAGGTCAAGAAGGCGGTGCTGAGTATGAGGGTTGGGACTGAGAAAAAGTGGGGGGAGGGGAAATGAGAAAGCTGGAGAAATCTGCATTCATCCCTTGTGGTTGGAGGGTTCCTAGGCGGAAGATGAGGCGCTCTTCCTCCAGGCATCGTGTTGCCATGGTCTGGCGATGGAGGAGGCCAAGGACCTGCATGTCCTTGGTGGAGTGGGAGGGGGAGTTAAAGTGTTCAGCCACGGGGCGATTGGTTCCTGATCTGAGTTTCTCCAGCAATTTCTGTTTTCTTTTTTATTTCAGAACGCCAGCATTCACAGTACTTTTTTTTCCCAATTTAGAAAACATCATTACATCAAGTTGAGTATGAAACAAAAAGCAAAATACTATAGATGCTATAAATATGAAATAAAAGCATTAAACACTCAAAAATGTTCAGACTGTCAGGGGTAGCATCTGTGAGAGACAAACTGAGTTCATATTTCAGATCAATGACCTTTCAGCGTTAACATGCTACTAATCTTCAACATGTGACGAAATATCAAATGCATTCAAAAGACACAAAGGCCACATTAACTAATGAGCCCTCATTACCTTATAGTGCATCCTGAGTCCAATAATTTGTGCCAAGAATGAACGAGTAAAGCGAGCACAAACTAGCTGTTTGTACGCTCCACCCTGAGCAGATTCATACAAGCACTTCCCAACTATTTTCCCTGCAAATTCATACAACTTCAGTCGAAGATGAGGTGATCGGTCTGGGTTTGGGTGTACCTAAACAACCAAACAAAACACTTCACTTATTCATTACGAAAATATGGTTTGTACAAAAAAAGATATGCTCAACAATAAATAAATAGTAGACTATATGTGCAGACTCAAATTGTTATTTCCTACCCCAAACAGAAATGGCCAGGCTTGTACTTTCAGGAAGTACCTTACGTAACCTCAGGATTTCTGAAAGTACTTTATACAACTTTGCAGCTAAGTCACAATTATTGGGAAACGTGACAACCGGTTTGCATAAGGACAGCATCGTTATTAACAGCTCTATGATAGAAGTTGAGAGATAAACGCAAAGGAAACACTATTATCCAAAGGACATGGGTGGGGAGTATTTCGATCTGTTCGTCAAATGCCGATTAATTGATGCCGGATAACACAGTTAGCCACACATCGGGACCTCGCAATCTTGTTCGGATGATCTGAAGTCTGGTCAATCAAAAGCCGGATAATCGAGGTTCCTCTGTAGTAACCAGGCTAACTGGAGAATTCCCCATGGGATCTCGTACATCCACAAGAGAGAAAAGATGGGAACGGTGTTTACCATCAGCTCTGAAAAACATGATCTGTGACAATACAAAGCTGCCTCTGTACTCACTGCAGTATCTGCCTAGATTTGGTGCACAAGTGCAGGAATGGCACAGAAATTCATAATCTTCTGAATAAGAGGCAGTGTCAAACTACTGAACCAAGGCTGGCACCTGCTTTTCTCCATGCACATTTTATCAACAATGAAACAAATGATCAGATAATAAAACTTCTTCACTTCTAAAATACAAATTCAGATAAATATTTCAAATTAATTTGGCAACCTTTGAATAAGGGAATCACTTTAAACTCACCATAATGGACTCCTTCAGTGAGCAAAGAGGGGCTTTCACAACAATATTTACGACAGGAATTAGAGGTGACAGGACAGGATTTGGTTTCTGTCGCATTATGTAATACTGTCCCCTTCTCTATCTGTCACATTTAGAATAGCACTACTCCTCAGAGAGAAAAAAATACTTTCTTGGCACTTAAACAATTTATCAGAAATTAGAAGTCTTACTATCCTGAATATTAAGTGAAATTTATACTCACCAGCCCCTGGTTATTGTCGCTGAAGTGCATGAACAGACCATTGCTTTGATCAAAGAGTGCTTTACACATCAATTCAAACCACTCCCTGCGTGGGCCACCCCAGTCCAATGCTGAAACAATACACAAGTACCTCAGAATAATAAAGTTATTTTCTCTTATTATGATGCTGACATTTGACATATGTAGTGCCTACATGAGGAAACTGATCTTCACAATAAGGACGATCAACATACAACCACAAAATCGTTAAGATAGAATTGTTGCAATGGGGCTAGTTTAGGTTCATTCTGGAGAAGTAAATTAATGATCTGAATGTCATCCCTCAGTTGCAATTATCATGTGATCTTGCATCAAAATGCTTTGGATATTGATAGACAGTAAAATACAACTGGGACAAATTCAAATCGAATTAAGTCAGCTGTGTAGACCATTACCAAATAAAGAAACTTAACTGCAAAAGCAAGTTTAAGCAGATTCACAATTAAACAGACCACACACGATAACAGATCTCAATTCCCTTCTGTTCTCTCATGCACGGTTTCTCCTCCACCCTCATCTGACCTCAGTAAATTATATTTCTACCTTTTCCCAGTTCAGATGGAAAGTCATTTATCTTAAATGCTAATTCTGCTCTCTCTCTCTCTCTCCATAAGTGCCGCCCAACCTACTGACTATTTCCAGCACATTGTGTTTACATTTCAGATGTCCAGCATGTACAGTAGTTTGCTTTTGTGCAGGTAAGTAAGGAGTTAGCTGGCCTACTCTTGTGCTGTTTGTGCCTGATCTCAAATCCATACAGCAGCATTTGTGTGGATACAGAAACAGGTTTCTCAAGGCTGGTGACTGTACACAGAGGCTACAGGAAACAGAAGAGTGCAGGAACTAATAGATTCGCATCAATACAACAGAACTGACATTTCATGGCCTGAATATTTTTCTTACTGCAATGCTGCTAATTTGTGTCATTTGGTGCTGTGGGTTAAATCCTGAGAGAGGCAGTCAACAAAGTTAAATCTCTCAAGTATCTGTGAAATCCTACATCATCCAAAATAAACCCAATAAAATCTCAGTCATATCAATTTATCATCGTAGCCTATATTTGTCAAACTTAAAGCAATTCGATTTTACAGCAAGTAGATTTACCCCATTAATGCATACAGCAGCCGTGGAAAATGTTGACATGCCTTTGGTACTGACCTTCTTCATCCTGAAAAATCACTTCAAAATTCTTGCTCCAATCAGAGACTGAGAAGTTTCTTGTTGCTTTCAGGGACTATTAGGATGCAGAAATTAAACAAAAAAGGCAAAGTGAATTTTAATTATAATTGCTACTGAATTAAAATAAATCAAGATACATAGAGTCAGAGATATGTACAGCATGGAAACAGACCCTTCGGTCCAACCCGTCCATGTCGACCACATATCCCAACCCAATCTAGTCCCACCTGCCAGTACCTGGCCTATAACCCTCCTAACCCTTCCTATTCATAAACTCATCCAAATGCCTCTTAAATGTTGCAATTGTACCAGCCTCCACCACTTCCTCTGGCAGCTCATTCCATACTCGTACCACCCTCTGCGTGAAAACGTTGCCCCTTAGGTTCCTTTTATATCTTTCCCCTCTCACGTTAAACCTGTGCCCTCTAGTTGTGCACTCCCCGACCCCAGGGAAAAGACTTTGCCCATTTACATGCTGGACTGGATTTTTAAAACTACAATGTGCACTTGGCTGACGAATGCCTGAAGGTACACATTAACAGAAATTTCCTAAGGTGGGAAATAAAATAATTGACCTAGGTTAAAGAGTACTTTATTTCTGGAGACGAGAATTTTAATAATAGGTCATTATTATCAAAGTAGATGGACTGCAATAATGCAGGGAGCACATGAAACTCACCGACTCAAGGAAACTGTGACGGCTGATTTTCAGTACAATCTTTGTATGTGAACGTTTCATGTGCATTTGACGAAGTTCTCGCTGAAAGAAATTCACTTTGTCTTGGAAAGTTTCAGAACCACCTGTGATGTGATATGGTAACAATCCACAAGGTTATATTTCATACCGACAGTTCATACGTTCATAAGATATAGGAGCAGAATTAGGCCATTTGGCCCACTGAATCTGCTCCGCCATTCGATATGCTCACTCCCATTTTTCTGCCTGCTATCCTTATCCCTTCAACCCATTAACAATTAAAAACCTGTCTAACTCCTCCTTAAATGTACTCACTGTCCCAGCACCCAGCACACATTGGGTTAGCGAATTCCACAAGTTAATAACCCTTTGAGAGAAATAAGTTCACTTCAACTCGGTTTTAAAATATGCTACCCCAAGACTGTGACCTCTTGTCCCAGAATGCCCCACAAGAGGAAGCATCCACTCCGTGTCTATTTTATCCACACCTTTTATTAAGATCTTGAATACCTCAATTTAATCTCCCCTCATTCTTCTAAATTCCAAAAAATATAGGCCTAAACTGTTCAATCTCTCTTCATACGACAAACCCCTCATCTCTGGGATCAATCTAGTCAACCTTCGCTGAACTGCCTCCACTGCCACTACATCTTTCCTCAAATAAAGGGACCAAAACTGTACACAATACCCTAGGTAGGGTCTCACCAATACCTTGTATAGTTGCAACAATACTTCCTTATCTATATATTCTATTCCTTTAGCTATAAAAGCCAACGTTCCATTCACTTTCTTTATTATCTGCTGTGTCTGCATGCTAGTTTTCTGTGACTCATGAATGAGTACTGGATTAGAGGTGCTGGAAGAGCGCCTCATCTTCACCATGGATATCTAATCCCTCTACACCTCCATCCGCCATGACCAGGGCCTCCAAGCCCTCTGTTTCTTCCTCTCCCGACATCCCCAACAGTACCCTTCCACCGACACACTCATTCGTTTGGCCAAACTGGTCCTCACCCTTAACAATTTCTCCTTCAAATCCTCCCACTTCCTCCACAACAAAGGAGTAGCCATGGGCACCTGTATGGGCCCCAGCTATGCCTGTCTCTTTGTTGGCTACGTAGAACAATCCATCTTCCATAATTACACCGGCACCACTCCCCACCTCTTCCTCCGCTACACTCATGACTGCATTGGCGCCACCTTGTGCTCCCACGAGGAGGTTGAGCAATTCATCAACTTCACCAACACATTCCATCCTGATCTTAAATTTACCTGGACCATCTCTGACACCTCCCTCCCCTTCCTGGACCTCTCCATCTTCATTAATGACAACCGACTTGAAAGCAACATTTTTTTACAAACCCACCGACTCCCACAGCTACCTGAACTACACCTCTTCCCACCCTACCTCATGCAAAAATGCCATCCCGTATTCCCAATTCCTCTTTTCTTTACTCAGCGAGTCGTGAGTTCATGGAATGCCCTGCCAGTAGCAGTGGTGGACTCTCCCTCATTATGGGCATTTAAGCGGGCATTGGATAGGCATATGGAGGATAGTGGGCTAGTGTAGGTTAGGTGGGCTTGGATCGGCGCAACATCAAGGGCCGAAGGGCCTGTACTGCGCTGTATTCTTCTATGTTCTATGTTCTCTGCCTCCACCGTATCTGCTCCCAGGAGGACCAGTTCCACCACAGAACACACCAGATGGCCTCCTTCTTTAGAGACCGCAATTTCCCTTCCCACGTGGTTAAAGATGCCATCCAACACATCTTGTCCACATCCCACACCTCCGCCCTCAGACCTCACCCCCCCCAACCGTAACAAGGGCAGAACGCCCCTGGTGATCACCTTCCACCCTACCAACCTTCGCATAAACCAAATCATCCGCCAACATTTCTGCCACCTCCAAACAGACCCCACCACCTGGGATATATTTCCCTCCCCACCCCTTTCCGCCTTCCGCAAAGACCATTCCCTCCATGACTACCTGGTCAGGTCCACACCCCCCTACAACCCGTCCTCCCATCCTGGCACCTTTCCCTGCCACCGCAGGAATTGCAAAACCTGTGCCCACACCTCCGCCCTCACCTCCACCCAAAGCCTTAAAGGAGCCTTCCACATCCATCAAAGTTTTACCTGCACATCCACCAATATAATTTATTGTATCCATTGCTCCCGATGCGGTCTCCTCTACATTGGGGAGACTGGACGCCTGCTAGCAGAGCGCTTTGGGGAACATCTCTGGGACACCCGCACCAACCAACCACACTGCCCTGTGGCCCAACATTTCAACTCCCCCTCCCACTCTGCCGAGGACATGGAGGTCCTGGGCCTCCTTCACCGCCGCTCCCTCACCACCAGACGCCTGGAGGAATAATGCCTCATATTCCACCTTGGAACACTTCAACCCCAGGGCATCAATGTGGACTTCACCAGTTTCCTCATTTCCCGTTTCCCCACCTCATCCCAGTTCCAAACTTCCAGTTCAGCACTGTCCCCATGACTTGTCCTACCTACCTATCTTCTTTTCCACCTATCCACTCCACCCTCCCCCCCCGACCTATCACCTTCATCCCCTCCCCCACTCACCTAATGTACTCTATGCAACTTTCTCCCCACCCCCACCCTCCTCTCACTTATCTCTCCACCCTTCAGGCTCTCTGCCTGTATTCCTGATGAAGGGCTTTTGTTTGAAACGTCGATTTTACTGCTCCTCGGATGCTGCCTGAACTGCTGTGCTCTTCCAGCACCACTAATCCAGAATCTGGTTTCCAGCATCTGCAGTCATTGTTTTTACCTCAGGAATGAGTACACCTAGATGCCTCTGCACTGCAGCACCCTGAAGCTCTCCCCATTAAGATAATAGGTCACCTTACCTTTTTATTGACCCAAATGCATGACCTCACACTTACCCGCGTTAAATTCCATGTGCCACATTTTGGCCCACTCTCCTAACCTATCTATATCCATTTGTAAGGTCCTTATTTTCTCATTGCAATTTACTATACTTTTGTGCCATCAGGAAATTTCGCTATAGAGCCTTCTATCCCTGTATCTAAGTCGTTAATGTCCGTTGGTAAATAGCTGGGGCCCAAGGACCGAATCCTGCGGCACCCCGCTAATTACACTTTGCCATCCAGAAAAAAAACCATTTATCCCGACTCTCTGTCTTCTGTCCATCAGCCAGTCATCTATCCTGGTTAATTACTCCTAATCCCATATGATCCAACATTGTTAATTAACCTTTAGTGCGGCACCGTTTAAATGCCTTTCAGAAGTCCAGATAAATTACTTCTACAGCATCCCCACACTGCTTGTTACATCTTCAAAGAACTCTAACAAATGAGTCAAACAGGATTTGCCCTTCATAAAACCTTGCTGACTCTGATGGATGGCTTTTTGACTTTCCAAATGTCCGAATATTGCTTCCTTGATTCCAACACTTTCCCAACATCAGTTGCTAAACTGACTGGTCTGCAATTTCCCGCACTGTTCCCCCCTCCCGTTTTGAATAAAACTGTTATATTAGCCATTTTCCAATCCACTGGAAGCTTCCCCGTGTCCAGGTATAGTGGACTAAGTTGATCAATCACAAACAATAAATTGTTGCCATTATCTCAAAAAAGATACATAACATATAACAATGTTGCTTAGGCAGACAGTTCAGCCTCAGTTTAATATTTCATCTAAAGACCATCACTGACAATAAAACATTACTCATTATAGTGTCTAAAGTACCAGTTTGGATTATGTGTTCAACAGTTAGAACAATTTAAAATTATAATACATGGCAGGTAATAATTCCTAAAGGTCAATTTGCACCGCGACAAACACATGTAAAGGATTGTAGTAGCTAACTGTACACTTAGAATCTTGAACATCTGAAGCAACTGTACACAAGATATTTAATACCAAGTGTATAAATATAGAAGAGTGAAAATGAACTGCAGTGATAGAAGACAGCTAACACAAAGGAACATGAGAAATAAACTGTAGATTGGTCTCAATCAAACCAAACTTCTCTTTATATTTTAACCAAACGTACAAGATTTTCTTTCTTTAAATAGGCTTTTCATGTCCAATTTTATTTTGTAGTCCTGAGGCAATGGGACAGACATAACTCAATTCAACCAAATGAAAATTTAAAATGACTCAGATGCTAATTTTTCTTCCCTTTTGCATCCAAATAAATTTTCTAGCCATCACTTGGCATCTCCTCAAAACAGCTTTCCTGACAGACCTGAAGACATGGGAGATTTGCCGTAACGGAAAGCAGGAGCAGAATTCGAATCCAAGCGGTGCTTGGCAGTGATCTGATACTGGGGTGTTTGCTCTTTAGCTGTCCAGTTCAAACTATTTTCCCAAATTTAACAGCATTTTTTTTCTCTCTGATACACAACATTTACATATCAGACAAGTACAGTCAAAGTTTCAGTCCTTACCAATGTTCTTATGTAAGAAACGAATAAATGTTGCTGCCATGATGTTTCTTTCTTTACAACTGAGTTCCACAGGAGGCTGTATCCCATCATCCACCACTAATGTGAGGAACTTGTGCACTGGATCTAGACTATGGTAGTAAAACTGAAGATAAAAAGATACAATTTTATTTTCTCCCCCAATCAATTTCTCGTCTCAACTTCTCTGAACTCTATTGAGACTATCAACACCTGTGGAGATTCTACTTTCGGTTCTGTTTAAGCAAACTGACAAGAAAATATCCTGCACTTACTCATGGAGGATCATTGACGATCGAAGCAGTCAATCTTCATTACTGTGTCTAGACAGTGGCAAACTATTTATAAGTTGGAATGAAAGGTGTGGAGAATCAGAATCAAATTGGCTCAGTCTTCACTGGGTGCCTACATACTATAGCAAGCCAACAAAAACACACTGGACTGCAGTGAGGACCAATAATGTTAGTTAATTCTTCCTGTAGGTCTGTAACCAAAATTAATTGCAGAACTTTCCTGCAGCTTTGGTCAAGATTAGTTAACGCTTAGCAATTAAACATCAGATAGATCTTGTCAATAGAAATATATAACACACAAGGTATATTTAGCCCATTATGTTTCCTTTTGGTTGTACTGCAGAGTAATTAAACACCAATTGAAAGTTGCTCCCTGTCCACCAAAATCTCATAATTGGAATAAAAGACCTACCTTTGTTCCTGGACATACTCTGCAAGTAAAAAGTCTCCAGGGTATGATTTTCAGATAAAACTCCTTCACTGAGAATTGCTGCAAAACAAATATTCTTTTTACTGTTCAGTTTGCATCAGCTGCTGAGTATATTAATTTGAATTTCTTTGGGTTTTAACTTTAAGCATGTTTCAGTAATAGGTAAAGGATGAGAATACCACAAGCTCTCAAATAATGTTTCTGCCTTCACTGGTATTCCAAAGCTCAATGGAATGTACTAGTAAGGGAAAAAGAGGTTGTGAAATAAGGGTTGCAGCAACAACTGCTGCAGCAATTAAAGGGCACAAGAGACAAATAACTTCAAATGGCCAGGGTTCCAGCTTCTGACTGTTGTGTATCACCCCTCGTGAATGCATGCACATCAAGGATCGAAGTAAAGATACATTCATATTCAGCCTCAAGGGCCTTGACAGTAAGCTAGGAACAAGAGACTAACCATAAATGGTCAGTAGGAGAGATCACTAGAGGGTAATTAACATGAATGTGACTACATTCTAACAAGGAACCATTTGTTTTCAAGGGAGGAAAAAAAAAGAGAAAATTGTCAAAAAATAATTAATAAAAAGAATGCTGCTCAGATTTTCAAATGAGCACATGTGCCTTGGCTGAAGATGGGCCTAAAAATCTGAACAAGTTGAAGGAAAAATTAACAAAACAGAAAGCCTGATCTTTACACCACTGGAGCACAACCTACCTAATAACTTCTAGAAAAGCCACACATTAAGCACATGAAAACATTTTCACAACACTGAATAGTGAGTGTTTCAGTATGTATAACTGAAACATAATTCCATCCTCTTATTTTGAGTTCCTCTGGTAATAAAGGGCACTGTCCCATTAGATTTCTTGATAATGCTACAAATGTAAAATTTCTAATTTGCAGATGAAACAAAGCTATATAAGAATTTTTATTCCAAGGAAAATGCAAAACATTTTCAACAGGATTTGGGCAGGTTTTGTGATTGGATAAGAACACAGTAGATGGAATATAAATGTGCAACAATGTGAGGTTATCCACTTTGGTAGGAAGAACAGATGTGCAGAGTATTTGTTAAATGGTGAGAAGTTGGAAACTGTAGATAATCAAAGCAACTACGGTGCTGTCGTGAGCCTTCAGTGACTTGCTGACATGTAGCAAGTTATTAGGAAGGCAAATGGAATATTAGCCTTTACCATTAAAGGTGGTAAAAAAATTGAGTACAAGAGTCATGAATTCTTGCTTCAATTGTGTAAGAGCTTGGTTAGTCTGCAACTAGAGTAGAGTGCGCAGTTTTGGTCTCCATATCCCAGGGAAGGTATTATAATTGCCATAGAGGGAGTGTAAAGAAGATTCACCAGATTTGTTCCTGGATGGCAGGATGGTCTTGAAAGAGGATGGGCAAACTAGGCTTGTATTCTCTAGAGTTTTGAAGAATAAGAGATGATCTCATTGAAATCTACAAAATACTGAACAGTATAGACCGGGTAGGTGCATGCAAGATGCTTCCCACAATTTTGGAGTCTAGATCCAAGAAGCACAATTCAAAATTAAGGCGGATGCTTCATAAGTCCGTGAATAAGAAAATTTCTTTTACTCAGTAGGGGGTGAAATCTTTGGAATTTTCTACCCACAGGAAGCTGTTAGGTTCAGTCTTTGAGTACATTTAAAGCAGAGTTAGATGAATACTTTGATCAATGGCATGAGGGTTATGAAGATAGTATGGGAAAAAGCCTGGGTTCAAGTCCCACCTACTTCAGGGTTGTATTTTCACATCCCTGAATAGGTTGATTAAATAATACCTTCAAGTAGGTTGAGCAAGGGGCAGAAATCTGCCACATTTCATTTTCCCACATTATACTCAAAGTTGTTCACTTTGGCAGGAAGAATAATAAAACAGAAGATTATTTAAAATGAGAATGAATTTAAAATTTCAAGGTGCAGAGAAATCTAGGTGCTTTAGTGCATGAGTCACAGAATGTTCGGATAGGCTTGCAACAAAAAAATTGTAAGGCTAGTGGAATTCCATCCTTTGCTATTTGAAAAATTGAGCCAAAAAGTAAGGGGGTTACGTTTTAGTTAAGCAGGGCATTGTTGACAGCACATCTTGAATACCCATGCAATTTGGATATGCTTCTCGAAAGGACGACGCAAACACTTTGGAGGTGATTCAGAGGTGTTTACTAGATTGATATTTTGGATGAGTGGGATGTCTTACATGGAAACGTGGGACAGGCTGGGCTTGTTTCAACTGGATTTTGAAAGAATGACTGATGACTTAATTGAAATGGATGAGATCCTAAACTGTCTTAACAAGATAGATTGGGAAAGGATGCTTCCTCTTGAGAGTGAGTGAGTCAAAAATTAGAGGGCACCATTTAAAAATTAAGTGTCTCCTGATTCACCCTGTAATATTTCCTTCACTCTCAATCATCGAAGAAAATAGCATCCACGTACCATCATTGATTCACAAGATCCTAAGTGGGAAGCATCCTTGCAGTGGCATTGGAAAAGCACAGCAGGTGAGGCAGCATCTGAGAAGCAGGAAAATTGACGTTTCAGGCAGGAGCCCTTCATCAGGGATGAGCTCATTCCTGATGAAGGGGTCCTGCCCAAAACGTGATTTTCCTGCTCCTCGGATGCTGCCTGATTTGCTGTGCTTTTCCAGCACCACTCTAATCGTGACTCTGATCTCCAGTATCTGCAGTCCTCACCTTCGTCTTGCAGTGGCATTGTTGATCATCTTTCACAGGCACTCAAAAAAATCTTTTTAAAAAAATGAATATTCTCGTCTAGCTTACAGTCCATTGACAGTACACTGCCACCAAAGGCTTTGCATGGGCCACTGAGGGATAAAAAGAAGAATAACCCACCCTCCAGAGGTTGCTGTGAGGTAGATTAGATTAGATTAATTACAGTGTGGAAACAGGCCCTTCGGCCCAACAAGTCCACACCGCCCCGCCGAAGCACAACCCACCCATACCCCTACATTTACCCCTTGCCTAACACTACGGGCAATTTAGCATGGCCAATTCACCTGACTTGCACATCTTTGGACTGTGAGAGGAAACCGGAGCACCCGGAGGAAACCCACGCAGACACGGGGAGAACGTGCAAACTCCACACAGTCAGTCGCCTGAGGCGGGAATTGAACCCGGGTCTCTGGCGCTGTGAGGCAGCAGTGCTAACCACTGTGCCACCGTGCCGCCCACCAGGGAATTTTGTTTTTTTAAATATTTATTCATGGGGTAAGAGTGTCACTGGCTAAGCAGCATTTACTGCCTATCCATGATTGCCCAGGAGGCAGTAAAGACTCAATCACAATACTGTGGGTCTGGAGTCACCGTAGATCAGACCAGGTAGTTCCCTTTCCTAAAGGACATTTGTAAACCAAATAATTTGCTGGTAGTCTACACTTACTAGCAGGCTCGAGATGGCCGGAAAGAATCACTAGCTGGCCAACTCAATGGTTAAACCGCGCTTCCTATGGGAGCACATGTCTCACCTTTCCTGCCACTGGCAGAACTGCACGGTAACAGAAAAAAATGTCAGACATCCATTTTTGATGCCTTCCTTCCTGCCATCCCACACTAAAGGGCTGGTAATGTTCATCCTTTTGTGTTTTTATTGTAATATTAACTTTCAAGACATTATTTCAATGTCATAGGCCCTTTCTTACCTTTGGTGATATGTAACAATAGACCTTCTTGGGTTTTTTCACTTTTTCAGCCGTCTGACTTTCCTGATCCAAATCTTTCTCATCATCTTCTTCATCTGTATTGGTTGATGGGTGCCGACCCATGCTCGACGGTGGTATTGGTGGTAATTGCCACTGAGAATTAGCATAATTTGCAGTGTTATACAAGTATGCTTCAAAACAAACACTGGTTCCTGGAGTTGAGACGTTCTTTTCTACCGTGTTCTTTTCATTTTCTATTAAGGCAAATAGTGAATACACACAATTATTTCCACTCAGAACCCATTCAGTCAGAAGCTCAGGTCACACTTTATGTCAATCACTGCAATCCCAAACACAGTCTCTCTCAGAGGTCTTTTTAGGAAACTTGCAACAAGGAATGATGGAATTCAAGTCTATTTATATGATTTCTCCAGACAGTGAACTCCTACTTTCAATGCACAGTTATAGTGGATGCTGGTTCCAACAGGAAGACTTGAACAAAACTAAAACTTGAAATCTCAACACAGTTCCCTTCTTAAATCCAGTCAGCATGCCAATTTTCAAAAAGTATTAATGTCTGATACTGAAATGCTGTTCTGACAGGCTGGCCTGAGGTTTAATTACAGCAATAATAAGCATTTGCATAACAAAATTGACAGAACCCTTCATTTTTTAAAAAAATCATTTTTGGTTGAAACTATGAGCTAAGAGTTGAAGGTAACCTTTGGACTGTGAGCAGTAGTTTTTTTTTAGAACAGAGAAACTGACAATTGTTTATAGGACCTGGCCTGGAAGGTAATTGCAGGTTGATTCTTACATAAAGAACACTGTAGACCTTTCAGCTGTGGAGATGCATTGTGCTCCCATGTTGCCAAATGTTTGGATGTTAACAGGGAGGCCCTTGCTAACCACTCCTAAACAAAAGACTATTAGAAAAACTCAAAGTTATAAACTATGCTTTTGTCAGATGAATTATAGCTGCAAAAGCTACAGGATTGGGGTTTGATTGATCCCTGCTTATCCACCCATTATCAACATATTGAAAATTTGGAAAATAGAATACCAGTTACAAGAATTAAGTGAAATATTCCTCAGTGCCCTCTGGAAGCTATTTGCAATGATGTGTACACTCAGAAAGCAAGCAAGATACAATCCTATGTGCCGATGACAACATTGAAACTGCTTAAGTGAACTGGCCAGTTACATCTCTCATTTTTCGTCTGGTTTATTCCTTAACTGTGCCTGTCTGTCTGAGAGTGGAAAGCTAGAATCAAAAGGAGATCGGGTTTAAGTCATAGACATCAATTAGTTTACCTTTGCTCAGCTAAAGGTATTGAATTAGTAATACATTATTAATTGTTTTGTTTAAGTTATACACTTGTTGGTTGATATTGGTTATTCAAAAGGTCTGACTAAAAAATGCTGTGGCAATTTGGAGGGTTGGCTTTTATTGTATTGTGAATACAGGGATGGGAGCTCATTTCATTGTTTATCTGTGTCATAACACAATGCCCTCAGATTCTTCATAGGTGCATGATCAAACAAAATTGGATACCAAAGCTGGAGACAATAGGATGAATAGCTAGGTCACAGAGGGAAGGAGCATCTTAAAAGAAAAAGATGAGTTGAAGCAAAGATTTACAAGAAAATTCCAGGAAATCAGAACCTTTGCAAATGAAGGAACATAGGAACAGGAACAAGTCATATGGCCCCTCAAGGCAATTTGTCATTCAAATCAGATCGTTGCTGATCTGTAACCTTAATCTCTATAGCTTGTCTTTGACCAATATCACTTAAAATCCCTGTTTAACAAACATTTGTCAATCTTAGACAATCTTAGATTTAAAATTAATTTGTGCATTATCAAAGGCAAATCATGCACAAATCAATTCTACACTTCTTCTCTTTGCAAGCATTAATGTACTTTAATTTCATTCCTCCAATTTTTAGACCATGGCCCTCTTAGAGACTGCCAATAGCAGAAATACTTGGTCCCTCTCTATCCTAACTATCCCCCTTCTACCACAAAAAAATTTTCAAAAGATTCTGCAACGTTCTAAATTCTAAAAACTGAATCCTAGTTTTTTACAACATGGACTTGAAATCTAATCCTTGTCTAGGTGTAATTCAAATAAGCCTACAGAACATTCCTTCCAAACCCAATTTTGCTCTTTCAAGATTGGTACTGAGAACTGCTCACAATGGTCTTCCATAGCCTCTACCCTCTCATATTCTGTCCACTGGTTAAAAGGCCAGCACTCCAATGAACTTGCTAATTTGTTTCTGCATCTGCACATGACATTTTGTGATCAACATACAAGAGCCCGAAGTCTGTTTGGTGTTCCTCGCTTTTCATCATTTAGAAATACCCTGTTCTATCATGGGTAAATACAGGGGAATGGGTCTGGGTGGGTTACTCTCCGGAGGGTCGGGCTTGTTGGGCTGAAGGGCCTGTTTCCACACAGGAGGGAATTTAATCTAATATTTAAGGGCCCAAAACAGATCCTTGAGGAATTGCATCCTACCAATTAATGACCCTGCTCATTATCTTTAATCGCAATTTCATTCACTCAGCCATTGTATAAATCCAGTGAATAAATTTACCTTCAGTTCAACAAGTTTCAGTTTTATTTCACAGCCTAGCGAGGCTTTTAACAAATGCCTTCTCAATGTCTGTATAAGTAACATCCATAGACCTGGACAGCATTTCATTAATTGAGGCACAGTTGCCAGTGTGGATAAATGTGAACCAAATCGATTAATACCTTAAATGAATGAGTTGCTTTGAGGAAAGGTTGGACAGGATAGGCTTGTAGCTGCTGGCATTTAGAAGAGTAAGTTGAGACTTAATTGAAGATGCAGAAAGATCTGCGTTGGGTGCATGTGGAAAGGATATTTCCTCTTATAGGAGAATCTAGAATTAAGTTCACTGGTGCCAGTCAATAATCACTTTGTCTAAAAACAGAGATAAGGAATTTTTCTCAAAGTTGAATGTCTTCACAACTTTCACTCTCTCAAAAGACAGTGCAAGCAGTGTCCTTGAATATTTGTAAGGCAAAAGTAGGTAGACTTCTTAATAAGCAAGAGATGAAAAGTTATCAGAGGAACGTGAAGTTATCAGATCAGTAATGATCTTATTGAATGACAGAACAGGCTCAAGTGATTTACTCCCAATTCTAATTTATAAGCATTTTTGAGGCGATATAGGACAGGACCAGATTATGACTTGATAGATTGAGAATAGAACCAGCTGAAAGGAATCCTACCTTCTGCATGATAGAGAAGAAGTGCTAGAGGAAGATGAGGAGATTGGTCCTCTCAAAAGTGTCAGGCAAATCATGTAGTATGACACAGTGATCACACAGTATGATCATTGTTACACTGGATTCCAATTGTGATGTTGATTCGGGCAGTACCTCTATAGAGAAGTAAAGCTTAAACTCAGCATTGCAAGAAAAAGAATAGAGATTTGGGAAATGAGCAGATCTCAAAAAGAAAGGAAGGTTGGAAATGGGGCAGTAGTTTACAAGGTCAAATAAAAGACATACTGTTAACCAGATTACAAAATTTTAGCTTGAAACTCTACTCACCACTGAGAACAATGATGTCAAACACCCCATTACCAATCAATTGGTCCCAGTAGGTAACAGATGCTCGAAAACAACCTTTTCTCCACAATGTCAAGTTCAGAAGCACTAGGCACTTTGACTTATTCAAGGAAATGGTTTTATGAAACAAAACATCTGACATTTCATTTTCAGGGCCACCAAGCTGAAATCCAAGCGAAGGATAGAGTACTCAGTTACAAATGAAAAAGAGGCAAGTTGAGCTATTTAAAAGGTTGTTTTCACAATATTAGCGCAAATATTCAAAAATACACAGACTCAGGTGGCACAATGCATGTAACATTATGTATTGGATACAATTACAACCATGATCTGCTACATTGCTGACATAATTGATTTCAGCTGCGTTGCTATGGGCAATGCAGAGTGGGAGCCAGTCTCTTCCCAAAGGGAGAGAAGATAAATGGAAGGAGAGTTACTATGCTAATGTTGCACATCTCATGTTTATTGTATAACAAAATCAGTGCAGTCCCCAGATGTTCACTTCTCTTTAATCAAGTACAGGGAATGGAAAAGCATGGATACAATTCAACTATCTAAAACAAATAAATTCATAGTTTTGAAACTCACATAAAAGGCCCACTATTGACATGAATAAATTCTTACATTTAAAGATGTTACTATTTCAAGCTACAAGTGCCTTCACATTTTCTTCCCTTATTTCTACTTTCCTTGAACCTTGTATTCCTGAGCAAGGATTATTTATTCAAGACTTCTGCCAAAAAAGAAAGCAAGAGCAGCTTAAGGTCTAATGCAGTTTTAACGTTATCTCCTTTTATGTCAAAGACCTAATCTCCAAAGACTTGAATTTTCAACAGTTAGCTTGAACCTCTATCTTGTAACCTTGATGCAGAACAATGGCAACACAATATGCCCAGCCTGTCACCTGGAAGTTTGCAATTTCTTAAATGTTTAACATTCTGCACATCCAATCAGGAATTAAGAAGCATCACCTGTCAATGTGTGCATATGGGGATATCACTAGTTGGGACATCTCATCCAATATTTTTAAACAAACACGGGAAACATTCACAAAAGTTCTGAAGAATCATACCAGACTCAAAACATTGACTCTGTTTCTCTCTTCACAGATGCTGCCCAACCAGCAGAGTTTCTCTAGCATTCTGTGTTTCCAATTTCCAACGTTTTGCATTCAATGATTTTTTTAAACATGGCTGCTCTGCTAATTAAAGCAATAATATTGTGCTGGTTCTAAAGATGGGTTTTGAAAGTCAGAAACTTGCTAGCACGTGTTACTGAAACAGCAGAAACCAAACATCTCTTTGGGTCAGATTCAATGAATCATTTCAACACTAATTTTAAATAGCAGTGTTATAGCAAAGTAAATGTATCTGAATTTCCACATTTCCCACCCCACTCCCAAGGACAATGATTTTAGAAAAAAAGAAAACCTTTATGAGACTATCTAGTGGAATATGGTGCCTTTGAGCCAGAAGCCCTGGATTCAAACCTTGGATTCAATGGCCAAGGCGGCGTGTTTGTGACACAGCCAAACAGGTCAAGTATTGACCTGCAAATCTTTCCATCATACATCAGAGGCAGGGTGCAAGAATGGGAGGGATTCCAAGTCAATAATGTAATGGAAGGAATGTTGGAGCCTCTTCCATAACTACCTAGAGCTCCAAACTACAATACTGCAAAACATGCATGTCAAAAACCATGTTGCCACAATAGCTCTGACCATGTGAAACATTTCATATCACTATCATATTGTAGAATCTCTTGAGATGCTCAGGACCACAAGCGGAAGAGCGGTAAAAATGAAACAATAACTTGCTGTCAAGATCAAAACGCCTGGAAACCAAGACACCAGAAAACAGAGCAATGGAAAAGTTAGGAACTTCTTTTGTCACGTTCTCTCTCAATACTGAAGTAGAACGTATTCTCAGATTATTTTCGGAGTATAAGACAAAGGCAGTTCTCCAAAGCTAGCAGGACCATGCAGGATTTAAATAACAGCAGTTATTTCAGAGAACAGTAAATCAGTCTAAACTTTAATGTAGGATCTCTTATAAATTCTGGAGATTCACTTACATGTAACTCATCACTCACCTCTTTGATTTGGACTTTGTAATCATCCTGCCCAATGACAGACAATGCATTACTTGTTGGGTTATCATATTCATCACGTGGGGCAATCTGCAATGTGTGCTGCTGTCCACTGGTCAGTACCAAAGTGGAGAAATGGTAGAGAATTTTTGTTTTTGCTGGAAATACAGATCCTATAAATGGAACGGGAGAGGGAATACATATTATCCATTTCAGAATTGGGTACAGAGATGTGTAATTTATTCAACTATCTCGATGAGAGAATTAACATTTTTTTTGGTTCCAGCTTCAAAAGTATCAGTGGACAAAATAAAAAAACTCCAATTTTTGTAATTTTTTTTTAGAAGTTAATTACATACAGGATACCACGTGGTTTTACAAGATGGGTAAAATAAATTTTGATATTTAACTCCTTATCACACAAATGAAGTACAGTGTCCTTGATCTATTATACTGTGACACTTGCATTTAAAAGCTTCGAACAATAACAATTTCTGTTTATGTGCACCAAGCAAGTACCAAGGAGCATCATAAAATATTAAAAACTTAGCCATATTTGCACTTAAAAGTACCACACAATGACCATTCCTAGTGAGGGTGAATCAAACCTTCCCCTGAAGCTTAATGGTATTTACATCATCAAAAATGCTAAATCAACATCATGGGGGTTTTCATTGATCTAGATCTACAAGAACAGGTCAGAGGCTGCAAAATCTGAGGTGAAAAGCTTACCTTCTGACTCCCAAAGCCCATCTGCCATAGTCCATTAACTGTTATAGACCATGTGCTGTCACTACAGTGAAACTGCCATCAACAAGGCGGAAGTCAGGAATGAGACAGAATATTCTCCACTTGCCTTTATTAATGTGGTGCCAGCAATACTCAATATGGTCCACACCATCCAAATGAATGCAGCCCACTTGATCAGCATCTCACCCATTACCTTAAATGTTCACTCTGCCCACTAACATTGCCAGCGGTGTTGTAACAATTTGTCAAAGTTTGTTCCAAACCAGAGACCTTCATTACCTTTAAAGGGATGAAAGCAGATGCATGACAGAATCAGCATCAACAAGCTCCTCTTCACGTCACTCGCTATCCTGACTTGAAAAGATATTGTCATGCCTATACTGTCACTGGGTCAGATTTATGGAACTCTTTCCATAACAACATGTGGGTGTAGACACATTCAGCTCAGCTAGTTCTGTTGGCTGGATAGCTGGTTTGCAATGCAGAGTGAAGTCAACAGCACAGGTTCAATTACTGTACTGGGTTAGGTAATCCTGGGGTTAAACATTGAGTGTTGTCATTCAAATAACACTTACTGCCTACGGCCTTCTGGGACAACGGAAACTTTCATTTCACTGTAACTACATCATATGGACTATAACAGTTCAAGAAAACAGCTCATCATCACCTTCAAGAGCAATGAAGGACAGTAGTAAACACTAGTCATTAGGGATGCTCACATAGGTGAACATATATGAAACAAATTATGTGCATTTTTGCAAATGAGTTTAAGGTATATTCTGGTTTAACTTCTTGGATTCCCATAACAATCTGATAAACCTCTTAAGGTTGCCGATCAGATATTGTTTTTAAGCAAAAATACCCAGTTTCTTTAGAGCCTAACTCACATTTTTGACACAAAGAATACATAAGAACAAGTTACTCAAATAAATCCCCTAGCTCATTGTCTCGTTGCAGCCTTAATTATTCTGGATTGTTGATATGTTGAGCTTTGGATCTGATAAGGTCCCTGAATCTTTTACAGCATCACTCTTAACAATTTCAACTTAATTCACTCAATGTGCGTGTCATTTGTTTTTCCTTTTTCTTTGCAGTGCTAATGTGCTTTCAATTATTACCAAATCATAGACATTATTTGCAGTCTAAGGATTGGATTAGAATTATTCAGTGTCATTTCAATTTGAAATCCACACATGCAGCAAAGAAAGGAAATTTCTAGCTCAAGGATCTAAGCTTTTTCAGAACTTAAATTCCAGAAAGCAGGAAGGTCAAGCAACATCCTCTACATCACTTTTAGAATAAAGACTAGACAGCAAGGTATAAAGAGCTGCATTTAAGTACCATTGGTGGTCAATTACCTAATTATTTAGGGAAGCCTTTATTCAAGGTGCTTAGTAATCAATGCGGACAAATGTATAGACAAAGAAAAGATAGGCAATCTCAATCCCCAGTAAGAACATACGCACGATCACACCTACCAGGTTGAAAGGTTTTATAGTATGGGCTGTAAGCCACATTCGATCCTCCGACTTTGACAGAGAGTTCGTACCTTCCTGCCTTTCTCACTGTGAAGCCCACCTTCACCACATTGCTCTTCTGTGCATGGAGTACTTCCTGTGTGACTGGAACATCCAACCCAAGCTCCATGTGTGAAATGTGAATCCGTAATCCCACAGGACGGTGAGCAGGAAATGGTCGGCCATTCTTGTAGAACAACTACACAACAATATAAGAAGATTTTCTTTCTGAAAAATGACATGCATTACGATTCGTCCTTGTTTAAACATCTTGTATAATGTTTACACAACAGAAGGAGGCTGTTGAGTCCATCATTTCCATGTCAGCTTCCAGCAAGAGGAACTCAGCAAGTCCCATTTCTTTGTATTATCCCTGTAGCCCTATAAGAAATGGGGATGACATGGCCTAGTGGTATTATCACTGGACTATTAATCCAGAGAACCAGGTAATGTTCGGGGGATATAGGTTCGAATCCCACCATGGCATACGGTGGAAATTGAATCCAATAAAAGTCTGGAATCAACGCCATGAAACCATTGTCAATTGTCAGAAAAACCCATCTAGTTTGCTAATGCCCTTTAAGGAAGGAAATCTACTGCCCTTACCAGGTCAGGCCGACATGTGATTCCAGACCCACAGCAATGTGGTTACTCTCAACTGCCCTCAGGAGCAATTAAGGATGGACAATAAATGTTGGCCTGGTCATTGACGCCTACATCCCATGATAAATTTAAAAAGGGTCTCATCAGGTAATTACTCAAAATCCTTTTGAAAACAACAACCAAATCTGTTTCCATCAGATACTTAGGCAAGCACGTAGATCCTCAAAACATGCTAAGAAAAAGAAGTTTTTCCACATTTCACCTCTGTGCTCTTTGACTATCAGCTTAAATTTGTATCTGCTCGTTCTTAACTTTTTCCTTCCATGGGAACATTTCATCTTTGCATACTACATCCAAACTCTTCATGATTTTGAAGGCCTCCATCAAACATCCTCTCAATGCTCTCTTCTCGAAGGAGAATTGTCTCAAATTATCCAAGCTACCTTTGAACTAAAGCTCCTCGTCTCGACAACCATTCTTTTTTCTCTGCAGCCTCTTCACTTATACCCCCAAAGTTCATTATCCAGAATTGAACACAATATTCCAGTGAGGCAAAACCACCTATTTACATAATGTTGAGAACTACAAAGAGGCATAAATTACCAAAATACAGAAGTTATGGTGAACCTTAAGTTTTATCTGCTACATGTCCAACATTTCCAGCCTGTCTACATCCTTTTGACATCCATCATTACCCTGCTCAAAGTTCACTATAATTCCATGTTTTGTGTCATCTGCAAACTTTAAAATTGCACCCTGCACATCACAAGTTTACATAATTGAAATGGTTCAGGAAAAGCAGTGGTCTCACCACTGGGAAACCCCACTGCAAACTGGATGAAGAGGTGCAAGCATTCAATTGATTCAGAGTTGTCATGATGAAAAGGGTGTCAGAGTTAGGAATATGGGTGCTTTTAAGGATCAACTTTACAGTTGACTGAAAAAAGGTGTGTTCATTTGATTTTTGTTTTTAACAGCAGTGTTCTTACTGGGGCGATTTGGTGATGGAAGAAAAATGTTTACACCTGTGTAAGAGCACTTCTGAACAGAAACGAAAAAGAGGGAAAGAAATGGAAAAAAACAAAACAAAGGTAAAGCAAGGTTCTTTTCAGAGTGCTTGTGGTACAATGGCAGGGTCTGAGCCAGGAAACCTGGGTTCAAGTGCCATCTACTCCAGAAGTGTAGAAGAACATTCCTGAACAGGTTGATTAGAAAACATAGAATTCAAATGTAACTTTCAGTTCAGGAGGGAGGATCATTGGCAGCACTCCATGCCAATCACAAGCAGCGAGTAACTGGTATAGCAACATAAAACATTGCCTACTCATGATAATGTCTGAAACACTTGCTTAACAAGAATGTATGTACTTCTGCCTTAAAAGCATTCAAAGATCAGAGTTCTTCTCAGGGCTCTTGTGGTAGAGAGCCCATCACTGAGCCAGGAGACCTGGGTCCAAGTCCTAACTGCTCCAGAAGTGTGAAATAACATCTCTAAATGGGTTGATTAGAAAATTCCCAAAAGGACAGTCGTTAGAGCTCTTGAGGCATGGTGGGAGTGCCCGTACTTCTGGACTAGAAGATCTCAATCCAAGTCCCACTAGTTCCAGAGGTGTGTTGCAAGATTTCTAATAAGCTAAATATATAAATATCTGAAATAAATTGCAACACCTCAATCAGCCATGTGGCCTAACTAATCAAGTTTGTATCGCTAATGGCTCTTGTTGTGCAAAGGTAGCAACTCCCACTTCTGAGCAGAAGGCTTGGTTTCAATTCCCACTTTCTCTCGAGGTGTACCATAACATCGTGGAATAGACTGATGAGAATAAAAAAAATCAACATTCTTTACTAATGCTCCTAATATTTTTAGAGAAAGTCAGACACGACAAGGGCTGGAGTGCTTTATTTCCCTCTCCCTCACCTTTGGTGGTCTGCATTGTCCTTAATGGAATTTTGTATGTAAACTGATCCATTAGAAAACATGGGTGATCTACTAGTGGTATTAATATACAAAGAAAAACACAGGTGACTTGGTGATGACAGCAAAGCTGTTTGGTCATGTGAGATAACACTTCTGGATATTAAAGAGTGAGCAGAGTTCTTTAAGGGCTCTTGCACAACAGTGGTACCATCCCTACACCTCTAAGCCAGAAGGTCTGGGTTCAAGTCCTATTCCACAGATGTGTCATAACACCTTTGAACAGGCTGAATAGAAAATGGTTGATTAGAAACAGGTTGATTAAAATAAAAGCACTACATTTCCAAGACAAGAAAGGAGTAATGTTGAGCGTATTTAGCCTCATCCCTCTTAATCTCACCACATACTGTGCCTCCTTTATGGTCACAATGGTGGAAAACAATGCTGTCACTGTTCCCAAGAAAACTGGGAGCTCCCTAGCATATCACTGTGTCTTCAATCTTTCTTTTGTTTGGAAAGATCTACCCTTTGCTTGGTGCCTTCTGATGTTGGCACAGTTGGGTTTGCAATTCTGTCTTGAGAAATCCCATTGACAGTTCAATTTGGTGTCAGCAATGGCTTGGTTGTAACACTTTTCTTCTGAATCAGAAGATTCAAGTTTCATTCAACAACTTCAGTTCAAAAGTTAATACTGCAATGGTGCCAGTGCCATACCACAGACGAGATGTTAAACAGAGGGTACATCTGCCTGCTTCAGGTGGATATCAAATATCTAATATTTCAGAGAAAGGTAGGGGAAGCTATGCCTATTGTTCTCATCAACAGTTATCCATCAATTCCACACATTGAAATTGGTGCTGTTTCCTGTAATAGTGACCACACTTCAAAGAAGTATCTTAGTAATTTAAAGTACTTTGAAATATCCAGTAGTCATGAAACATACTCAACTAAATACTGCTAGATCCTATAAGTGATTCAGTATATTGCAGCTCATAATAAACCTCATTACTCCAAATATCTCAATTGTTTCTCAGACGGGCCAAAAACTACATAACTCTCTCTAATGGTGCTTTTGAGTAATGGGTCTTATATCAACTTGCACCAAGCACATTAGCAACACTGGTTTTGTTAAAATATTGTATTAATACTTAAACAAAAAGTGAACAACTCCTTTCCAAATGATAAAGGTTTCAGGTTATTAGCATGTACTGGGTATGACAATACTGAATTCAGTGCAAGTTTATGAAATAGAACTGTTTTCCTTGCTGTGCAACTGCTGAGAAGAATAAACAATTCTCTTGCTGTCCCTGTGAAAGCTGGAAGCTCTTTAAAATCTGTTCAAACTTCTCTTCTTCAAGTAGAAAAGCCCCAACTTAAGTCTATCTACATAACTGAAGTTCCTCAACCCTTCACATCCTTCCTAAAGTGTAGTGTTCAGAATTGGATGTAATGTTTCTGTTAAGGCCAATACAATATTTAAACCAGCCAGGTTTAAACCAGATTCCAGTACGTTCTTAATTGCAACCTCAACTTCAGAGTGGAAACAAACTGCGCTTGGAAAGCCCCACTTTGTAGGTCCAATATAAATTTCTTCTTGCCTGCTTGATAAACACAAGATAAACTAATGTTTGTGCTTGTTTAAACTGGTCTAAGTTGTGGATGTATCTGTTGGGACCATGTCAGAAGCCATATTAGAATAGATTCACTGCCACAAATCCTGCTTTTGTTATTAGTTGAAGTTACTGATATCAATTGGGGTAGCATGCCCACACATAACCTTTGGCATATCCATTCTTATTTCCCTCTATGATTAAAGGCTTAACTGTAGCTCAGAACACAAAACCTAGCACTCATCCTATAAGCAACTAAAAACATGTCAAGAACTGAGTATAATGCTGGAGGCAATAGATAATCCATTTAGAATGTGGCAAATACCATCCTTAGTTACTGGAGTATTGTTCCCATTTCAGAGAACTATACTTTAGGAAGGATATCACATCTTGGGAGAAGATGCAGAGTGACACCAAAAAATAAGGACTTCAATTATGTGGTGAGATGATAAAAAATTGCATTTTCTCTTTTCAGCTAGACAAGGCCAGAGGGAGAGATAAAGTAGTATTCAAGATTGTGAAGGATTCTGATAATATTCTAAGAAGTGTAAAGCTGCTTCCAATGGCAGAAGGATCAGAACAAAGACACTGACAGTACTGAGCAAAAGAGATGGAGAGAATCAGTCTTTCACAGTGAGTTATGATGATCTGAAATGCATTATCTGAGCAGGTGGTTGAAGCAGATTCTATAGTAACTTACAAATTGAATTAGATAATCACTTGAAATGATTACATAGCTGGGAAAACAGTAGGAATGGTGCTGAATTGGATGTTTTTAAAAAGAGCAGTACAAGCATAAATCACTGAATTAATCTCTTCTTGTGTTATTTCATGTTCTAATTGCACAGTATTCTGTATCTTTCATCATTCTCCATACTTTCCAAACTCCACTCATCACTGTGCTAAGTTTATTTCAAAAATCTGGCCCACGTTTTTAAATTGCTCTGCAGTCTCAATATATCTTCTGCCAACAGCTCTGTGTGGACACACTTTTTTTAAAAAATATGGATTGCAGAGGGGTGGCTGCAGTACTCAGGGAGGTTTGAAATGTTGGATGAATTGAGTTATTAATTTGAGTTGTCAATGGCTCTCTCTGTATCCTATGAAGGATCCTATGAAGATACTATGAGGAGGAGCTGGAGTTTTAGGTTTAGTGACCTGGCTGGTATTCATGCCTCAATTACAAAAGTAACACTTTGGTCATTATCACATGGGAGCTTGCTGCCAACAAACTGGTTGCCGTATTTCCAACATCAAAAGTACTCCAGTGACTATGAAATTCTTTGGAATATCTTTAACTTATAAAATCTGCTTTACAAATTCAAGACCCAATCCAACTGTTACTCAGTCTGATCCTCTGAATCGCTGCCCCCAATTCCCTCCATCTCCCCCCCGCTTCCAAAAATCTATTAGAACTTTAGCTTTACCCTATCCAGCCCAAAATTCTCAATTTCTCCATTTTTGCCTCCTGTAAATAACTCAGATTTTAGCCTCATTGATACAAAACACTTAGAGATATCACACTGAAAGTGTGACTATTAACTGATCATTTGTGACCACAAATCTCAAAATTATACTTTTGGGAGTGATCTGATAGCTCAGAATTTGATTGTGAGAAAAATTCAATGTAGTTACTTTTTGCAGTATCTGATTGCCGCAGATGATTTTTTTCTTAGTATCTCCAGAAGGTTGACGATTTAAATATCAGTAGACCCACCTGAAAGTTCTACTCCAGACTCCTCATCAAGATGTTGTGGGACTATGCTCCTTCATTGTCGCTGGGTCAAAATGTTGGAACTCCCTACACAAATGGCATTGTGACAATACCTTACGCAAGATGAATATCTGCAATTTAATATCGCCCTTCACTACCATCTTCTCAAGATAGTTAAGAAATAATCAATAAAACAGACCCACTCTATGAATCAATAACTTTTAAAAATAAAAAGATGACATAATCAAAAGTGGTGTGTCAGTGCACATTAGTTTTACAGGTAGCTGTCTGTAGATGACATACCAAGATGAAAGTCTGGCGTTCCATTGGCTCATATGCACTTTAAGGTGTTCCGTCAGAGCAACAAATTGTTCTTCTAGTGGCCTGACAATATCACGCCCTCAATCCGACAGCACAGATTAGCTAGTCAATTATTCCAATGTTGTTGTGGTTCTCCCCGAGTAATGCTGTCATTGGGTTGATATGTACGCAACTCTTTGAAACATTTCTGAGAATACTAATAAAGTGCTACTTGACGACAAGTCCTTTTTTTCCACTTGATGCAGTTACTGAACCCTGACACTACTCAGTTTTATTTGCTTCATTTGTACCTAAGATTTCAAGTCCAGATTTTGTACACTCTTATAATCAATATTATACGTAAAGTCTCAAACCTGGATGCATGAATTTGCTCAAAGTTTTTTTTGTTACAGTTCTGTCCCGCTTTTGTGTGAACAAATTATTGCAAACTTTGACATCCACATTAGTAATGGAAGCCACCTATTTGAACAATCCATGTTACAAGTGCACCCTTCCATCTTCATGACTGCAATGCATCTATTCATTCTTTGTCCTTAGAGCAAATCAAATCTAATGCAACAAACTGTACTTCCCTGCTTCCTAAATTACAACCAACTTCCATACCTCATTAAGACAAGTCCCCTGGGCCGGATGGGATCTATCCTAGGATCCTCTGGGAAGCAAGGGGAGAGATTGCCAAGCCTTTGGCATTGATCTTCAAATCATCATTGTCCACAGGAATAGTGCCTGAGGACTGGAGGATAGCAAATGTGGTTCCCTTCTTCAAAAGGATAGTAGAGACAACCCTGGTAATTACAGACCAGTGAGTCTCACTTCAGTTGTTGGTAAAATGTTGGAAAAGGTTATAAGAGATAGGATTTATAACCATCTAGAAAAGAATAATCTGATCAGGGACAGTCAGCACGGTTTTGTGAAGGGTAGGTCGTGCCTAACGAATCTTATTGATTTTTTTGACAAAGTGACCAAACAGGTAGATGAGAGTAAACCAGTTGATGTGGTGTATATGGATTTCAGCAAGGCGTTCGATAAGGTTCCCCACAGTAGGCTATTGTACAAAATGCAGAGGAATGGGATTGTGGGAGACATAGCAGTTTGGATCAGTAATTGGCTTGCTGAAAGAAAACAGACGGTTGTAGTTGATGGAACATAGAGTTATAGAGTCATTGAGATGTATAGCATGGAAACAGACCCTTCGGTCCAACCCGTCCATGCCGACAAGATATCCCAACCCAATCTAGTCCCACCTGCCAGCACCTGGCCATATCCCTCCAAACCCTTCCTATTCATATGCCAATCCAAATGCCTCTTAAATGTTGCAATTGTATCAGCCTCCACCATTTCCTCTGGCAGCTAATTCCATACACATACCACCCTTTGCGTGAAAAAGTTGCCCCTTACATGTTCATCGTGGTGTCCAGTTACTAGTGGTGTACCGCAAGGGTTGGTGTTGGGCCCACTGCTGTTTTCATTTTTATAAATGACCTGGATGAGGGCTTAGAAGGGTGGGTTAGTAAATTTGTGGACGACACTAAGATTGGTGGAGTTGTGGATAGTGACGAAGGATGTAGTAGGTTGCAGAGAGACATAGATAGGATGCAGAGCTGGGCTGAGAGGTGGCAAATGGAGTTTAATGTGGACAAGTATGAGGTGATACACTTTGGACGGAGTAATCGGAATGCAAAGTACTGGGCTAATGGTAAGATTCTTGCGAGTGCAGATGAGCAGAGAGATCTCGGTGTCTATGTACACAGATCCCTGAAAGTTACCACCCAGATTGACAGGGTTGTTAAGAAGGCATACAGTGTTTTGGCCTTTATTAATAGAGGGATTGAGTTCCAGAACCAGGAGGTTATGCTACAGCTGTACAAAGCTCTGGTACGGCCACACTTGGAGTATTGTGTACAGTTCTGGTCACCGCATTAGAAGAAAGATGTTGTCGTGGTTCTGTTCGCCGAGCTGGGAATTTGTGTTGCAGACGTTTCGTCCCCTGTCTAGGTAACATCCTCAGTGCTTGGGAGCCTCCTGTGAAGCGCTTCTGTGTTGTTTCCTCCGGCATTTATAGTGGTTTGTCTCTGCCACTTCCGGTTGTCAGTTCCAGCTGTCTGCTGCAGTGGTCGGTATATTGGGTCCAGGTCGATGTGTTTATTGATAAGTGCCATGCCTCTAGGAATTCCCTGGCTGTTCTCTGTTTGGCTTGTCCTATAATAGTAGCGTTGTCCCAGTCGAACTCATGTTGCTTGTCATCTGTGTGTGTGGCTACTAAGGATAGCTGGTCGTGTAGTTTCGTGGCTAGTTGAAACAATGGACTGACAGAAGAGACACATCAAGCAGTGAGACAAAGTATCGTACCTCTGATAACAAGGAAAAAATAAACACACAACCTCAACACCAAGGAGAGGGAAGCACTAAAAACACTAAGAAATGATAAGAACATAATCATATTACCAGCAGACAAAGGCAGAATGACGGTCATCCTGGACAAAGCAGAGTACATCCAGAAAGCACAACAACTACTTGCAGATACCAGCACCGACCAAAAGAGGGAGTTTGACCCCACCCCACAGCTCACCAAAAGGATAAACAACACACTGAGGAACCTGCAAAAAAAAAACGGACAGATAACCAGGTCTGACCGAAAGAGAATGAAACCTGAAAGCAACAACACCCCCAGATTCTATGGACTACCTAAAGTGCACAAACCAAACATCCCACTCAGACCCATCATATCACTACCAGGGACACCATCACACAAACTGGCTAAAGAACTACAACAGAAACTGAAACACCTGATCAGCGGATCCAGACACTACACAGTCAACACAGGAATTCTTGGACATCATCAGAAATATACACATAGACAAGGAAGAAATAATGGTCTCATTCGATGTAATGGCACTGTTCACCTCTATCGACAAAACCCTAGCCACAGAAACAATAGCCAACCTGCTGGACATACAGAACAGACAACAAGACGGGGAATCTATCAACAAAGACGGCATACTCAAACTACTGGACCTGTGCCTCACAACACACTTCACATTCAACAACCAAATATATGAACAAATCAACTGCACACCCATGGGCTCACCCATCTCTGGACTCATAGCAGAAGCTGTAATGCAAAGAATAGAACAAACAGTCTTACTGCAAATTCAACCCAAACTCTGGGTCAGATACGTGGATGATACCTTTGTAATCATTAAAAACACAGAAATAGAAAACACACACTGGATCATCAACACCACACTCACAGGAATCAGATTCACTAGAGAGGAAGAAAAGGACAACCAACTCCCATTCCTAGACGTGATGGTACAGAGAACACCGAACGGAGAATTCACCACAAAGGGATACAGGAAAGCCACACACACAGACCAAGTCCTGAACTACGAAAGCAACCACCCCAACACACACAAAAGAAGTTTCATCAAGACACGTTCAAAAGGGCCACAACACACTGCAGTACACCAGAACTGCAAAAAGAGGAAGAAGAACACCTCTACAATGTATTCGCCAAAAACGGATACCCCCGCAATTTCATCCACAGATGCCTAAGGGAAAGACAACGGAATGAGGACATGTCACGTTACCGTACATCAAGAACATTTCTGAACTGACAGCCAGACTACTACGACCACTAGGACTCATAACAGCACACAAACCAACAGCCACTCTCAGACAACAACTCACCAGGACAAAGGACCCAATACCCAGCATGAGCAAAACCAACGTAGTGTACAAAATCCCATGCAAGGACTGCACAAAACACTACATAGGACAAACAGGAAGACAGCTAACGATCCATATCCATGAATGCCAACTAGCCACGAAACGACACGACCAGCTATCCTTAGTAGCCCACACACAGATGACAAGAACATGAGTTCGACTGGGACAACACTACTATTACAAGACAAGCCAAACAGTGAACAGCCAGGAATTCCTAGAGGCATGGCACTCATCCACAGATTCTATCAACAAACACATCGACCTGGACCCAAATTCCCAGCTCGGCAAACAGAACCACAACAACGAGCACCCGAGCTACAAATCTTCTCACAAAGTTTGAATAAGAAGGATTAGATTAGATTAGATTTGTGGAAGCTTTGGAAAGGGTGCAGAGGAGATTTACTAGGATGTTGCCTGGTATGGAAGGAATGTCTTACGAGGAAAGGCTGAGGGCCTTGAAGCTGTTCTCATTAGAGAGAAGAAGGTTGTGAGGTGACTTAATAGAGACATACAAGATAATCAATGGGTTAGATAAGGTGGACAGGGAGAGCCTTTTTCCAAGTATGGGAACGGCAAACACGAGGGGACACAACTTTAAAGTGAGGAGAGATAGGTATAAGACAGATGTCAGAGGTAGTTTCTTTACTCAGAGAGTAGTAAGAGTATGGAATGCTTTGCCTGCAACGGTAGTAGATTCGCCAAGTTTAAGAGCATTTAATTCATCATTGGACAGTCATATGGACATACATGGAATAGTGCAGATGGGATGGGCTTCAGATTAGTATGACAGGGCGGCACAACATCGAGGGCCAAAGGGCCTGTACTGAACTGTAATGTTCTATTTACTAAGACTGATTCATGGTTTTAGGTAAAATAAGGACAGAATTGAAATCAGAAATATTACTGGGTCTGTGCTCTGGTTACCTACTGCACTTTATTCTCAATTTCAGATTAAGAAAGTACATTGCATGGAAATCTCACCTTCATTGAGACATGAGATTTAGTCTCACAGCCTTTCTAAACAAGAGAGACTAAAATATTGTTACTTACATGTATCCTAAAGGTCATGATATGCCCAACTTCCGGAGAATCCTTCCAATCCCAGGTTACTAAGCATGACCTGGGATCCAGATAGTTCCCACGCACGTAGTCATAAATGGTGCGGTTTCCTCGCCTACCTCTGTTGTCATTTTGAAGAAAGCTGATAACCCGTGCGAATAGCTCGTAGAGAAACTTGGCAGTAAAGAGGAATGCTATTATGGAAACTGCGATTCCACCTGCACAGATACAAAAGTTGTTTCTTGACTTTTTTTTCAATTAACTATGAATACATAAACTTTACAAAAAATACAAATTTTAGTGATTTAGCTAACACAAATTAGATGGAAAATATTAATAACTGTAAATAGTGAATTGTGTTTGATATTAGAGACTGGTGCTACCAATGAACAATGTGAAGTAACATATTATAAACCCTACCATCATAAATCACTCCCAATGGTGTGGGAAACTTACTAAATTTCTATTCAAGTGAAACTATGAGAGAGAATGCATGTGCATAAGGTCTATGCTTTGATTTTTTTTTAAAAGTGTATCCCTCTCCTTAAGAGGTCAATTATGGAGACTTACAGTCCTGAGGAAGATAATCAAATATACTCACCAACAACGATAAACATCAGGTCTCTCTTTAGAGTGCAAAGAGTGATACTAGAGGCAAAAACCACTGCTCCCACTAAAAAAAAGTTTAAATTAATAATTTAAATCACCTAAGTTGAAGAAAGGCTTGAACCACAAATGCAATATTTTAAAATGGTTGAAATTTTACATACCCACAGACCACTTTTCAACTCTGCGTCTCTGCACTAAGTTGTGTACAAGCTTTAGTTTGTGTTCCCACTCTAGGGGGCTCTTTGTAATCTCAAGGATCTTCCTGTGGTAGTCACCGTAGATGTAACCCCTTGGCTGTGAGAGCTACCTGCGATTCACTGTCAAACTGGATCAGATCAGTAAGGGTGCTGCAGCAATGGTTTTATCCTGTATGGAAGCATGAAATCAGAAAGCTGACATTATCACTCACATCAATCAGCTACTGTTCTACCTCTGGGGGAAAAAAAACAATTCAATAGCATCTCTTAAGAACAGAGGATAGACATACAAGGCCAGAAGACCATAAGACAGAGTGGCAGAAGTTAGGCCATTCAGCCCATCAAGTCTGCTCTGCCATTCAATCATGTCTGATGAGTTTCTCAAGCCCCATTCTCCCATTTTCTCCCTAATACCTTTGATCCCCATGACAATAAAGAACCTACTTCTGTCTTAAATACACTCAATAACCTGGCCTCCACAACCTTCGGTGGCAATGAATTCCATAGATTCACCACTTTCTGGCTGAAGAAGTTGCTCCTTATCTCCGTTCTAAAAGGTCTTCCCCTTTACTCTAATGCTGTGCCCTCGAGTCCTAGTCTTTACAACCGACGGAAACATTTTCGCAACATCCACTCTGTCCAGGCCATTCAGTATTCTATAAGTTTCATATAGATGCCCCCTCATCCTTCTAAGTATAGAAGGATGATTGAGTATAGAATGATATGCACCTCATCATTTTAAAAATAAATACATTTATTAGAATGCTGAGGAATCAATAGGTTTGATAGATGGAAGGGAGGTTGTACATGCTATTCATTAGCACTTTCAGAAGTTATTGGCAATGATCCAAATTTTAACCAATAACCCAAATGTAGTGAAGACTAATACATAAAAACCAGCAAAGGAGAACCAGAAGGTAAAGTCAGAATCATGAGCAAACCTAATTTTAAAAATAACTTTTTCAAGCCTTAAACTATTGATAAACTACACAGTAAAGTAGGTGGAGTCCTGCTATAAAAGACAAATGGGACAAATTCAGTTTCATTGGAGAGCACAAGTGAAACTGGAGCAAGAGAAATGGTAAAAACGGGAATAAACAAAAATAAATATAAAACTGCAGGAAACAATCCAGTCAGCATCAGTGAAGAGAACAGCCAAGTCAACTACGGTGATAAAAAAAATCAAGTATGTAATCTCAGACTTGTGTTAATGTCAGGGATATTGATAATATGAAGTATATTTGCTTGTGCTCTACAGAGAGTGGAGCAGGTACAAAGTAGGGAACAGCAGTTTGCCATTTGGGGTGAAAACATTTAACTGCAGTAGTTTGTATGTGATTTGGGCAAAATCTGACTGGCTGTTTTTTATACAAATCGATACATCAAGTGCATTGGCTATCCAAACCTCTCACTGACCCGGATTGTGCACTATCCTTTCTCAACATTTCTAAGGATGTGGCTCTCACTGAGTTATGAATTATTTACATAGCCTTTGTTTCTATAATTCTCCCATTCTCCCTTCCATTTTCTAAGATGATTTGTTACCTAATTATATTTTTGATACTTTGCTCCTGCATTGGTTCATCTGTTTGATGGTTCCCTCTTTTCTCTCATTCTCTAAATGCTTAAAACGCATGCCCATCGCGAGAGATTTCAGCTCTGAAGATGAAGGCAACACACAGTTAACACGTCTACACTCCACAGATACTGAGTGATCTGTGCAATTCCAGCAGTTTCTGCTTTTGTTTGAGATTTTCAATGTTTGCAGTTTTTAAGTTTTTGTGAAAAATATATGTATTCAAAACAGGATGTGACTAATGGCCCTTCTCATTTTCACTTTACTTTCAATTTAACACCATCATTACAGGCTGCAAGATCCTCTTTTGAGCGTAATGTTTTTCTCACTCAACTCATTGATCTCTATCAAAATTCAAATATGAATAAGACCACCTTCCAAACTCTCAAGACGACCAAAGTGATTAAAAAGAGTCATCTTGATCAATATATTATCTGTTTTGCAATTTGTATACCGAATCGCTGTCTCTGTAACCCATGGAATAAGAGGATAGAACAAAGTTGAGGTAGAACATCAGCCATGATCCAACTAAATAGCATAACTGGCTCCGCTACATCGATGATTGTATTGGCGCTACCTCGTGCTCCCACGAGGAGGTTGAGCAGTTCATCCACTTTACTAACACCTTCCACCCTGACCTCAAATTTACCTGGACCGTCTCAGGCTCCTCCCTCCCCTTCCTAGCCCTCTCCATTTCTATCTCAGGCAACTGACTCAACACAGACATTTACTACAAACCGACCGACTCCCACAGCTACCTAGATTACACCTCCTCCCACCCTGCCCCCTGTAAAAATGCCATCCCATATTCCCAATTCCTTCGCCTCTGCTGCATCTGCTCCCAGGAGGACCAATTCCAATAATGAACAACCCAGATGGCCTCCTTCTTCAAAGACCGCAATTTCCCCTCCAACGTGGTCGACGATGTTCTCCACCGCATCTCCACCACTTCCCACACCTCCGCCCTTGAACCCCTCCCCTCCAATCGCCACCAGGACAGAACCCCACTGGTCCTCACCTACCACCCCACCAACCTCTGGATACATGTATCATCCTCCGTCATTTCCGCCAACTCCAAACAGACCCCACCAACAGGGATATATTTCCCTCCCCACCCCTCCGGAGAGACCACGCCCTCCGCGACTCCCTCGTCAGGTCCACACCCCCCACCAACCCAACCTCCACTCCCAGCACCTTCCCCTGTAACTGCAAGGAGTGCAAAACTTGCGCCCACACCTCCCCCCTCACCTCCCTCCAAGGCCCCAATGGATCCTTCCATATTCGTCGCAAATTCACCTGCACCTCCACACACATCATTTACAGTATCTGCTGCATCCGATGTGGTCTCCTCTACATTGGGGAGACAGGCCGCCTACTTGCGGAACATTTCAGGGAACACCTCTGGGACACCCCACCAACCAACCCAACCGCCCCGTGGCTGAACATTTTAACTCCCCCTTCCACTCCGCCAAGGACATGCAGGTCCTTGACCTCCTCCATCGCCAGACTCTGGCCACACGACGCCTGCAGGAAGAGCGCCTCATCTTCCACCTAGGATCCCTCCAACCACACGGGATGAATGTAGATTTCTCCAGCTTCCTCATTTCGCCTCCCCCCACCTTATCTCAGTCCCAACCCCCGGATTCAGCACCGCTCCCTTGGCCTACAATCTTCTTCCCAACCTCTCCGCCTCCACCCCCTCTCCGACCCATCCCCCTCACCTCCTTCCACCTATCGTATTCCCAGCCCCCCCCCCTCCCCCCCACCTTTTATCTCAGCCCACTTGGCACACCAGCCTCATTCCTGAAGAAGGGCTTATGCCCGAAACGTTGATTCTCCTGATCCTCGGATGCTGTCTGGCCTGCTGCGTTTTTCCAGCACCACACTTTTCACCTCAAGGGAACACGGCCTACATCTGCACTATCCCTTCTTTTCTAATAATCAGATGGAGTTTAATTTAGATAAACGTGAAGTGCTACATTTTGGAAAGGCAAATCAAGGCAGGACTTAAAATGGTAAGTTTTTGGGGACTGTTGCTGAACAAAGAGACCTTGGATTGCAGATTCATAGTTCCTTGAAAGTGAAGTTACAGGTAGATAGATATGCTTTCCTTTATTGGTCAGAGCAAAGAGTACAGGAGTTGGCAGGTCACGTTGAGGCTGTACAGGACATTTGTTACTCCACTTTTGGAATATTTTGTGCAATTCTGGTCTCCCTCCTATCGGAAGGAAGTTGTGAACTTGAAAGGGTTCGGAAAAGATTTACAAGGATGTTGCCAGGGTTGGAGGAGAGGTTGAATAGGCTGGGGCTGTTTTCCCTGGAGCATCAGAGGCTGAGGGATGACCATATAAAGGTTTACAAAATCATGAGGGGCATGGATAGGATAAATAGACAAGGTCTTTTCCGTGGAAATGAGCAGTCCAGAACTGGGGGACATAGGTTTATGATGACAGGGGAAAAATTTAATAGGGACCTAAGTGGCAATCTTTTCATGCAAAGGGTGGCGCATATATGGAATGAGCTATCAGAGGAAGTGGTGGAGGCTGGTTATAAACATAACATTTAAAAAGCGTCTGGATGGGTATATGAATAGGAAGGGTTTAGAGGGACATGGGCCAAATGTTGGCAAATGGGACTGGATTAAGTTAGGACATCTGGTCAGTGGGAACAAGTTAGACTGAAGGGTCTGTTTCCATGCTGTACATCTTGATGACTTTAATCTTATTTATCTTGCCCACTGAGATTTTGTTCAAGGTCCTTTTCAATTTTTGCACATTACTATTCATCACTTTTCACTTCAGCATCAACTGAAAAAAATTTGAAAAATGTTCTGCCTTTCTACTGGAACGGAGTGGTGTTGACAAGTGATGCCAATTGGTTAGTGAATGAGGGATTTATTATCAATGACAAAGATCCTCTGCCAGCCAACAACAATGTGATGGGTTGCCAAGTAGTTGAACAGTTTATGCTGTGAGCAGGTCAGAGAGAAGCTGAGTCAGACTGGACAAGAAACCAGTGACAGTGCAGCAGTCAATTAAAAATTCTCTCTAAAATTACAGAAGGAATATTTGATATTAATGAGTTGCAGAGTAGGAGGAGATGGTGATCTAGTGGCAGTGTCCCTGGCATAGTAAACCAGAGGCTCAAGACTAATGCTTTGAGGAATAAGAACAAGATACTAGACAAACTTAGCAGGTCTGGCGGCATCCTTTTTGACAGAAACAAAATTAACACTTTGAAATGTCAAGTCTTTCTCTCTCCATAGGTGCCTTTAGACATGTTTAGTTTGTCTAGCATTTACCAGTATTGTCTTTATTTCAAATTTCCAGCACCTACAGTATTTTGCTTTTATTTTAATACTTTGAGAACATGGGTAAAAATCCCACTGTGGCAGCTAGTAGAATTTAAATTTAATTTACACAATTTTGAATTGAAAGCTACCCTTAGTTTCATAGTTGCCAATACTAATTGTTATTAAAATTCATTTAGCTCATTGGTGTTCCAAAAGAAGGAAATCTGACACCCATACCTGATCTGACTCCAGATCAACAGTTTTATTCTTAATTGCCCTCTGAAATTGCCTGAGAAAATCATTCATTTCATGGGAAATTTGAGATTACTAATAGAGATCAGTCTTGCCAGCAATGCCCATATTCCATGTGAGGTATAACACTGATTGCGTGTATTCCTTTAACTCTAGCATACTTAAATGCCAACATCAGAAAAACATTCCTAAATGCAATAATTTAGATTAGATTACAGTGTGGAAACAGGCCCTTCGGTCCAACAAGTCCACACCGACCCGCCGAAGCGAAACCCCCCATACCCCTACATTTACCCCTTACCTAACACTACAGGCAATTTAGTATGGCCAATTCACCTGACCCTGCACATCTTTGGATGGTGGGAGGAAACCGGAGCACCGGGAGGAAACCCACGCAGACACGGGGAGAACGTGCAAACTCCACACAGTCAGTCGCCTGAGGCGGGAATTGAACCCGGGTCTCTGGCGCTGCGAGGCAGCAGTGCTAACTGTGCCACCGTGCCGCCCACAAAATATAACGTCTATTTTCCAAATTAACTTTCTGTGGATTTACATACTGAAATTTCCATGTTGTTGTTAAATTAAGAAGTTAGCTCTTTATAGTGGCCCAAAATAAGTTTGTTTTTCTAAAAAAGAAAAGTTAAAAGCAGAAACAGCCCAATTGAAAATCACGGGCTTGTTACTTTGAAACTATAAAAGTTGAAAAATAAGTAATGGCTGGATTGGTGAATGCTTGATAGAGCATTGTTTGAACCCAAGTATATTCCAAAGCATGCCTGATATTCACAACATCTGCCTACCATGATCATGAGGAGTTTACTGGATTCTCTGCCAGACTGCTAGTTGCAGTACCTCACAAGCGAGCCACTTTTCGACTCTGGGAGATGGAGAGAAATAACATGACCATTATTGCCAAGCTTTGCTTGTTTCTCCAAATGGCTGGCATAGGGTATGTACTTGATATCATTTGCAGAGACACATTAATTCTTGGACACGATAACCCTTCCCAGGTAACATAGGCAGCATATATACAAGAGGCCAAAAATTCAATGTTATTTTCTTTGCAAACATACACATGGAAATGGTGCTCTCGACCCTGAGTGAAGAGCCACTCCTGCAGTGCTAATTCCTTCACCAGTTGGCATTGGGCTGCTTCTATCTTCTGAACCGCACAGTCATCCAAGGATGCTACCTTCAGACGGAACAAAGTACTCAGCACTGCTAGTGCCTCTAAATTCTGCACACCTGCAAATAAAACACATAGAATGAGCGGACTTCATCCAATAGCTTTTGGACTGACAATTTCCAACGTTACAGAGATTCCAGTAGGGAAGTAAAATTTGTTTCATTTAAAAACAGAAACAGTTATACTCATATGATGCTTTCATTGACTGCCAGAAGTGAGCCAATGCAGCACTTTTGAAGTATTTAGAACTTATAATCTCGACTGTGTAGAAATAGGCCATTTGGCCCAAAAGGTCCAAGAGTAACCGATCCCATTACTCTATATTTACATTTGACTAATGCACCCAATGAACACAATTTAGCATGACCGATTCACATAAGCTGCACACCTTTGGACTGTGGGAGGAAAGCGGAGTGTCCAGAGGAAACCCATGCAAACTCCACACAGACGTTCGCTCGAAGCTAGAATCGAATATGGGCCCCTGGTGCTGTGAGGTAGCAGTGCCAACCAGGTTACAAAGTTACAATGTATGGTCTTTAATTCTATTTTTCTAATGTTATTGAACTTGAACCCTGGTCCCCTGGTCCAGGAGTAGGGACACTATCATCGCACTACAAAAGGGCCCTTCTTGAATTCTACTGACTGATTCAGTTCCTGGGACTCCAATTTACAAGAAAATGCCTTTAAAATGAGCCAGGTCACAGTTTTACATTGTACAAGTCACCTGACTTAACAAGCTGACCAAGTTTCTCATTAGACCGAACATGGATTAATAGAAGACATGGCTAGACAGCTCTCTTACACATCCACCATTGTTTTATCTGGATGAAAACTGAAACTAAATTACAACCAACCATCCCATATGCAGAAGCTACCAGACGCAAAAGAAGCTTAATTTATGCAAAAGACTATGCTAACATCATTGCTTTGATGACAAGAGACTGAAACTCACCAAGATGGTTTGACCCAATTGTGTGCCAATCGCCAGCTGTTAGATGACCACCACTCTTCTTGTGAAAAGTTAGGATAAGCTTGCCTGTTTCTTACATCCTTTTTTCATTAATTTGTTCATGGGATGTGGTAATCACTGGCTAGGTCAGCACTTAGAACATAGAATGGTACAGCACAGGAATGGGCCCTTCAGCCTATGATGTTGTGCCGAACATGATGCCAAATTAAACCAATCTGCCTACACTTTCTGTATCCCTCCATTGCTTGCATTTCATGTGCTTATCTAAAAGTCCCTTATATCCCCTATTGTTTCTGCCTCCTTCACCACCCCTGGCAGCATGTTCCAGACTCCTACTACTCTATGTAAAAACTTGCCCCTCACATGTCCTCTGAACTTGCCACCTCTCACCTTAAATACATGCTCCCTAGAATTAGCATTTCAACTCTGAGAAAGAGATTCTGACCGTCAACCCTTCTGATGCACCTCAATTCAATAAACTTCCATCAAGTTGCCTGTTAGCCTCCGCCACTCCAGAAAAAAACAACCTGAATTTTTCTAGCCTCTCCTTACAGTTCATACCCTCTAATCCATGCAGCATCCTGGTAAACCTCTTCTACACCTTCTCCAAAGCCTCCACATCCTTTCTGTAATGTGGCAACCAGAATCAATCGCAATTTTTTAAGTGTGGCCTAACCAAAGTGTTATAAAGCTTGACATTTTGACTCTTGTACTCAATTCCCCAACCATGTAGGTTAGGTGCATTAGTCAGGAGTAAAAATAGGATAATAGGGTAGCGGAATAAGTCTGGGTGGGTTACTCTTCGGAGGGTCGGATTGGATTTGTTGAGCCAAAGGGCCTGTTTCCTCACTGTAGGGATTCTAAGATTCAATAAAGGTAAGCATGCCAAATGCCTTCTTTACCACCATGTCTAATTGCATGACCACTTTCAGGGAGCTATGGATTTGAACCCCAAGATCCCTCTGTATATCAATGCTGTTCAGGGTCCGGTCATTGACTATATACATTTCCCTAACATTTGAGCTCCCAAAGTACAGCACCTTACACTTACCCAGATCAAACTGCATCTGCCATTTCTCCGCTCATATCTGCAACTGATCTGTATCCCACTGTATCTTTTGACAACCTTCTAAACTACCCACAATTCCACAGATCTTTAAATCACCTTCAAACTGACTAACCCACCTGTCCACAATTATTGCCCATCCCTAATTTTTATCTACATTTATTTCCCATTCCCTCAAGAAGACGGTAATGAACTGCCTTCCGAACTGCTACAATCCTTGGGATGTGGGTACGTCCACAGTGCTGTTAAGGGAATTCTGAAAGTGAGACCTGGTGACAGTGAAGGAGCAACAATATTAGTTCCAAGTCAGGATGTGGCTTGGAGGCAAATTTGCATGTGACGCTATCCCATGCGTCTGCTGTCCTTTGCCTTACAAGTGATAGAGGTCATAGGTTTAGAAGATGCTGTCAAAGGAGCTTGGGAAATCGCTGCAGTACAGTTTGAAGATGGTACATATTGCCACTGTGCATAGGCAGCAAATGAAGTGAATATTAAAGGTGATGGATGAGACTGTCAATCAAGTGGATGCTTTGTCCTGGAAGGTGTTGAGTTTCTTGCGTGCTTTTGGAGCCAGGCAAATATCCCATTAAACTCCTGACTTGTGCCTTGTTAGCGGTCAGGCATTATGGAAACATGATGTGGAGGCGCCGGCATTGGATTAGGGTGGGAAAGTTAAAAAATAGGAGTAAGTGAGGACTGCAGATGCTGGAGAGCAGAGTTGAAAGTGTGGTGCTGGAAAAGCACAGCAGGTCAGGCAGCATCTAAGGAACAGGAGAATCGACGGTTTGGGCACAAGCCCATCTTCAGGAATCCTTTGACATCCTGTTGAAGGGCTTGTGCCCGAAGCGTTGATTCTCCTACTCCTCGGATGCTGCCTGTCTTGCTGTGCTGTTTCAGCATTACATTCTCGAAGTTAAAAATCACACAACATCAGGTTATAGTCCAACAGGTTCATTTCGGAGCACTGGTCCTTCGTCAGGAACGCTTATACTTCAAAATAAACCTGTGGGACTATAAACTGGTGTTGCATTATAGATACAGGAATTGCAAGCTTCTGACCTGTTGTTGTAATACCTTACGTGGCTGGGTAGTTTAGTTTCTAGTTAAAGATAATCTCAAGATATTGATAAGAGGGGCGGGAGGGGGGGGGGGGGGTGTCAGTGATGGTAATGCTATTGAACATCAAGGGATAATTAGATTCTCTCATTAGAGTTGGGCAAGTAATAATCACACCACACATCAGACCAAACCTGGACACTGTCCAGGTCTTGTTGCGAACAGATACAGGCTTACTTCAGTATCTGAGAAGTGGAATGGCACAGAGCACTGTGTATATCAGCAAATATCTCGTTTTTGATTTTAAGCAGAGGGAAGGTCTACAGGATACAACGGTGACAACAGTGCTCTTTCAACAGTTTCTCTTCAAGTTTGGATTCCATCTCTGTCACAAATTGAAAATAAAGAAGTTGAAAATTCAAAAATAAACAAACAGGTCTCTTAAGGGCCAGAGCGCCCACTCTGGAAACTGACAGATTACAACTTAAAAATAAAGGCTGTTTCCAGCAAAGTAACTGGCTTACATTGACCATAACTCCATAGAATCTAATGATGACCATGAATCTATTGTCGATTGTCAGAAAAACCCATCTGGTTCACTAATGTCCTTTAGGGAAGGTCTGGCTGACATGTGACTCCCAACCCACAGCGATGTGGTTGGCTATTTACTCAATTTGGGATGGGCAATAAATGTTGCCTAGCCAGAGACACCTTCGAATGAATAATGAAAAAAAAAGAGCAATGCAATTCAGGAAATATCATTCGCTTTACTCAGACTTAAAATTTATTCCACTCTCCCTCCCAAACAATACTTCAGCACAGAAAGAAGCCCTTTGGTCCTCTAAGCCTGCACCGACACATTTTGCCCTTCCACACTAAAACTGCTTTCACTTACACAATCTATATCCCCTTATTCTCTTCCTATTCATGAATGTGTTCAGATGTTTCTTGAATGCTACTATTTTATGTGCCTCCTCTGGTAGCGCGTTCCAGGCACTCACTATCTTTTATGAGAAAAACTAGCCACATACATCTCTTTTACAGACCCCCACCGCACCTCCTCTAACATTGAACCTGTGTTCCCTAGTAATTAACCCTTCCACTCTGGGGGGAAAAGCCAAATACTTTCCACTCTATCCATGCCAATCACAAACTTCCATTGGATCACCCCTCAACCTCCTGCATTCCAGTGAAAACAAACCCAGTCTATCCAACCTTTCTTCGTCACTAAAATTCTCCAAACAGGCCAACATCTTGGTAAACCTTTTCTGTACCCTCTTCAAAGCATCCACATCCTTCTGACAGTGTGGTGACCAGAAACTGTATGCAATTAACCAAATGTGGTCTAACTGAAGTTCTATAAAGCTGCAGCATAATATGCCTATCCTTATACTCAATGTCCCATCCAATGAAGGCAAGCATGCCAGAAACCTTTGTTAACCATCTATCAGTCATGCCACCTTCAGTGATCTGTGAATCGACACACCCAGAACCCTCAGAATAGCAATGCTCCTAAGGGTTCTACCGTTCACTGTATAATTGCCAAATGTACTAGACCTTCCAAACTAAATCACCTCACATTTGTCTGGATTAAACTCCTTCTGCTGTTAGTTTGCCCATGACTCCAACTGACCTATATCCTGCTGTATTCTCTGACAATCCTCCTCACCATCCACCAATCTTTGTATTGTTCACAAATTTATTAATTAGACCAGCCACGTTTTCCTCCAAATCATTTATGTAGACCCCAAACAGCAGAGAGCCCAACACTGATCCCTGTGGAACCCCAGTCACAACCCAAATTTTGAAAAGCATCCTTTCATCACTATCCTTGGTCTCCTATGTCTAAAAATTTAAAGCTGTTATAATCAATTTCAGGATTTAAAGAGAGACCAACTTATTCAGCCTTCCAGGCTTGATAATTTGAGTAACTATTGCAATTGCAAATTCCAGTAAAAATTTCAATGTTATAAAGAACATTGTTATCACTTTTATTTGTCATATTGATTGAGGGATAGATACTGGCCAGGGCACCACAGAAAACTCCCTCACTCTTCCTCACCATAGAGTGGATCTCTTGTATCTGCCTCAGCTTGAGGATAGGACCTCAGTTTAGTGTCACAACCAAAACTATTTCCCCAGTCCTGTACTAGACTCTCAATTTTGATGTGTGCTCAAGTTTCTGGAATGGGACCTGAAACTTGAACCTTTTGATTTAGGAGGGAAGAGGGGTGGCACGATGGCTCAATGGTCAGCACTGCTGCTTCACAGCATTAGTAACCCAGGTTCGACTTCATCCTCAGGTGACTATCCGTGTGGAGTTTCCAAGTCCTCCCAGTGTCTACATGGGTTTCCTCCGGGTGCTCCTGTTTCCTCCCACAGTCCAAAGATGGATTAGTTAGATGGATTAGTTATGGGAATGATGGTGGTGGTAGGGATGGGGTGCTCTTCGGAGAGTCAATGTGGCCACAATGACTGAATGGCCTGCTTCCACACTTTAGGAATTCTATGATTACCAACTGAGCCACAGATGACTCAAGTGAAAGTTGGAGTAAATGATGAAGAGTACAAAACTCTTTACTGAGCTGAAAAATGTGTTGCTGGAAAAGCTTGGCAGGTCAGGCAGCATCCAAGGAGCAGGAGAATCGACGTTTCGGGCATAAGCCCTTCTTCAGGAATGAGGAAGGTGTGCCAAGCAGGCTAAGATAAAAGGTAGGGAGGAGGGACTTGGGGGAGGGGTGTTGGGAATGCAATAGGTGGAAAGAGGTTAAGGTGAGGGTGATAGGGCGGAGAGGGGGTGGGGGCGGAGAGGTCGGGAAGAAGATTGCAGGTCAAGAAGGCGGTGCTGAGTCCGAGGGTTGGGACTGAGATAAGGTGGGGGGAGGGGAAATGAGGAAGCTGGAGAAATGTGCCTTCATCCCTTGTGGTTGGAGGGTTCCGAGGCGGAAGATGAGGTGCTCTTTCTCCAGGCGTCGTGTTGCCATGGTCTGGCGATGGAGGCGGCCAAGGTCTCTTTACTCAAGGTAAAGTTTATGACATTTGCCTTTAAATAATCAGAGAGTAGCTTTATGTTCAAGAATTCCAACTTTTAATGGAAACAAAAAGCTTATCAAACCATGGTTAGGTTTCAATCATATCAACCAATATTGACAGTGACTGAAGTATTAAAAAGTATAATAGGAGAAAGTGAGGTCTGCAGATGCTGGAGATCAGAGCTGAAAATGTGTTGCTGGAAAAGCGCAGCAGGTCAGGCAGCATCCAGGGAACAGGAGAAGCGACGTTTCGGGCATAAGCCCTTCTTCAGGAATCATTCCTGAAGAAGGGCTATGCCCGAAACGTCGATTCTCCTGTTCCCTGGATGCTGCCTGACCTGCTGCGCTTTTCCAGCAACACATTTTCAGCTAAAAAGTATAATAGCCAAGCTGAAAACCAAGATTAATCTGTGCTTGCAATTTTGAAGGAATGTTTTCAAATGCTGAAATCCTGAGTGAGGCCCTGCTGGACTTGAGAAAGACAAAGTCACAGTCTCCCAGAAGAAACAATGCATGTTCATCAAATGACATTTATTTAGCATTGTTCTGCAGATTGCAGTATTACCAAATTCACAGATAGAAGAACTCTTGCACATCCTTCCTTATTCACAAATGTAATAGTTATTTCTGCTTTGTATTTCTTTAGTAACTGGAAAAAGGTAGTAATACTGACAAATACATGGTTATGTATTTGTCATAAATACATGGTCATAATTAAAATGACATTGCTTTAAAGTGTCTCTTCTTTCTTATTCTCATTGAAGCTGCCAAAGTCTTGTTCGGGCATCAAGTCCCACAATCTATTGAATAAATGCTTTCATCTACTTTTTTTAAAGGTGGGGGAGGGGGGTGGGAGAAAGACAGACAGACAGACAGACAGACAGAGAGAGAGAGACAGACAGACAGACAGACAGAGAGAGAGAGAGAGAGAGAGAGAGAGAGAGACAGAGATAGAGAGATAGATAGAGAGATCTTATGTGGCAAGGACCTGCTCAGTTTTCCTTGTAATTCCACAGTCTTGGACCATAAAGCCTCCCATATTTCTGACCATTATCTTATAGAAGCTAACTCAATGCCAACAAGACAATTTTGGACTATGTGTTCAATGAGATATTGCTTCACTGAGAGAGTGACAGGGGGTACAGCATTAGCAGAGTTTGAGTAGGCACTGTGTTCCAGTCTCTCACTTTTGAAATCTGTTCTACTTTTCTATGTTTAGACTGTGCATAACTAATACAAGAGTACAACAGAAAACAGGTTTCAATGCAAGTACATTATATAGCTTAGTCTGACTAGCCTTAATTCGCCTTGCCTTTTGAAGTGTGAATTACTGCTAACTTGGATCAACAGCACGCCAGTTTAAAGAGCTAGCAATTAGATATAATGGGCTTAACAGGTCAAAGGAAGCCCCAAAAGGAGGAAATACAATTTCTGTTTGGGGAACATTGTTTTTTCTCTCTCTCTCACACATTCCTGAAGGGTTTATGCCAAAACACCCTTCTCCTCAGACGCTGCCTGACCTGCTGCGCTTTTCCAGCGCCACACTTTCTCTCTCATGCAATCTTGCACAAATACCACACTTTTCTGAAATTTCTAAATTAGGAATATCTTCTGTTCTGTGTGAAGGAAACAGTGCAGATTTTAGATATCTTCCACTTTTGCATGGTAAAATAGAACACATTGTACAGTAAACATTCTACCCATCAGTCCTGATGATTGGAACTCTGTCATCGAACCAGCTGAATGAGATTTCAGTACATTAACTGAACCACAAATGGTTGGACAGGGAAAACTAGAGGACAACTAGAGTAATTTAGAGTTCTGGTCACTGCACTGCCATTGCATTACTGGACAAACGTGACTGTACTAGAGAGGGCGCAGATAAGAGTTAGAAGGACATTACTTGGACTGCAAAGCTTTAGCTATTTGGAAGTACTGCATAGGCTTGAATTGTTTTTTTTTGGTGTGGTGGTGAAGAAAGATTGAATGATTGTCTGTAAATTCATGATGGGCCAAAATACTTCACTTAGAAAAGTCAATTGCTCTGGGACATGGATTTAAAGCATTTACTACGAGGGTTTGAGGACATTTCTGGACACTTTACTCATGAGAGCATGGCGGGACTCAGGAAATCACAACCCAAAAAAGGTGGTAGAAACAAAAAAAACTTTATTTAAAAATGAGCATTACCTGTAGATTTAACAACCTGAGAGCTGGAAGCTGGGATCAGGCGGGTTGCTCTTTTCCATCTAATGCATAGCAATTGAAATGAATGGATGCCTTCATTGCTGTACATTTCTAGGATTGTGATTTTAGAACCCCAGGGCGAGGCTATCACGCCCAGGGCATTTGTTGACTTTTAGTCTTATGTATCACTTCATTGTTTAAAATTTTACAATAAATGCCTTTAAATTGTACTTTAATTATAATCAACTGTAACTTAAGGTTACTCAAAGTAAACATGCTGTAATTTGAACAATTTCACTGGGAATACAGCATTTACTTAATGTTGGTAGAATAGCCCCAGATGTTAAGTCATTTAAAAACCCATGTAGCTGTTGACCTTTTCTTCTAGATAATAGAGGTTGCAGGCTTGAAAGATGCTGTCAAAAGAAGTTCTATTGACTTACTGAAGTGCATCTTAACAGTGAGTATGCACAGCATTTAGAATCATAGAGTCATAGAGATGTACAGCATGGAAACAGACCCTTCGGTCCAACCCGTCCATGCCGACCAGATATCCCAACCCAATCTAGTCCCACCTGCCAGCACCCGGCTCATATCCCTCCAAACCCTTCCTATTCATATACCCATCCAAATGCCTCTTAAATGTTGCAATTGTACCAGCCTCCACCACATCCTCTGGCAGCTCATTCCATACATGTACCACCCTCTAGGTACATGTTGCCCTCTAGGTAAAAGTTGCCCCTTAGGTCTCTTTTATATCTTTCCCCTCTCACCCTAAAACTATGCCCTCTAGTTCTGGACTCCCCAACCCCAGGGAAAAGACTTTGTCTATTTACCCGATCCATACCCCTCAATTTTATAAACCTCTATAAGGTCACCCCTCAGCCTCCGACGCTCCAGGGAAAACAGCCTCAGCCTGCACAGCCTCTCCCTATAGCTCAAATCCTCCAACCCTGGCAACATCCTTGTTAATCTTTTCCGAACCCTTTCAAGTTTCACAACATCTTTCCGATAGGAAGGAGACCAGAATTGCATGCAATATTCCAAAAGTGACCCAATCAATGTCCTGTACAGTCGCAACATGACCTCCCAACTCCTGTACTCAATACTCTCACCAATAAAAGAAAGCATATCAAACGCCTTCTTCACTCTCCTAACCACCTGCCACTCCACTTTCAAGGAGCTATGAACCTGCACTCCAAGGTCTCTTTGTTCAGCAACACTCCCTCGGACCTTACCATTAAGTGTATACGTCCTACAAAGATTTGCTTTCCCAAAATGCAGCACCTCACATTTATCTGAATTAAACTCCATCTGCCACTTCTCAGCCCATTGGCCCATCTGATCAAGATCCTGTTGTAATCTGATTTAGGCATGTATAGTGAAAACCGCTGTCTGGGAGAACAATCAAAAACCATTGGCTTTGCCATTGATGGCTCAAGCTTTTGAAGTGTTTCTGCATTCATCACAATCCTGACTTGCAACTTGTAAATGGTGCAGAGGCTTTGAGGAGTCAGGAGGTGAGTTACATTCTACAGTCTATCAGACTCTGACCTGCTCCACAGAACAATATTATATGGCTGATTCAATTCAGTATCTAGTCAACGATGAGAGCCAGGACACTGACAGTGAGAAATTTAGGTGATGATAAATCCATTGAACATTAAGGACAGTAGTCAAATCATGTCTCTTGGACATGGTCACTCCAAACAAACACCATCAGTGGATAGAACTTGACCATTACAGTGCAGTACAGGCCCTTTGGCCTTCAATGTTGCGTCAACCTGTGGAACCAATCTGAAGCCCAAGTAACCTACACTATTCCATTCTCATCCATGTGCCTATCCAATGATCATTTGAATGCCCTTAAAGTTGGCGAGTCTATGACTGTTGCAGGCAGTGCATTTCATGCCCCTTCCACTGAGTAAAGAAACTACCTGTGACATCTGTCCTATATCTATCACCCCTCAATTTATCACCCCTCACGCTAGCCATTGCCATCTGAGGAAAAAGCTTCTCACTGTCCACCCTATCTAACCCTCTTATTATCTATTTTGTCTCAATTAAGTCACCTCGCAACCTTCTCTCTAACAAAAACAGCCCCAAGTCCTTTAGCCTTTATTCATAAGACCCTCCCTCCATATCAGGCAAAATCCTAGTAAATCTCCTCTGAAATCTTTCCAAACCTTCCACATCCTTCTGATAATGCAGTGACCAGAACATTTCCAAATGTGGCCGCACAGAGGTTTATACAGCTGCAGCATGATCTCATGATTCCAAAACTCAATCCCTCTACCAATAAAAGTTAACACAACTGTATGCCTTCTTAACAATCCTATCAACCTGGGTGGCAACTTTCAAGGATCTATGTATCTGAACACAGAGATCTTTCTGTTCATCTACACTAATCTTACCATTCGCCCAGTACTCTGCATTCCTGTTACTCCTTCCAAAGTGAATCACTCACACTTTTCCGCATTAAGCTCCATTTGGCACCTCTCACTCTAGCTTTGCAGCTTATCTATGTCTCTCTCTGTTACCTATAACATCCTTCGTTACTATTCACAACTCTACTGATCTTTGTGTCATCCAAAAATTTACTAACCCATACTTCTATGCCCTCAACCAGGTACTTTATAAAAATGACAAACAATAATGGACCCAAAACAGATCCTTGCGGCAACCCACTAGTAACTGATTTCCAGGATGAATGCTTCCCATCAACAACCACCCTATGTCTTCTTTCAGCTAGCCAACTTCTGATCCAAACCACTAAATCGCCCTCAATCCCATGCCTCCATATTTTGTGCAATAACCTACCATAAGAAACCTTATCAAATGCCTTACTGAAATTCATAAACACCACATCAACTGCTTTACCCTCATCCACCTGTTTGGTAACCTTCTCAAAGAACTCAACAAAGATTTGTGAGGCATGACCTACCCTTCACAAAACCATGTTGACTATCCCTAATCAACTTAATCCTTTACAGATGATTATAAATTCTCTTTCTTATAACCCTTTCCAACACTTTACCTACAACCGAAGTAAGGCTCACTGGTCTATAATTTCCAGGGATGTCTCTACTCTCCTTCTTGAGCAAGGAACAACTTTGGCTATCCTCTAGTCTTCCAGCACTATTCCTAAAGACAATGACAATAAAGATCAAAGCCAAAGGCTCTGCAATCTCCTCCCTGGCTTCCCAGAGAATCCTAGGATAAATCCCATCTGGCCTAGGGGATTTATCTATTTTCTCACTTTCGAGAATTGCTAACACCTCCTCCTTATGCATCTCAATCCCATTTAGTCTAGTAGTCTGTATCTCACTATTCTCTATGACCACATTGGTGGGCGGCACGGTGGCACAGTGGTTAGCACTGCTGCCTCGCAGCGCCAGAGACCCGGGTTCAATTCCCGCCTCAGGCGACTGACTGTGTGGAGTTTGCACGTTCTCCCCGTGTCTGCGTGGGTTTCCTCCGGGTGCTCCGGTTTCCTCCTACAATCCAAAGATGTGCAGGTCAGGTGAATTGGCCTTACTAAATTGCCCGTAGTGTTAGGTAAGGGGCAAATGTTGGGGTATGGGTGGGTTGCGCTTCGGCGGGTCGGTGTGGACTTGTTGGGCCGAAGGGCCTGTTTCCACACTGTAATCTAATCTAATTGTCTTTTTCCTGTGTGAATACTGAAGAAAAGTATTCATTTAGCATTTCCCCATCTCGTCTGACTTCACGCCCAACTTCCCACTACTATGGCGAGAATAAGATTTGGGCCAAACAAGCAGTCTTTTATTCCTGATATGCCTATAGAAAGCCTTAGCATTTTCCTTGATCCTATCCGCCAACTACTTCTTATGTCCTCTCTGGCTCTTCTTAGCTCTCCCTTTAGGTCTTTCATGGCTAACTTGTAATTCTCAAGGGCCCTGACTGAGCCATCACATTTCATCCTAATATAAGCCTTCTTCTTCCTCTTGACAAGAGATTCAAGTTACTTAGTAAACCACGGCTCCTGCGCTCAACAACTTCCTCCCTGCTTGAATGGTACATTCTTAGCAAGGACCCAATCTGAGTATTTCTAAGCAGATTAATAATGAGTGAATGCTACTTGAAAAGACACAGTGTTTCTGTTATGTCCTTCAGGGCTTGGCAAACTGTCAGTTGTGATATTACCAAGAGTGGTAATGAACACTGAACACATTAAATTATTTGGCTTAATTACCCCTCGTGATTCATCCACATAATTTTCATCATAGGAGAGAAATATTCATCAGCTGAGTGAGGATGATCAGTGGTAATCAGGAGGTTGTTTCCTTGGTCATGTTTGACCTAATGCCATGAGATATCTGCTTCTAATTTATGTAATCTTGCAGAGCTAATGTTGAGGACTTCCAAAGCTACTCTCTCTCTATCAAAGATCCTTCCCACCATTTTGCTGATGCAGATTGTTTGCACAATCATTAGAAGTCAACCCGTCTAAGTTTTTGTAAAAGGTACCCCGGGGTTTCAGTGACGAGGGTGGCGCGAACCAAGGACTGTCGGAGGGAATAGTCCTTACACAAAGCTGAGGGGGTTGGGAAGGGGAAGCTGTTCTTGGAGGTGGGGTCTATTTGGACACCCAACACATCATCCTCAAACATTTCTGCACACTCCAACTAGACCCCACTACTGGGAACATCTTCCTCTCCCTACCTCCTCAGCTTTGCGCAAGGACTGTTCCTGCCGACAGTCCTTGGTTCGCGCCACCCTCGTCACTGAAACCCCCAGATCCATTTTCCCTGCAACCAGAAAAAAAAGCAAAACCTGCCAGCACACCAACCCTCTTTCCTCCATCCAGAGCCCCAAACAGTCCTTCCTGGTGAGGCAAAGGTTCACCTGCCTCTCTTCCAACCTAGTTTAGGTGCTCCCAATGTCTCCTTGATGTAGAGAAGATGACAGAACATAAACAGGGAACAACTCACCGAGCATCACAGCTGGGTCTACAGGGACCTACCAGACCTCCCAGCTACCGCCATTTCAGGATGGACACCACCCTGTCCCCACCTCCCCCACTTTATCTGCAGCTTCCCCAACATCCCTCCCACCCCAGTCCTGAAGAAGGGATACACCCGAAACATCCAATCCAATACCTCCTGAAGCTGCCTGGCTTGCTGTGTTAGAACAAAGAAAATCTACAGCCCAGGTACAGGCCCTTCGGCCCTCTAAGCCTGAACCGATCCAAATGTACTGTCTAAACCTGTCGGTCAATTCCTAAGCATTCGTATCCCTCTGCTCCCCACTTACTCATACATCTGTCCAAACGCATCTTAAATGAATCTACCGTGCCTGCCTATACCACCTCTGCTGGCAACACATTCCAATGCCCACCACCCTCTGTGTGAAGTACTTGCCGCGTATATCCCCCTTAAACTTTCCACCTCTCACCTTGAAAGCGTGACCTCTCATTATTGAATCCTTCACCCTGAGAAAAAGTTTGCCTCTGTCTTCATGATTTTGTAAACCTCAAATCAGGTTCCCCCCTCAATCTCCTTTTTTCTAGTGAAAATAAACCTAACCTACTCAACCTCTCTTCATAGCTAGCACCTTCCATAGGCAACATCCTCATAAACCTTCTCTGCACCCTCTCCAAAGTGTCCACATCTTTTTGGTAATGTGGCGACCAGAACTGTACACAGCATTCTAAATGCGGCCAAACCAATGTCTTGTACAATTTTAACATGACTTGCCAGCTCTTATACTCCATACCCTGTCCAATGAAGGCAAGCATATACTCCATACCCTGTCCAATGAAGGCAAGCCTTCTTGATCACTCTATCAATAGACAATAGGTGCAGGAGTAGGCCATTCAGCCCTTCGAGCCTGCACCGCCATTCAATATGATCATGGCTGATCATTCCTAATCAGTATCCTGTTCCTGCCTTATCTCCATAACCCTTGATTCCACTATCCTTGAGAGCTCTATCCAACTCTTTCTTAAATGAATCCAGAGACTGGGCCTCCACTGCCCTCTGGGGCAGAGCATTCCACACAGCCACCACTCTCTGGGTGAAGAAGTTTCTCCTCATCTCTGTCCTAAATGGTCTACCCTGTATTTTTAAGCTGTGTCCTCTGGTTTGGCACTCACCCATCAGCAGAAACATGTTTCCTGCCTCCAGAGTGTCCAATCCTTTCATAATCTTATATGTCTCAATCAGATCCCCTCTGTCTTCTAAACGCAAGGGTATACAAGCCCAGTCACTTCAGTCTTTCAGTGTAAAGTAATCCCGCCATTCCAGGAATTGACCTCGTGAACCTACGCTGCACTCCCTCAATAGCCAGAATGTCTTTCCTCAAATTTGGAGACCAGAACTGCACACAGTACTCCAGGTGTGGTCTCACCAGGGCCCTGTACAGCTGCAGAAGAACCTCTTTGCTTCTATACTCAATTCCTCTTGTTTTGAAGGCCAGCATGCTATTAGCCTTCTTCACTACCTGCTGTACCTGCATGCTTGCCTTCATTGACTGGTGTACAAGAACACCCAGATCTCTCTGTACTGTCCCTTTACCTAAATTGATTCCATTGAGGTAGTAATCTGCCTTCCTGTTCTTGCCACCAAAGTGGATAACCATACATTTATCCACATTAAACTGCATCTGCCATGCATCTGCCCACTCACCTAACTTGTCCAGGTCACCCTGTAATCTCCTAACATCCTCATCACATTTCACCCTACCACCCAGCTTTGTATCATCAGCAAATTTGCTAATATTATTACTAATGCCATCTTCTATATCATTAACATATATTGTAAAAAAAGCTGCAGTCCCAGCACGGATTCCTGCGGTACCCCACTGGTCACTGGCTGCCATTCCAAAATGGAGCCGTTTATCACTACTCTTTGTTTCCTATCAGCCAACCACCTTTCAATCCAAGTTAGTACTTTGCCCCCAATACCATGCGCCCTAATTTTACTCACTAACCTCCTATGTGGGACTTTATCAAAAGCTTTCTGAAAGTCCAGGTACACTACATCTACTGGATCTCCCTCGTCCATCTTCAGAGTTACATCCTCAAATAAATTCAAGAAGGTTAGTCAAGCATGACTTCCCCTTCATAAATCCATGCTGACTCTGTCCTATCCTGTTACTACTATCCAGATGTGCCGTAATTTCATCCTTTATAATAGACTCCAGCATCTTTCCCACCACTGAGGTCAGACTAACTGGTCTATAATTTCCTGCTTTCTCTCTCCCACCTTTTTTAAAAGGTGGTATAACATTAACCACCCTCCAATCCGCAGGAACCGACCCCGAATCTATCGAACTCTGGAAAATAATCACCAACGCATCCACGATTTCCCGAGCCACCTCCTTCAGTACCCTGGGATGTAGACCATCAGGCCCTGGAGACTTTTCAACCTTCAGACCTAACAGTCTCTCCAACACCAAATCCTGGCAAATATAAATTTCCTTAAGTTCAGGTCCTTCAGCCACTGTTACCTCAGGGAGATTGCTTGTGTCTTCCCCAGTGAACACAGATCTGAAGTACCCATTTAATTCTTCTGCCATTTCTTTGTTCCCCGTAATATATTCCCCTGTTTCTGTCTTCAAGGGCCCAATTTTAGTCCTAACCATTTTTTTGCCTTGCACATACTTAAAAAAGCTTTTACTATCCTCCTTTATATTATTGGCCAGTTTACCTTCGTACCTCATTTTTCCTCTGCGTATTTCCTTCTTAGTAATCCTCTGTTGCTCTTTAAAAGCTTCCCAGTCCTCAGTTTTCCCACTTATCTTTGCTATGTTATACTTTTTCTCTTTTAACTTTATCTGTTTCTTAACTTCCCTCGTCAGCCACGACCTCCCATGCCTTCTCCTGGGATCTTTCTTCCTTTTAGGAATGAACTGATCCTGCAACTTCTGCATTATACACAGAAATATCCGCCATTGTTCCTCCACAGTCATCCCTGCTAAGGTATTGCACCATTGAACTTTGGCCAGCTCCTCCCTCATAGCTCCATAGTTCCCTTTATTCAACAGAAGTATGGTCACTTCCGAATGTACCCTCTCCCTCTCAAATTGCAAATTGAAGCTTAATGTATTATGGTCACTACTTCCCAATGGCTCCTTCACTTCAAGGTCTCTGACCAATTCTGGTTCGTTGCACAACACCAAATCCAGAATTGCCTTCTCCCTGTTCGGCTCCAGCACCAGCTGCTCTAAGAATCCATCTCTGAGGCACTCCACAAAGTCTCTTTCTTGAGGTCCAATATCATCCTGATTCTCCCAGTCTACCTGCACGTTAAAATCCCCCATAACAACTGTAGTAACATCTTTGCGACAGGCCAATTTCAGCTCCTGATTCAACTTACATCCGACATCCAGACTATTGTTTGGGGGCCTGTAGATGACTCCCAAGAGGGTCTTATTACCTTTAGTATTTCGCAGCTCTATCCACACCGACTCTACATCCCCTGACTCTAGGTCCCCCCACGCAAGGGACTGAATATCCTCCCTTACCAACAAGGCGACCCCACCCCCTCTGCCCATCAGTCTGTCCTTATGATATCCACCTGTGCAACAACCTTCAGGGTACAATGGACCTGCACTCCCAGATCTCTCTGCCCATTAACTTTTCCCAAGGCTCTTCCATTCATTGTATAATTCGCTCTATAATTAGACTTGCCTAAATGCATCACCTCACATTTGTCTGGATTGAAAGTCATCTGCCAGTTTTCCACCCAACTCTCCAGTCTATTTATATCCTCCTGTATTCTCTCTGCTACTCCACCAGTCCCTTATGCTTTCTGCTACTCCACTAGTCTTTGTGTCATCTGCAAACCTGCTGATCATACCAACAGTGCCCTCTTCTAGATCATTTATATATATTACAAATAACAGTGGCCCCAATACCGACCCCTGTGGAACATCACTGGTCACCTTTCTCCATTTCGAGAAACTCCCTTCAACTACTACTCTCTGTCTCCTGTTGCTCAGCCAGTTCTTTGTCCACTTAACTAGAACATCCTGCACACCATGTGACTTCACTTTTTCCATTGGTCTGCAATGCGGAACCTTATCAAACACCTTACTAAAGTCCATGTATATGACATCAACAGCCCTTCCTTCATCTAACAACTTGGTCACTTCCTCGAAGAACTCTATTAAGTTGGTAAGGCACGATCTCCCCCGCACAAAACCATGTTGCCTATCACTGGTAAGCTCATTCTTTTCTAAATATAAATGGATCCTATCTCTCAGTACCCTCTCCAGCAACTTTCCCACCACCGACGTCAGGCTCATTGGTCTGGAGTTACCGGGAATATCCCTACGACCCTTCTTATACAGGGGAACAACATGAGCAACCTTCCAGTCCTCCGGCACCTCACCTGTGTTTAAGGATGCCACAAAGATATCTGTCAGGGCCCCAGCAATTTCCTCTCGCGCCTCCCTCAGCAACCTGGGATAGATCCCATCCGGTCCTGGGGATATGTCCACCTTAATAATCTCTAGCATACCCAACACATCTTCCCTACTTACGCCAACGTGATCCGGACTAATCAAACTTCTATCTCTAATCTCAAGATTCGTCATGTTCCTCTCCTCAGTGAACAATGATGCAAAGTAATCATTCAGAATCTCACCCATTCTCTCAGGTTCGGCACACAGCCTTCCTTCATTATCTTTTAGTGGACCAATCCTTTCTCTAGTTACCCGCCTCTTCTTCCAGCCTCCAACTTGTCTGCTTTGGATTCCAGCATCTGCAGTCTTTTTTCCCTCTAATCTGTTAAGAATACACAGCCCTGTGTTTTAGATTCACCAGCAGACACCTTATTTTATGCTACACTACTCCTGGCATGTTCTTCGGCATAAAGTTGACCCCAGATATTTATGATAGTATTTGGATAATAAGATAGGCTGAGTCATCATAGATCATGGTTGAATACAATTCTGTTGCTGGTGATTGTTCAAAGGACTTCATGGAAGCAGAATTTTAAACTGTTAGGTCTGCTCTGAATCTGTCCTACTAAGACTGGCTGATGGAGTGATTCCTCAGTGAGAAGGTGAGACTTTATCTTGTAAGATGGAGCAAAAATCCCCATTATCTAAAGTACTGGTCAAGATTCTGGACTTTTTTAGAATTAGACTCCCTACAGTGTGGAAACAGGTCCTTTGGCCCAACAAGTTCACACCAACCCTCTGAAAAGTAACCCACCCAGACCCATTCCCTACTCTATTATCCTGTATTTACCCCTGACTAATGCACCTAACCTACAGTCGCAGGTAGATAGGATAGTGAGGGCGGCGCTTGGTATGCTTTCCTTTATTGGTCAGCGTATTGAGTACAGGAGTTGGGAGGTCATGTTGCGGCTGTATAGGACATCGGTTAGGCCACAGATGGAAAATTGCGTGCAATTCCGGTCTCCTTCCTATCGGAAAGATGTTGCGAAACTTGAAAGGGTTCATAAAAGATTTGCAAGAATGTTGCCAGGGTTGGAGGATTTAAGGTATAGGGAGAGGCTGAACAGGCTGGGGCTGTTTTCCCTGGAGCGTCGGAGGCTGAGGGGTGACCTTATAGAGGTTTACAAAATTATAAGGGGCATGGATCGGGTAAATAGGCAAAATCTTTTCCCTGGGGTCGGGGAGTCCAGAACTAGAGGGCATAGGTTTAGGGTGAGAGGGGAAAGATATAAAAGAGACCTAAGGAGCAACCTTTTCACGCAGAGAGTGGTACGTGTATGGAATGAGCTGCCAGAGGAAGTGGTGGAGGCTGGTACAATTGCAACATTTAAAAGGCATTTGGATGGGTATATGAATAGGAAGGGTTTGGAGGGATATGGGCAGGTTGCTGACAGGTGGGACTAGATTGGGTTGGGATATCTGGTCGGCATGGACAGGTTGGACCAAAGGTCTGTTTCTATGCTGTACATCTCTATGACTCTAACATAGCACGGCCAATTCACCTAACCTGCATATCTTTGGACTGTGGGAGGAAACCGGAGCACCCAGAGGAAACCCACACAGACATAGGGAGCATTTGCAAACTCCACATAGACAGTCACCTGAGGCTGGAATTGAACCCGGGTCCCTGACATTGTGAGGCAGCAGTGCTAACCACTGAGCCACACTGCCACCCAAAATATCTAAAATTATTGGACAAAATCCTGAGCTCAGGCTATAACAAACACACACAGAGCCAGAACGATTTCAGTGTGGGACTATTGTTCAGCCTGGAAGTCAAATTTACACCTCCACTCTAAGAGTGCAATGAACCAAACCTAAAACAAAACTACAGATGATTTGGAGGTGCCGATGTTAGACTGGGCTGTAAACAACCAACAAACCTCAAACAGATCATTGTTCGCATCAAACTGCCCAGCTTTAGGACGACACCATACAACTCTGTCACGGCAGGTGCTGCAAAACTTGTCAGAGTGTCAACATGGATACCACCATTACACATGGGGACACCACTCATCATGTATGCGGCAGGTACTCATGTGACTCAGCCAACATTGTCTATCTCATATGCTGCAGGCAAGGATGCCCTGAGGCGTAATACAGTGGCGAGACCGAGCAACGGATGTTATGCGGTGTCCATTCAATCACCAGGCAGAAGTGTTTCATCCCAGTTGGAGGATACTTCAGCGGCCCTGGAAATTCCACCTCGCACCTTCGGGTGACCATCCTCCAAGGTGGACTTCAGGACAGGCAACAATGCAAAGTGGCCAAGCAGAGGCTGATAGCCAAGTTCGGTACCCATGGCAATGGCCTCAACTGGGACCTTGGGTTCATGTCACATTACAGGTGACCCCACTGCACTTCACTTTTTCCTGCAGACCCATACACTAATGCAGACACTCTCTCATCCACTCATACAACACACCACAGTCTCACAGACTTATATCCCTTTACACTCACACACACACTCATACAACCCCACATGCACACACACAAAAGTTTGTGGGGTGAATTTGTACTTGCAGAATTACATTTTACTTTGCTCAAAAGCTGCATAAATTCATCTAGGATTCTATAAATCCCTTTTTCAGTAATAGAATCAGTCTGCCTCACACAGGGCACCTCACACCTTCAATGAATTAGCTAGGCCGACATGGTACCTATTGTTAAAGTTCACTTGAGAATGTAATTTTAAATAAAAAGTTCTAGGATTTACATAAGAAAGAATTGAAGCCAACATGGTCATTCTAAAAGATGAGATGTAACAAACAATCCAAGTCTTTTTCAATACATAATCTCAGTTGCATCACACTGTCAACTTTTGTTATAAATTCTATGTCTTATGATCTTATACTCCAAAACCACCTGATGAAGGAGCAGTGCTCCGAAAGCTAATGCTTCCAAATAAACCTGTTGGACTATAACCTGATGTTGTGTGATTTTTAACTTTGTAAATCTACAGACTGAGGCTAACTTTTACACTCGGGCTACCTAGCACAGACAGTATGGAGCTTACAGAGGTACTGGACTTCAACCTCAGTCAAAATTCATTCGCACATACTCTAACTACTAGGGAACTACTTAACTTCAGGAGAAAACACCAGAAACACATTGGACAACACAGATTTGAGGGGAGATAGTGGGACATGTAGTCTATATAACTAGCTAGCATCGAAGGGAAGGTGGGTGGTGAAGGTGCAGGGAACCCCAAAAGGTAGGAAGTCTGATTAAAGTTTGTGATTAAACTGCTGCTTAGGTTCTAATAGTGTAAACTGTCTTAATTTAATAGTATATCTAATTATTGCCCTCGATATAGTTACTTGATATAGTTAATTTCAATGCTGCATTTATCTTTATTTTCTTGTATTTATACTTTTCTGTATTTAAATAAACACAAAGATTCTCTTGCCCTGGAACATCTGTCTATTGCTTTCTTCATTTCACATTCCTGAATAAGACCACTGTCTACAACCAGGGATCTGGAGGTGATTTGAACCATACAAAATCAGCAAATAACTGATTGCAAACCAGAACCCTACAATCTCCATCAGGACCAGATTTTTGTAACTCCACCAACACTTGCATGAGAAAATAAATCCAAAATAGGCAGATTGGTGAGGAAAAAGTGAGGTCTGCAGATGCTGGAGATCAAAGTTGAAACTTTATTGCTGGAACAGCACAGCAGGTCAGGCAGCATCCAGGGAACAGGAGATTCGACGTTTCGGGCACAGGCCCTTCTTCAGGAAGAATTCCTGAAGAAGGGCCTGTGCCCGAAACGTCGAATCTCCTGTTCCCTGGATGCTGCCTGACCTGCTGTGCTGTTCCAGCAATAAAGTTTCAAGATTGGTGAGGAACTCAAGTACATGTCCCATTGGTGTTGATTCTCTTAACCCCTGCCTAAGCACAAAGTTAAAAATCACACAACACCAGGTTATAGTCCAACAGGTTTAACTGTGACATGAACCCAAGGTCCCGGTTGAGACCCTCCCTATGGGAACTGAACCTAGCTATCAGCCTCTGCTCGGCCACTTTTCGCTGCTGCCTGACCCAAAGTCTGCCTTGGACTTGGTCACTCTTAACAAATGAGAGACTTAAACAATCAAGTTATTTTTCAATGCATAATTTCAGTTACATCACACTGTAAACTTTTGCTATAAATTCTGTGTCTTACAATTGTGTCCTCCACAATCACCTGATGAAGGTGCAGCGCTCCGAAAGCTAGTGCTTCCAATTAAACCTGTTGGACTGGGGGATCCAAGATGGCAGCAACCCAGCAAGTCTGAGTCTATAGTGCTCCTCCCAAGGCTTGGGCAAAGTGGGCCACCCACCCCCACCACACTCACCAAATCATCTAAAATAGCTGTTTAATTTAATTAGTTGCTTAGTATTAAATTTAAACAATCTAATCTTTAGTAAAAATGACTAAAGGGAAGGGAGCCCTCAGCTCTCAGCAAGCAGGAACCCTTCCCCCACCCTCTCCAGCTGCAGCAGAGGCGTCCACAGCCGCCCCGGGGGACTTACCTACAGTGGCAAGCCTCGTGGAAATCATCTCCAAACTGGATGCGAAGATCGACGCTTTCATTGAAGAATCCTGAAGCCGATGGGACTCACTCTCGGCCACGCTGCAAAAGCACGACCGAGACATTAAAGAAATCGAGCGCCGAGTCGGAGGGGCGGAGCTAAAGGCCGCGACCTCCGAAACTATAGCGCAATCGGCCGTGGATCAGGTCCGGACTCTCGAGCAATGAGTCCGGACCTTAGAGAATCATATTGATGACCTCGATAATCGAGGTCACCGAAAAATATTCGTTTGCTGGGCCTTCCCGAATGGGAAGAGGAAGGCCAGCTTACAGCGTTTCTCGAGCAGTGGCTGCCACAGCTTTTAAATCTGGAGGCTGGATCAGGCCAGGTAAGGGTGGAATGGGCCTATCGGGTTGCAATACGCGGGCCCGGCTCGAACCAGTGCCCTCGCCCGGTCCTGTTCCGGCTGCAGAGCTATAGGGAGAGGCAGATACTCCTAGAAGCCTACAGAAATCTTGGAAAAGATTCCCAAGCCATGATCTATAAAGGATCCAAGATCATGTTATTCCAGGACTTTTCCTCAGCTCTGGTCCGAAAGAGGAAGGCATTCGATGAGGCGAAGAAGTGTTTAAGGGACTTAAATATTCAGTACTCCTTACGCTACCCAGCGACGCTACGCTTTAACCATGAAGCATCCGTGTATAACTTCGGATCGCCAGAAAAGGCTAAGGAATTTTTGGACTCTCTTAGATAAATTGTAAGAGACAATGGATGTTGGTTTGCCTTTCCCCCACTCTGGTTTATATCCCCCCCCTTTTTCTTTTTTCTTACCTTACTGTTTAATATTATCTTGGGGGGGTGGGGAGAGGGATTTATTTATTTGTTCTCTATTTAATGATTTTCTCCCCCCCTTGGGGTTGTTTTTTTTTATTATTCTATGTATGTATGCGTGTGTGTATATATATATGTATATATATATATGCCAGGGGGTTTAGTTAATGTTGGTGGGGGGAGGTGGTTACCTTATTCTATTTTACTTCTGCCTCTAGGAGCGGGGTTGTTTTCCCTTGCTATTTTGTATTATTATATTTAATTATTATTTGTTGAGGTTGTAATTTTATAGTTATATATGTTTATACATGGTATTAACATTTCCAAATATATCCAGGTGTGGGTGGAGGGGGGGCTGGGGGTAAGGTGCTCACTGTTAACTCTAGCTTTGTATTATATCTGGATTCTCCTCATCCAATTGAGGAGCGCCTGGGTCAAGGGTGGGGCATTGGTTGGGAGAGGATACGATGGACCTTTGGAAAGGAAGTGATACCCCCTGGGAACAAGGGGGAAAATCTCCATTTAAATACGTTTTACATTTTTTTTTTATTTAGAAATAGTTTTTTATTATACTGTTGTGAGTGTATTAGAGAGCCTTTATTTTTGTGAATTTTATATGCTCTATGCTCGGGATGTTTTGGATAGGGTTTCCCCTCCCGAGGGGTCTCGGATTTGCCCGGATGATTATGGTTGATCAGTCGGTTTAGTGGTGCACCTGGAATGTCAAGGGGAGTAATTCGCTAGTCAAAAGGAAGAAAATATTATCAAATCTTAAGAAAGAAAGAGTTGACATAGCTCTCCTACAGGAGACACATCTGTTGGATAAAGAACACTTGAAATTACGACAGGGTGAATTTGATCAGGCCTTTTTTTCTTCTTTTAGCTCAAAAAAGTAGGGGAGTTGTTATTCTTGTTCGGAAGAATTTCCCTTTCAAAATCCTAAGTCAGATAAAAGACGAATCTGGACGATATATTCTGATTAAAGCCCTTATAAATGGAGAGGAATATGGGATTTTAAATTTGTACTGCCCCCCGGCACACCCCTTTAAATTTATAACAGAAGCCTTCTCAAAATTGATGGCTCTTGGTGCCCGTCATACAATTATAGGGGGAGACTTTAATTGTATTATGGATCCGGAAATAGATAGGATTCCCAAGAGTACTGCAGGAGTATCTCTCAGATCTAGACAATTGGTGGATCTGAACAAAGAATTAGGATTAGTAGAAGTATGGAGATGTCTTCATCCACAGGGCAGAGATTTTTCTTTTTACTCCAATCCACATAAATGCCATACCAGAATTGATATGGTTTTTGCCCCCTCGATTTTTTTAAAATTCCATACCATCCTGTAAAATAGGTAGTATAGCAATTTCCGACTACGCTGCTGTATATATGGAAACCAAGGCGAGGAACAATAGGAGATCCCCTCGGCATTGGCGTATGGACCCCTTCCTAATGAAAGACAGTAAATTTGTAAAGTACTTCTCTCAAGAATTTAAAACTTTTTTAGAAATTAATTTAGGTACGGCTAGCAACCTATCAATGATGTGGGAGACCATCAAAGCTTACGCGCGAGGTTTGATCATCTCCTACTCAGCGACCCAGAAAAAATTAAAGGGAGAACAACAGCGTCTGCTCGAAGCTCGCTTAAAAGCAGCTGAAACTGCAAACGCTGATAGACCTTCAATTATTAAATTGCAAAGGATTATGGCCCTTAGGATAGCTCTAAACACTATGCTTACCCAAACGGCTAAGACGGAAATATTATTTGCAAAACAAAGGTTATATGAATTTGGCGACAAACCGGGTAGATACTTAGCATTTCTTGCAAAGAAAAAAAAAGGCCCCTCAAACTATCACGTCTATCAAGGAAAGTACGGGTATTTTGACTCATGATCATAAAAAGATTAATGCAATCTTTAGAAAATTTTATTCTGATTTATATAAATCGCAGGATTGTGAAGACAGGACTAGGAGGATGCAATCATTTTTTAAAATTTGACCTTTCTGGGCCTAACTCCAGAACAGGTATCGGTCTTAAATGCTCCCCTAACAGTCCAAGAAATACTTGACGCAATCAGGCAACTTCAGAGCGGTAAGACACCTGGCCCAGATGGTTTTCAAGCTGAATTCTATAAAGAATTTACAGAAATATTGGCTGGTCCACTTATGGACATGTATAACTATGCATATAGTCAGGGCTGTCTCCCCCTTCGCTGAAAGAGGCAAATATCTCTCTTATCCTTAAAAAAGGAAAGGATCCAGAAGTCATACAGACCAATATCCTTGCTAAATGTAGATTTTAAAATCCTTTCTAAAACGTTAGCATTGAGACTAGAAAGGGGACTGCCACATATCATAAAGGAGGATCAGACGGGGTTTATTAAGGGCCGTAGATCATCCAATAATATTAGAAGGGTTTTGAATATGATTCAAGCCTGCCATCAGGGAAAGATACCAGGAGTAGTAGTTTCATTAGACGCGGAAAAGACGCGGATAGGGTTGAATGGTCATATTTGTTTTACACATTGGAAAGGTTTGGCATTGGAAAGGTGTTTACCAAATGGGTCTCATCATTGTATAGTGATCCCAAAGCAGTTGTGGTTACCAATGGGATTAGGTTTGGATAGCTTCAGTGTGGTTAGGGGCTGCCGTCAGGGATGTCCTCTCTCGCCATTGTTATTTACGCTAATAATTGAACCACTAGCAGAAGCTATACGGGCGGATCCTAATATAACGGCCCTGAGGATTGGTACAGGTAAACATAAAATTACCCTGTATGCAGATGATATTCTTCTATTCCTCAGTAATCTTCTGATGTCCGTACCTTGCTTAATCCAAGTTATTAATACATTTAGTGCATTCTCAGGCTATAAAATTAATTTCTCAAAATCAGAGGCTATGCCAATGGGTGGCCTTGCTATGATACCCCACTTAGTGGACAGATCCCATTTTCCCTTTCGTTGGTCTCTGGAGGGTTTCTTATATTTAGGCATTTTTATTACCCCAATATTTGGTCAGTTATACAAGGGTAACTTTGTGCATTTACTGGAAAGGATAACGCAGGACCTCCAGCGGTGGGGAGACATTCCAATTTCCTGGCTGGGTAGAATAGCACTAATTAAAATGAATGTCCTGCCCCGTCTCCTATACCCTATGAGAATGCTTCCGGTGATGCTGCCGAGGCTGACACTACATAAATTATATGGCTGGTTTGGTTCCTTTATCTGGAATCATAGACGGCCCCTCATTAAGCTGAAGAAGCTACAGCTTCCACAGGCAAGGGGAGGATTGGATTTCCCAGATTTTAGGAAATATCAGTTAAGTTCCTTATTAAGTTACATAGCTGATTGGGTCTTGTTTGATCCACAATCAATCTGGCTGGACATCGAAGCTTCTCAAGTAAAATGCCCACTTATTAACAAGAGGAAAATCATTACAGATCACTGTAAAAACCCTATAATACTAAATACAATTGAAGCTTGGAATATAATGCGGCAAAATGAGGGCAACTCACATAAAACATCCCCCACTGCACCGATAGTGGGAGCATGGGGATTCCAACCGGGGTTTACAGATACCACTTTTAAACTCTGGAGATCCAGGGGTATCTCATGTCTAGGGGACCTATTTGAAGATGGGGTCCTGATGTCTTTTGAACAGTTGCGTCAGAAATTTGGATTACCTAATGGAGACCTCTATCGAAATTTCCAAATTTGAGACTACACACAGAAGAAGACTATGTTATTAGATAGTCTTTATAAATCAGATAGAGAATGTAGAGTACTACGACCAATGGGGGTATCCACCATCAGTACTATTTATCATTTACTACATGATGAAGTATCGGGAGATATGGACAATCTGCTTAAAACATGGGATCAGGAATTGGGACTAGAAATCTCTATAGAAACATGGAATGACATTTGGGAAAACCCCAGAAGAATCACATCTGTAACAGAACTCAGGCTATCCAGCTGAAGATACTTCATCGGGCCCAAATAGCACCGGATCGATTGGCAAAATTTAAGGCATGGGCATCCCCAATGTGTCCCAAATGTAAAATAGAGATGGGCACTCTTGTACATTGTCTATGGACCTGTCATAAGATCCGTAGATACTGGACTAAAGTAGCAAGTGCCCTGACAGAAACTTTAGGAGCGGAAATTAAAGTGGACCCCGTATCTCTCCTTTTGGGCTTTTCAAACTTATCCTCCCTGGACACGTACGGGAAGAGACTATTTTCTATTCTCTCTTTCTGTGCAAGGAAAAATATTTTGGTAAACTGGGTGGCTGAGGGCCCCCCTGGACTTTCAAATTGGCACAGATTAGTTATGGAACGTATTCCCCTTGACTTCCTTACAAATATGGTGCACCGAAAGACCGAATTATTTTATAAAATATGGCAGCCCTTCTTGAACTATATGAATACAGATATTTCGGCTATCCTAACAAGGGCTTTTATTTAATTGAGATTATGAACCTGGCTGGTCCGGGGCCCCTTGGGAGAGGAATCCCGCACGAATACGGGTTTTATTACATTTGATGTTAACACATTCCGAGCATGTATCTCACTACCCAATTTCTATGTTATCCACTTTTTTTTTCTCTTTCTCTTATTTGAATAATGTAAGAGACTTAAATATACACTCTGATTAGTTGTAGGTTAGATTAGTAGTTAGTTGAGTTTTGTTTTTTTTTCCTCAGTATTTTTCTTTTGTTAAATTTTGGTTATTATATATTTAAGATTTAATTGTATATCAATGTTTGTACTTGAGAGTTTTGTTTATTTTTGTAAACTTGTAAAAATGTTAAATTTCTAATAAAAATATGTATTTAAAAAAAAACTGTTGGACTATAACCTGGTATTGTGTGATTTTTAACTTTGTACACCACAGTCCAACACCAGCATCTCCAAATCATTCCTAAGCACAGTAATTCTCCTGTTCTTCAGGACTCAGTTAGCTCAGTCATTAGTGACACTAAAGTCAATCTTCACCATGGACATTGAAAACACCCACTGACTGTTATGCTCAATGCTTCATCCAAGTGGTATTCAACATAGGAAAATGTGATTTATCCGCCTAGGGGTGGGTGCTGGTTGTAACCAGCAGGACTTTTCTGTGCAATGCTTGACCTGCTCCTGGGTTCGAATGCTAATATCAAAGATTTCCAGACTTACTCCTTCTTAACTGTACACACAGGTGGGGCAAGAGATAGCCCAGGAATGAATAGGGATAACGACTGTAAGTTATGATTCAGTGAGCAGAAATTTATTATGTTCAATCAATTTCAAAGCAAGTTTGCAAGGTTGAAATGAAGCTCATCTTGGCTAGGACATCTGGGATAATGACCTTGCTCTTCTTCAAAGTAGTGTCACGGAATCTTTTACATGAGAAAGAAGACCGTCTCAGTTTCATACAGTCTCTGAGACAGAGCACCTCTAACAATACAGTACTTCCTTAATACCCCAGAGCAAGGTCATTATCCCGGATGTCCTAGCCAAGATGAGCTTCATTCCAGCCTTGCAAACTTGCTTTGAAATTGATTGAACATAATAAATTTCTGCTCACTGCATCATAACTTACAGACGTTATCCCTGTTCATTTCTGGGCTATGTCTTGCCCCACCTGTGTGTACAGTTAGGAAGGAGTAAGTCTGGAAATCTTTGATATTAGCATTCGAACCCAGGAGCAGGTCAAGCATAGCACAGAAACGTCCTGCTTGTTACAATCAAATTCTATAGTGAAAGTTTCACTATCGCTGTTAACTGAGAGACACAAATGCCATAAACTGAACCATGGCTTTGAATCCTTTATAGTGCAAGACTACTGTTCTAGACACTGCAAAGTAATAAACAAATACTTCAAGAAATAGAGTGGGGAAGACTAGAAATATCCTGCTAGTACATCAATTAGCCTTTTCTTTCTCCTACTTAAGCAACACATCAATAAAATCTAGTTTGAGGAAACAGAAACCTCAATGAGATTTTACTGGAGCTAAAATAGGTCAACAGTAGCCTAATGGTTTTTTAAAAAAAGGCACACTTAAATTGAAATAGATGGTTTAATTAAACTTTAGATATCGGCTGCTTTAATTGTTCAGGGACAATCTTCTATTATACTGTTTCAAGATGCCAAATACCTAGTCTTTGGCTATTCATGATTACACTTGAGCAACTATTGATTTGCTCACCTTTTTCCTCACCTCCACAACTAACACATTAATTCCTGTTAAAGGTATATTGAATCATGTTAAATTTGATCTGCTTCCATTTTCATTTCCTCAAGCCTAAGCGGTTCAGACTTGACGTTGACCACTTTTCAAATCTCATTCACTAGTTTGTCATCCAGTTTTCATTGTCACGGTATTTTTCAACAGAGACAACAATGTTAAAGACACATATAAAGACAAGTTGCAGCTGCATGCTTATTTTATGAAAGAAGTAATGATCAATTAGCAAATGGCTGTTGTAGTATCAGGAAACAGCTCACAGTGGGTATTCCTAACAAGAAAATGAGGTTGTCAAGTCAGAGCATTAAGATATCGCAGCAGGGTTTCATGGGATTTTAGAACAGGTCATCAAAACTGACGCAATAGGACAATTGGTTCACAACATATTTCTAGATGTATTCTTAATATATTCTCTGTGGATTGTTAATTGATGCTGACAAAATCAAGTGCATTTCGCAATAAAGGTGCAACCTACAGCCAGAAGACAACATCAAAATGTAGAACGGAACCAAGTAACTGCACTAGAAAAATAATACTGTCAGCTTTTCTTGGACAAACGCATTGAAAAACGCCAAATGACAATGTTAAAAGACACGTAACAGCTGTCCACATGCCTTTCAAGAAAGGTGACTAGTCAAATCAAGAATCCTACTTTGTGAAAAAGATAAATGTAATTAAGTCAGTGGTTGCAGAACCAGTAATTATAAAATTCTGTGACCATTTGTCAAGTGAAACCATCAAAATATTTTCAGTAAAAATGTAATACAATAGAGTACTTCAGTTGCTTAATTGTGGGCAGTGAGCAGACTGCAGCTGCATACTTCCACCCACCTGCAGTCTGACCCTGTTTTACAGATTGCTTGTAGGATATTGAGAAACACAGAGATCACTATCATATCTTCAATTATTCTATAAGGATTTGTAAATAAAATGTTACTTTTAAAACAAAATACTTATTTGTAATTACAAAAAAGCACTTATGGTGCCATCATTCTAAAATACCAGCAATAAACCTTGTCACGTTGGAGTTAAGCATTATTTCTTTCCATCACCATACTGTTTTAGAAACATAGAGAAGCAGAAAACAAAAAGGTTTCATTGGTGCCAATTTCCTTTGGGCTTTGCTGCCAGTCAGCTAAAACTAACATTGCTGGTTGCATGAGAAAAGTTGGCTTCCTGCCCTGCCCCTGTACACAGTATTGATAACCTTGGAAATTTGCCATTGTCCATAGACATTAGAAAAAAAATGCTGTCCCTTCTCCATCAACAGACTTAAAAGAAAATTAAATAAAATGTCACTTGGTTACAGGTTATGGAGTCACTGAGCTCCTCCTGACTTTTGTACAGTGACTATAAAACAGAAGCTTGCCTTTTACAGCCAAACATCAAGCACTTTACAGCCAGTTCCTTTCAAAGTGTTAGTGTTTTAGTAAACACAGCAGCTATTTTGCACAAAGCAAACAATGTGATATTGCATGGAAAATTTGTTTTTGTGGTATTGATCAGTTAGGAAACTAGGAAAAATTCCTTTCTGTTTGAGTTTCATTTGTCAGAACAGGACTCAAAACTTAAATTCTGCTTTCTCTCCATAGATGCTAGATGTCAGTGGGGGAGCACTTTGGGGCCAGCGGCCATAATTCTATTAGATTAAAAATAATGATGGAAAAGGATAGACCAGATCTAAAAGTTGAAGTTCTAAATTGGAGAAAGGCCAATTTTGATGGTATTAGGCAAGAATTTACAAAAGCTGATTGGGGGCAGATGTTTGCAGGTAAAGGGACGGTTGGAAAATGGGAAGCCTTCAGAAATAAGATAACGAGAATCCAGACAAAGTATATTCCTGTCAGGGTGAAAGGAAAGGCTGGTAGGTATAGGGAATGCTGGATGACTGAAGAAATTGAGGGTTTGGTTAAGGAAAAGAAGGAAGCTTATGTAAGGTATAGACAGGATAGATCGAGTGAATCCTTAGAAGAGTATAAAGGAGTATATTTAAGAAGGAAATCAGGAGGGCAAAAAGGGGACACGAGATAGCTTTGGCAAATAGAATTAAGGAGAATCCAAAGAGTTTTTCCAATTACATTAAGGACAAAAGGATAATGAGGGAGAGAATAGGGCCCCTCAAAGATCAGCAAAGCAGCCTTTGTGTGGAGCCGCAGAAAATGGGGGAGATACTAAATGAGTATTTTGCATCAGTATTTACCGTGGAAAAGGATATGGAAGATATGGATTGTAGGGAAATAGATGGTGACATCTTGCAAAATGTCCATATTACAGAGGAGGAAGTGCTGGATGTCTTGAAACGGGTAAAGGTGGATAAATCCCCAGAACCTGATCAGGTGTACCCGAGAACTGTGGGAAGCTAGAGAAGTGATTGATGGGCCGCTTGCCGGGATATTTGTATCATCGCTAGTCACAGGTGACGTGCTGGAAGACTGGAAGTTGGCTAACATGGTGCCACTGTTTAAGAAGGGTGGTAAGGACGAGCCAGGGAACTATAGACCAGTGAGCCTGACGTCGGTGGTGGGCAAGTTGTTGGAGGGAATCCTGAGGGACAGGACGTACATGTATTTGGAAAGGCTAGGACTGATTAGGGATAGTCAACATGGCTTTGTGCATGGGAAATCATGTCTCAAAAACTTGATTGAGTTTTTTGAGGAAATAACATAGAAGATTAATGAGGGCAGAGTGGTAGATGTGATCTATATGGACTTCAATAAGGCGTTCGACAAGGTTCCCATGGGAGACTGATTAGTAAGGTTAGATCTCACAGAATACAGGGAGAACTAGCCATTTGCATCAGAACTGGCTCAAAGGTAGAAGACAGAGGTGGTGGTGGAGGGTTGTTTTTCAGACTGGAGGCCTGTGACCAGTGGAGTGCCACAAGGGTCGGTGCTGGGTCCTCTATTTTTTGTCATTTACATAAATGATTTGGATGTGAGCATAAGAGGTACAGTTAGTAAGTTTGCAAATGACACCAAAATTGGAGGTGCAGTGGACAGCGAAGAGGGTTACCTCAGATTACAACAGGATCTTGACCATATGGGCCAATGGGCTGAGTGGCAGATGGAGTTTAATTCAGATAAATGTGAGGTGCTGCATTTTGGGAAAGCAAATCTTAGCAGGAATTATACACTTAACGGTAAGGTCCTAGGGAGCGTTGCGGAACTAAGAGACCTTGGAGTGCAGCTTCATAGCTCCTTGAAGGTGGAGTCGCAGGTACATAGGATAGCAAAGAAGGTGTTTGGTATCCTTTCCTTTATTGGTCACAGTATTGAGTACAGGAGTTGGGAGGTCATGTTGCGGCTGTACAGGACATTGGTTAGGCCACTATTGGAATATTGCATGTAATTCTGGTGTCCTTCCTATCAGAAAGATATTGCGAAGTTGAAAGGGTTCAGAAAAGATTTACAAGGATATTGGAGGATTTGAGCTATAGGGAGAGGCTGAACAGGCTGGGGCTGTTTTCCCTGGAGCGTCGGAGGCTGAGGTGACTTTATAGAGATTTACAAAATTATGAGGGGCATAGATAGGGTAAATAGGCAATGTCTTTTCCCTGGAGTCGAGGAATCCAGAACTAGATGGCATAGGTTTAGGGTGAGAGGGGAAAGATATAAAAGAGACCTAGAGGGCAACTTTTTCACACAGAAGGTGGTATGTGTATGGAATGAGCTGCCAGAGGATGTGGTGGAGGCTGGTACAATTGCAACATTTAAAAGTCATTTGGATGGGTATATGAATAGGGAGGGTTTGGAGGAATATGGGCCAGGTGCTGGCAGGTGGGACTAGATTAGGTTGGGACATCTGGTCGGCATGGACGGGTTGGAACAAAGGGTCTGTTTCCATGCTGTACATCTCTACGACTCTAGATGCTGCTAATCTGAAGGAGTTTCTCCTGCAATTTCTGTTTTTGTTTGTTTCAGATTCCAGGATCTGCAGTTCTTTGATTTATGTTATGTAATGCTGAATGTCAAATTTAGTTCAACAAGCCAAATGACCTACTCCTGCTCCCATTTTCAGTTTCTAAAGTGAACCACAAAATAAAAGCTACATCATTCAGGGATAATATCACAAAACACATGCAAATTGCCAGAGATACCTGGAATATATTCCCCAAAAAATCATCGAGGTTAGGTTAATTTAAAAATGTCAGAATATGATTAGTAGATTTTTGTTGGAAAACAGTAATTATGGACACAGAGAAAACTGAGGTGGGATACAAATCAGCTCGGCTCGAACACAATGGCAGAACAAGCCCCAAAGGACAAAATGATCTATCCCTGTTCTTATATTCCTAATCCAATTCATTTTGCTAAGAAGGGAGCACTTCCTTATGTACTTTTTCTGCAGCTAGGTCTGGACCTCCTTTATTAAACTCAGAACACTCAAAGTGTTGTACATTTTTAAATACAATGGCATGCCACTTGGCATGCAACTAGAAAACTGTAGCCTAATGCTGTCACTAGAATCATTATAAACAATTGACATATTTTCAATCTTACTTTAAAACCAGTCAATCCAAATAGCTCATCTAGCTAGCCATTTTCAGTACACTGCTCAGTAAAAACACTGTAGCTTCATGCCACCTTGGCTGCCTCAGAATGCTGTTACAGACAGACTTTGATTTCAATGTATATTAACTGTATGCTTGGCAAATACCGTAACTAAAAATGCCAACAAAATAATTCAAAAATCTGGCTCTCAATCTTTTTGAAATGAGTACATTTATCCCAGAAAATTCCCAAACATATTGTCCCATCAAAAAGCAGTTGCGTTTGCACCCTAATGCAAGGACACTGGTGAATGCAAGAAATAACACTGTAAATGTGCATCACAAGCAGCCAACTGAGTTGTCCAGAGCACAGCTTCCTCCCTTTCAAAACTCAAACCAAGTGAAATTTGATTATTTAACATCCCAACTTCTTGTAACTGCAGCATTGTCCAATAATTATAGCACAAGATAACCAGAGGCAACATCTTGCTTTTGTCCGTAGCATATTCAAATACAAATCATTGTTTGCTCTTTTCACAAAAATAGCAAAATAAAACTAAACATACCAACCTCTCCATAATTAGACCACTTAAATTTATAATTCCATGCCTTTTTAAATAAAAGTAATCAAAACAAATCAACTCAAATCATCAAGCTGAGCCACAAGTTCTCAGCTGTAACAAGTATCACATCAGTCTCAAAACATTAACTGCTGTTATTTACTTATTCCTTATGTTGTGAACCATTATTCATGTTCTTATGATCCCAGCTGGCACCAAACTAGACAAATCAGACACCAGAATGAAATCTGGCTTGATAGATTGTAAGTTTTAGATTTGCAGTTGGTTTTCATGCTCGTTACTGATAACCTCATGTCTACATTCAGTCAACGTTCTTTAACACAAGAACTCAAAGATTATTGCATAAAAAAATCAAGATATATACAAGACAGTTTAGAGAGATACTAATATCACAACAAAAAAACCCTGCTTTCCTGCAAATATCCTGTAAAAACTCAAATCGAGTGTTTCCAGTTGTGAAGGCCGAGATTATTTTTCAGTTCTGATCGCCTTGAAATATCTTTTCAGTTCTGCCGGCTTAAACCTCTTTTTATATCCTATATCTTGAAAACTTCTTCACGTACTGTCATAACTTGAAAACTTCACAAATAATTTGTCTTTGTCCCAGGTGAAACTCTACTTATGAACTTAAAACCTGATCTACTATGGTCTCCAGTCCATTTTCTCTAAAATGTCATAAAATATAATGTGAAAACACTTCAATTAGTTCCATAGGCATGCTGCTCAGTACTTACATGGAGTCATACAACACAGAAATAGACTCTTCGGTCCAACTTGTCCATGATGACCAAATATTCCAATCTGACCTAGTGCCGCTTGCCAGCATTTGGCCCATATCCCTCTAAACCCTCCCTATTCATATAACCATTCAGGTGCCTTTTAAAATGCTGTAATTGTACCTGCTTCTACCACTTTCTCTGGTGGTTCATTCCATACATGCATTACCTGGTGTATGAAATACACCCACTGAATGCAACTTTACCAAAATCTCAGTGAACTATAATGACTTTGGCCTCAAACTAATATTTACATTCTTAGAAATACAAGCTGCACATTTTAAACGTAATTAAAAATCCAAATTCCCAAACCTTGACAACAATACATGTACAGTATTGGCCTGATATTATTTCCCATTTAGATAACAGTCACTATTACAATGTGCCAGCTCATCTAGATTCATAGAGATATACAGCACGAACAGACACTTCAGTCCAACTCGCTCATGCCAACCTGATATCCTAAATATATCTAATCCCTTTGCCAGCATTTGGCCCAGTTTCCCCTAAACCCTTCCTTTTCATATACGCATCAAGATGTTTTTTAAATGTTGTAATTACATCAGCCTTCACCACTTCCTTCAGCAGCTCATTCCATACATGCACTACACTGTGTGAAAAAATTTCTCCCCTTAGGACTCTTAAATCTTTCCCTTCTCATTTTAAACCTATACCCTCTAGTTTTGGACTCCCCTAGCCCCGTGGAAAAGATATTGTCTATTTACCCTATCCATGCCCTTCATGATTTTAAAAACATCTATAAGATCACCCCTCAGCCTCCGACACTCCAGGAAAAATAGTCTCAGCTTATTCAGCTTCTATCTAAGCTCAAACTCTCCAACACTGGCAACATACTTGTAAATCTTTTCTGAATCCTTTTAAGTTTCACAACATCCTTCCTGCAGCAGGGAGGCCAGATTTGCATGCAGTATTCCCATAGCAGCCTAACCAATCTTCTGCACAGCAGCAACATGACGTCCCAACTCCTATATTTAATGCACTGACCAATAAAGGCAAGCATATCTGACTCCTTCTGCTAATCTAATGATTAACTCACTCAAATTTGTTCTATTCTTATTCATGCATACCTTGTAAAAATGAGAGAATCTGGATGAAGGAGTCTTCGAGACTTACCATCAAACAATATCTTATATTGGAGAAGATTATTAGCATTGATCCATTCTTTATTCTGTTTCTCTCCAAGGTTCTTCCACCTCAGTTCCCAGGCCAACACCCAAAGACAAAAGGTGAGCAGGAAAGTCAAAATGCAGCGGTCCATCAGGCCATCATAAATGAGTACAATAGTATATTGCAACCCTGAGTTTCAGAATACAGTTAAATACAGAGTTTCTCACACCTCTTTGTTGCGTTTGCTAACAATAGCTGTGATTCCAGGCTGAACAATACAAAGAATAAGAGCATCTGTCAGCAGTTCATGGCTTTAATTTCAGTGTTCAAGCTGTTCTGCGAAAAAGAAAACACAATTTGAGAAAAATTAAGCTAAATAAATAATTTTAGAATATCTATGATTTCTTCACTACAAAACTTGAAATTTGGTGGTGCACATCCCAGTAGAAAATGTTGACAAAATAGAGTCTGCTCAATATACATGACAGCTCATTGGCAATAAGTCATGAGCAGCTTACATCAAAATTTTGAAGAAGCATTTACAACAACCAAGCTGCAGCACTGAAGAGCTTCAAAAGGAAAATCTGCCCTGATTACATCTTCCAAACTACAGAGTAGTGAGTTCAAACTTTAACTAAACCATTTCCAGTTCTATTTATAAAAATAAATATTTTTAAAAAGGAGTTAAATTTGAGAAGTGCACTATTCTGCAATATTTCCCTTTGAAAAGTTGACCTAAATAGACATTTCGCTGATCAGATAAATTCTTTCCTGACTGATCATAACAGCTACACAAAATTAGTTCATACACATTCAATCTAGCTCCCCATAAGCCTGAAACATCAACAAAAAAAACTATGTCGAATTTGTTTAATGCAAAGGTAACATCACCAGAGTTCTGCTGAACCATCAGGTTCCTCTCATCAAAGAGGGTTGATGACAGTTTAACCAGAGGGTCACGACACCTCAGCTGAGGGGAGAGTTTGAGACGGGTTCTTTTTGATAACTTCAGCCAATATGTCTGGACGGAACCCACATTCCTCTTGTCACTCTGCATAACATTCAAGCTTTAATTCTTAGATCTATCTAATCCTATTGTTTTTTGCCAGTGTGCGAAAACAGGGCGGGGATAAAACCGAGTGAACAAGAAGCTTTCATTCTTTTAAGATTTATAATTACCCAGTGGCTCTGCATTTTTGACCATTAAATAAATTATTTGGGAACAGGGCTAGTTTGAGTTTTTTTTTTAAAGGTTTAATAGGTTTTCAACTTCCCTTTACCAAAAAAGGAACCCTATAGATACATAAAATACTTGCATTCTCAACGAGGAAACTGAGTACAACAATTAATATTCCGCTCCAGAAACGTCCACTCAGTTCAACTGTTCTTCAGGATGTTTCGTAATTGTCGCTAAATTTGCAGCATTTCGTTGCTAAAGGATTACACCTGATCCTTTTTAGTTCATCCATCCGATTCTGCTAATATCCACCCAAATTCCCATCAATCTGATTGTTGAATTAACCCATAAAGTTCTAAAACAGTATCATAAAATCAATCAAAGGAGGCGATCGAGCCACCTCTTCGGGAAAGCTGTCCCTCGCAAATACTCCGCTATTTTGACATTCGTGAGAAAGAGAGGAAGGTAACTATTGTTAAATAAGGAAGATCATCTTCACGATTGAAAAAAGAAACAAACTCCAGCCAGCAGCTGACACAAAACAGCAGTTTTGCGAGAGTTTCGACCTTCCCTTAACTTGTTACGGTGAGCGTTTGATTGAGATTCAGTACCACGCCTATGCCAGACACTAACCTGTGCCCTCCACCTCAGCTGGTCCTCCCTCTTCATCTTGTTTCTAGGGACCCTGTAGCAACCGGAAGCTGGAAGATGCCGGTCGCTACGCTGATGACGTCTCTGGCCGGCGCTTACCGATGACGCGTTCATCCACCCGGAGCATCGAAGAAGACAACATGGTAACGATGGGGAGGAGCGGTCTCGGCCGTCCGTGTGGGAAATGCCTTTCGTTTCGTGGATATTTTGTCGGCAGGGAGAGCGGTTTTTGTTTCGAGCCGTCGAACGGTTCCGGCGCTGAGAGAGGCCACTTGGCTCGTCGCGAGCTGTCTCGCCCAATCTCCCGTCCCCCTCTGAAAGAGGGTCACTGAACTCTCTCCACAGAGGCCGCCAAGGCTGCTGAGCTTCTCCAGCAATTTCTCTTTCCTCCCCAGCGTTTGGTCAGTGGCCCTGCGGCTAACCGTGTTTGAGGTGTATCTCCATGGCTCCTTTGGAATGGGTTGAGGATTTCTGCCTCCATTCGCTATCACCTTTTGGGTGAAACCTTTTTTTCTCATCTGTCCTCGGATTTGTCTATCAATCACTTTAAATCTGCGCCTCCCACCCCTCCCCAAGACACCGAACTCTCTGCTGAGTTTAATAGGCCGTACCCATCCATCTGAGCTCAGGCTACTCTATCTCTTTCCCCTGTCTCTAGGATGACTAACTCTTATTTTTGAGGGGAGGATTTCATTCCCTATCTTCAGGGTGATCAGATTGACGATCAGATGGGAGTGAGTTGGTCTCATTTCCCTCTCTCCAGCATGAGCAACTCTTGGGGTGAGATTTGAGTGAAATAACAAATATCTTGACTAAGCTACAAAAAGCACAAGGATGTCAGAAATCCAACTGTTTTAGGAGGAAATGCTATGAAATGCAGGACAACAAAATAAAAACGATCCTGTAAAATATGGGACGGTTGGTGACCCTACTCTTCCACATAGTAATTCCATCAGAATAAAATCTCAAATTGTTGGCTTCGCCCACTCTCGGTTTGTGTTAAACATTCTGTGCCTCATTTAAGATGGTTGCAGTCCAAATAAAATGGAGAATATTTCTACTGGAAATATTTTGGAAAGCTAATACTTTTTGCATCAGGTGCTATGGATATCTGAAGAAATATATCAGGGTCAAAAATCAAAGGGCATCAATTTCAGTTCATTGGTGAAAAATATATTCATGGATGTTCTATGGAGCATCCTTATTCTAACTATGTAACTACAATTCAAAGTTAAGCTTACAGTTAGCACATTGTTCATAAGGAGACAAATTGAGATGTGCAATTGACTTGTTAATTTTATTCTTGTGCTTTGATATTTGGCTGTTGACATTATTACTGTTTGCATGTGCAATTTGGGCCTTTTTAAAATTTCATTTTGTTTTTTCAGGGAAAAGCAAAGAAAACTAGAAAATATGCAGTCATGAAGCGAATGATTAGTTTGCGAGATTCGCGAATGTAAGTTTTTTTCAATTAAGGCTAGAGGAGACTTAAAAGGATTGACTAACCTAATGTTTGCTATTTTTCTGGTGCTCTGTTGTATTGCTCTTTTTAAATATTCTTTCATGGGATGTAACTGTTGCTGGCAAGGACAGCATTTTATTGCCCATTCCTTATTACCGTTGGACTGAGTGACTTTCAAGAACATTTCAAGTCAACCAAATTGCTGTAATTCTGGAGTAACAGATAGGCAGATCAGGTAAAGATGGCAGATTTTCTTCCCTAAATGATAATAGTGAACCAGATTGGTTTTTACAAAAAAAGTTTCACAATCGTTAACACAAACTTTAAATTTCAGGTTTTGTTACTTGAATTTAATTCATCGGTTGTTTTGATAGCAATTCAATCCATGTCCCCAATGTATTTGGTGAGAATCCAAAATACCAGTCCAATGACATTATTACTATTCCACTCGACCTGAAAAGTAGTGGTGTCATCAGAAGTAGTCTAAACACTTAGTATTCTCTTAAAATTTGTTGCCATATGAACGGGAAGAGCTTTTTATACTCTTTCAGTTTCTATGAAAATTATTACAGGTATTGTATTTCTTAAAATTGCTGGCAAAATGACAAGGTACTATCCTTGTTTTGACCCCTGCTTTAAGTCACAAAATGCAAGTCACAGCTTTCCTCTATTCAGAGCAGAAAAGTCTCATCTTAATCCTCCATCCATTCCAAGTTGTTGGATCTTGTTAGGGACAGTAATAAGATCCCTGCAATTTGTCTTGATCCTTGAACTAAGTAGTTGGATAGGGAAAGGGGGATATTGATTAAGCTGTAATGACCTTGTAAGCAAGTAACGATTGGACATTCCCTGTCAAGTTTCTTACATGAATATCAGTTACTTGTGTTTGATGATAATCAATGGCTGGTGCCCGTGAAACTACTGTAAGCACTTTTGTGAAAAGGTTGACGGAGTGTTTCGAACTTTGAGGTTTTTAAGAGATTTCTTGCTTTCAACTGATGGCAGTTGATACAGACTGTGAATTCAGCTCCTTCATACTACTAGTCATTATTTCCCTGAGGAATTGTTTTAATATATAAGGTATATCATTTGTCTTTTTCCAGAAATGAAAAAGACAGAGCAAAACCACAGAAGAAAGTGAAGGATGATCCCAGTGCTCTGAAAATCAAAGAAGTGTATGTATGGAACTCAGCTTTACAGATTATATGTTTAAATTAGCAGTTTATATTGTTAAAAATGAATGAATATGAGGAATGGAATGTATCTGTGCTGTCTGTTGCAAACAGCAATGAGCACTCTCTGCACTTGTCAAAGTAAAGCTTGCTTATCAAAATTTTCACTTTATAATGATTATTAATTCATTTCACTACTTAGGGATTCATTGCTGAATAACTGCAATAGTACATTGAATCATCAACATTCTGCATCAAGGACTTTGGGCAATATTTGGTCATTCTTGATCGCTTCTTAGGCAGTCCCTCGAGATCAAGGGTGGCTTTCTTCCACTTAGGAGCTGTGGGTCCAGAAGTGACTAAACAATGCATTGTTGGATGCCTGAGAGAGTTTAACTTCGCCTGATGCCAACTGTTAAGTTGGGGTGGTCTAGGGCAAGAGATTCCCATGAAAGTGTTGCGTAATTGATCAGTCAGGAGAGTGGCACGCATGGGAACTCATTTCAAAGTTTGGACCTCCAAAACAAGCTGCTGAGAAACCAGATCACTTCAGAATTACGTTTGCCTGCTTTACAACCACTGCCCATCAAAATAAATACCCCATCCCCTATTTGGCAGTTGTAACATAGGGTAATCAGCTACAACTGTGCAGTCTAACAACAAGCAACTTTGGCAGGCATCCTATTCCTTTTCTAGTTAGGAGTTAGTACCTCTGCTTAGTTTGCAGTGCTATCCACATCCCAGCACCTAATGACTAAACTGCACCTTTAAGTTCAATGAGTTTTTATTCTTTATCCATCTTTACACCAAATATGTTGGAATTATGATAGGTACCTTCCCTACGCATCCAAGGCTCTGATCACACTACCTAGCTTCAAGCTCTTGTTCCAAATTAGCGAGTTTTGAGAAGATTTGTAGCTCAGGTTGAGGTTCTGGATATAAGTTTGCTTGTTGAGCTGAAATATTTTCAGACATTTGTCACCATACTAGGTAACATCATCAGCGGGCCTCCGGTGAAGCACTGGTGTTATGTCCTGCTTTCTATTTGTGTATAGGTTTCCTTGGGCTGGTGATGTCATTTGCGGTGTTGATGTTACTTCCTGTTCTTTTTCTCAGGGGATGGTCAAGGGGTCCAAGTCGATGTGTTTGTTGATAGTTGTAGTTGGAATGCCATGCTTCCAGGAATTCTTGTGCATGTCTCTGCTTGGTTTGTCCTAGGATGGATGTGTTGTCCCAGTCAAAGTGGTGTTCTTCCTCATCTGTACGCAAGGACACTAGTGATAGTGGGTCATGTGTTTTTGTGGTTTATTTGATGTTCATGTATCCTGGTGGCTAATTATCTGCCTGTTTGTCCAATGTAGTGTTTGATACAGTTCTTGCAAGGTGTTTTATAAATGCCGTAAATAACTATCTTGTTTCAAATCTCAGGACCCCTTCAGTTATGTAATGGATGCTTGCCTTTCGCATGGTAGGCAAACCTACATGGAAGCTTGCCACATCATGACTTGTGTTGGTCACATACTGCACATCAGGCTTATTCCTTACCAGCTGATTGATTCAAATTATCATCTGAATAATTTTGTCAAGGAATTTGATAGAAAAATGAAGTGATGCCTTCTTAATAACAAAAATAGAAAGAAGAAAGAGTACAAAATAGGGTGGAATTTTCTGTTGACCAAAAGATTGTGTGTTGCATGGTGGGCTAGCAGCATCTGGTAACAGGCTAGCAGCATCTGGTACTGCATAATATGGTATTAGCTAAGTGGGAATTCTGAGAACCTGAAAATGTTCACACTGTTCATTCATAGATAAATATATCTACAAAACATTTTTAAACATTCCTTGTTTACTTGCAAAATTTAGCAAATGTGATAATCTTATTTAAGTAAAAAACATTAAAAATAACATTTAATCATTTGAGAAATTACAGACTTTTCTTGTTACTTTCTTAGGGTCAAGTATCCTTCTTGCCTGTTTTTCCAATATAACACACAGCTGGGCCCTCCCTATTATATCCTAGTTGACACCAATTTCATCAACTTCTCCATCAAGACTAAGCTGGACATCGTTCAATCGATGATGGACTGCTTGTATGCCAAGTGTGAGTGCTTGTCAGTCACCTAGTATGTAATATAATTATTTATGTATCTGTTCTGTTATCTTTCCTTTATGCTGGATATTATTTTGATTTGATTTGTTACTGTCACATGTACCGAGGTATGGTGAAAAGTGTTGTCAATGTACTGTACAGGCAGATTGTACTATATAAGTGCGTTAGAGTAACAGCTGCCAAGAAGATGCAGAATGAGATCAACGTTAACCTTACAAAGGTACATTCAAAAGTCTGATAAAGTGGTTTAGAGTGAGGATATCAATTTTGTTTTCTTCCCTTATCAATACTCTAACCTACCTGACCTTTGCTAACTTCAAGTGCCTCTACCAGTTTGGAGAAAGTGACTATGCCTTGAATGCCTTTTCCTGTGGGCATTTCTCATCTCTGTCCTAAGATGGAACTCTGGCAAAGAACAGTGCACTGTAGAATCAGTAGTGTTAGAGTTTGGGATTTTAGTTGAGCTTGTATTACTATCTATGGGATCAGTTGCAGGACACAGTTGCAGATACAGGAGAATGCTGCATTTATTGTTTACCCTGTCAGCATGTTTTGAATTTTTTTTTCTTTGTCTTTTTTCTATTACAATGAAGTGCTTTCAGTGACAAGAGCATTTCTGCAGAATTCATAGATTAAAACAAGGGGTCAACAATGTAGCTCCTCCTCCGCCAGTGTTGACTGTCAGCACAGCTTCGGACAGCTGCACTGTTGTCTTTGACATCCTAATGCTCTTGCTGCCCAAATATTTCTGCTTTGTACAGCTTAGTTGATCTTGAATCTACAGACTGAGTATTTTCACACAGGCAAAATTCAATGTCAACAACTGTCTGTATGTGTAATTGGTGTCAGGGTTAACATTGGATAGAAGATTGGCAAGCTAACAGGAAGCAGAAAATGGGGCAAACGAGTCACTTTGTTATATCTTACAACAATGTAACAAATGGTGTGCCACAGGGATCAGTGCTCAATCTTTAACATTTTGAAATTTAAATAAAGGGACGTCTACTAGATTTACTGATAACACAAATAGGAAAGGAAGTTTCTAAATTTAAATATAAAATCTTGTGTAACTGGTGAGAGATTACAGAGCTCTAAAGTGCAAAGGGATCTGGATGTCCTAGTGCATGAGTTGCAAAAGCTTAACATGCAAGTAGATCAAGAGTTTTGCAAAGCCAATGGAATATCATCACGTATTGCAAGGGGAATTGAATACAAACATTGGAAGATTATGCTTCGGCCATATGAGTGGCATCACATCTTGAGCACTGTGTACAGTTTATTGGTCTCTTTTTATTTAAGGAAACATGTAAGTGCTTTGAAAAGTCAGAAAAGGTTTACTAGACTAATACCTCGAATAGATGGGTTGTCTTCTGAGGAAAGGTTGAACAGACTAGGCTTATATTCACTGGAGTTTAAAAGAATAAAAGGCGACTTGACTGAAACATAAATGATCATGAGGGATCTTGACAGGGTGTATGTGAAAGAATGTTTCCTCGTGGGAAAATCTCTAGAACTAGATATTGCTAATTAAAAATAAGAAATTGCTCATTTAAGACAAGCATGATGAAAAATTATTTCTTATAGACGTTCATAAGTCTTTGGAATGCTCTTCCTCAAATGATAATGGAAGTGGAGTTACTAAATACTTCTAAGGCAGAGAGAGATTCAATATAAGGTGAAAGGTTAATGGGATATGCAGGAATGTCAAGTAATAATATCAGCTGGTGATCTTATTGAATGGCAGGGCATGTTCAAGGAGCTGGGTGACCTACAGCTGCTCTTTGTTTCTATATCTGCTCAGTTTTTTTTGCATGAAGGAGATGAACTAGCGGAATTTCAAAATGTTACATTCACATTAGTGGAATTTGATGATGGGGCGAAATCTCAGAGACATCCTTAGCTGCAAGGTAACTTTTTTAAATGCTAGAGGGTAATGCAGGTTATCAACTACCCAGATCCCTTGTCTGTCACATAGCATCTATTTTTGCTTCTTTTCTATGTCCTCAAGCATCCATTTTCCAATCATAAGGTAGATTAGTGAGTTTTCTCATGTCTGTATGCATGTCTAATTCTCCGCTCTCTTTCTCTTTCTCTCTCTATAATTAGTAATTGAGAGAATAGGAATGTCCCATTGCCTGAATTTTGAAAATGAGAATAATTCTTAAAGAAGCAAAAGCTGGCATCTTTTGCCAAAAGATAAAAAAAATCAAGATCCAGAATATTACTTGGGAGATCAGGTGAGGTATGCTGCATGGAAGAAAGGAGGTGAGAGATGTAAAAACAAACAAAGCGTGCAGTATTTTTGAATTGATTGCACCTGATGCAGAGTTCACAGCTTAAATTGCAAAAAAGGTATTTTAAGAAAGAGATTGTTGGTAATGGGCACGAGCAAAAGAAAAATTTTTCTTGAAATTTTTTTTGCAATTTAAGCTGTGAATTCTGCAGCAGGTACAATCAATTCAAAAGTACTGCACAACACTCAATCTGAGAGCAAAGCAGATGCTGAATGTTGAAGAAAGAGAAGCAAAGTGATACTATCAGAACCTACTTGTACAGCCTAGGAGTTTTTTCTGAATTTCCTGGTTTACTTGAACATAATCTGTACAATTTGTGTAAACAGATCTGTACTCAGAAATGAATAGATCGCTTTTGCATTTAAACACTTTACATCTCTCACCTCCTTTCTTCCATGCAGCATATCTCACACATGACATTCTGGATCTTGATTTTTTTTACCTTGTGGCAAAAGATGCCAGCTTTTGCTTCTTTGAGAATTATCCCCGTGTTCAAAATTTCAGCCATTGGGATGTGCCTAGTCTCCCCATTACTAATCGTAAGAACAGAGAGAGAATCAGAAATGCACGCAAGCAAGAGAAAACTCACTAGTCTACATTATGACTGGAAAATGGATGCTTGAGGACACAAAGGAGGTGACAGAAAGACAGATGCAATATGATACACGGGATCTACAGAATGAGTATCTCATAGCATTCAGTGGCATAAACGTTGCTGAATGTCCCATTGTCAACGTCCTGTGGGGTGCGGGGTGATGAAGGCAGAAATGAAGAACGATGGAATACTCTCCATCTGCCAGGATGAGAGCAGCTCGAAAACACTTGAAGTTTAATGATATCCAGGAAAGACCACACTTTGTTGTCACTCTATCCAATATCTTCAACATTCATTCGTTCCACCATCAACAGGTAGTATGCACCATCTACAAGACATACTGCAGTAGTTCATCATAGCTTCTGTAACATCACTTTCCAAACCCACATGCTGTAACACCTAGAAGGACAATGTCATAAGATTCATAGGAACATCACCACCTGCTAGCTCCCGTACAAGCCATACTCCCTTCTGATTTGGAACTATATTGTCGCTCCTTCACTGTCATCAGGTCAAGATCCTGGAAGTCACTTCCTAACAGCATTGTAGGTATAGAGAAACGTAAGATACAACAGGCAAGAGTGCGATAACAAAACATACAGATAGAAAGAAACTGGGAGACATACACACATATCCAACCACAGACTAGACAGACAGAAATGGAAAATGAATTTTTTCATTTTCCGTAAAGGATGGAATTCTTTCATGAGTTAACTGCAAGTGATGATTTCCATAAAATTGTGAAGAATTGGACAAAACTATCTGTTAAGTACTTGTAAGATGGGCACAGCTGGCAAGGATGCTTTAAATTTAAAGAGAGAAGGAGAGTCAGAATTTCCACAATAAAGTAAAGCATAGGATAAAAGATGTGACCTCACCTCAATTTTCTCTAGGTGTTCCCTGTATCACGGACTGTGTGATGGCAGAAATTGAGAAACTGGGACAGAAGTACAGAGTTGCGCTAAGGTAAAACAACTTCTCAAACAGGTTCATCAATGTTTCACTGTAATTCAGATATTCAGCTAGGAATAATTATACTTTTTAATTATTCATTTGTTGCGAAAGATGATGTCAAGGTCAGCATTGATTACTCATGCCCATTTGTACTTGAGATGGTCATTGTGAGCCACTTTTTGAACAACTGCAGTCGGTATTGTGAAAGTACACTGTTTAGGAGGGTTCCTGGGATCTTGACTGAACATTGATGAAGGAACAGTGAATCAATTTCCAAGTCAGGATGCAGAGAAATTTGGAGTGGTGTTCCCATGGGCAAGTTGTGTTTAACCATTTAAAGATGCTCGTTTTTCATTCCACATTTATTTAATTGACTGAACTTGAATTCTGCATCTACAATGGTGGCATTTAAACACCCATTTCTATCATTTGCGCAGGCCTTGAGCTTGCTGGCAGGAGTTTTCAAAATGCAGTGGGTAGCATCTCTCTCTTTCCGAGCAAAAAGCTCTGGATTCAAGACCCACATTAGGACTTGATGGTCATGGAAGATACCGTGCCCTCAAACAGGCCGAACAACGTAGCCAGAAAGATGACTTGGCAATCTGTAAATCCTTCTCCTGTGCCTGCTACTAGCAGTAAGAACGGGAAAGTACTCTGGTCAATCAGAATCCCACATTTAGTAGGTTTAGCACAAGAACTTCCCACATGGAAAGACTCAACACAGCGGTTCTTGCCACGAGCTATATTCTTTGGTAAGTATCCTCCCAGAAGGTGCAGCTCACTAGTCCAGTAACATAATCATTACGTACAGAGTTCCTGAGGCACTGAAAATGCAAGCAGTAGCTATTCTTGTGCATATTTTAAGCATGAGATCTCCTGTCCTTAAGTGTTGCAGAAGAACTTTTGAGTATTTCTCTAGCTGTCTAGGCAAGTGAAGACATGCTAAGATAGAAATCTAGGATTTACCAACAGGAATAATTCTAACACATAGAAGCCAAAAATATCTACAGAAAAGAAATTGGCAATATGTTCATTGTCAGTCATTGGAAGACCATAATGTATTCCTGAATTTATAACATTTTTGTTTACTTTTCCAGAATAGCAAAGGATCCACGGTTCGAGCGATTACCTTGCACACACAAAGGAACATATGCTGATGATTGTCTAGTGCAGAGAGTCACACAGGTAAGTAAAAAATGTACTCATTGTTTTTAAAATATTTTGGTAAATAAGCATTTTAGTTGTTTCTCCCCAACCGATATCTACCTTTTTTAATGACATTGGGCTAGTATTTTGCAAGGAGAAAGTGAGGTCTGCAGACGCTGGAGATCAGAGCTGAAAATGTGTTGCTGGAAAAGCGCAGCAGGTCAGGCAGCATCCAGGGAACAGGAGAATCGACGTTTCGGGCATAAGCCATTCTTCAGGAATTCCTGAAGAAGGGCTTATGCCCGAAACGTCGATTCCCCTGTTCCCTGGATGCTGCCTGACCTGCTGCGCTTTTCCAGCAACACATTTTCAGCTACTATTTTGCAAGTACCGCCAGTGTCTTGCAACTCACACAAATGGCCATTCTTCATATGTAGCCATGAGAAATATAACTTCGCCCATTGTCTGTCCGCTTGCATGTTCCCAGCAATCTTTATTAAGTAATGGGTGTAACATGGCGTAGGGCAACGGTAGCACCCCGAACTACTATTCCAATTGTGATGATGTAATACATCCAAGATTGGGGTGTGAATGTGAGACATACCTTATAATTGTGTCCATTCAGGCCTTAAATTTACTTGCAAGATTGTAACAGTAGCCCAGATTATTTGTATTTCTTCTTGAGTCCCGTCCCTGTACACAAACTTGAGTTTAACTGTTGGAGAAAATCATATTCTAGTACATTGCTAAAAGAGATATTTTGCTCCAGTGAGTTTGAACTGACGGTTTCGAAGAGCAATTCACTTCATTGTACTCCTCTGATTTTTCCCCCTATTTCTGCAATCTTTTTTTTCCTTCAACTAATTTGGCTGTTCCCATTTTAAAACTATTGAATTTCTACATGCTAACTTCTCAGGCTCTGCATTCCAAATCATGACGACCCTTTTGAATGAAGTCTTTTCCTTATCACCTCTAGATCTTCAAACAGTCACCTTTAAATTTGTGCCACCTATTACCAAAGCTTCAACTAGATAAAAAAATTCTCTTTATTGACTCTTATCCAAAAGTTGTGCTATTTTAAACAACTCAACCAAATTTGCTGTTGGCCTTCTCTACTTTAAAGAGAACAGACCAGTTTCTCCAGTCTATCCAGAAAGTTTGTAATTCTTCATTCCTGGGTGCACTCTAGTAAATCTCACTTGTGTCTCCTCCAACAGTCTCGCAATCATCCTGAAGTGCAATGCCTATAATTAGAGGGTTTGTTTTCAAAAGGCAACTTTCAAATTTCCTTACGCTCACATTTGCAGCACAAATGTTACATTGTGGCGACAGTGGACAGAGATCTCAAGAGGAGGATCCGAAAAATTCCGGGAGTCCCTATTATGTACATCTCTAATCATAGGTGAGAACATTTAAGAAAAGAAAAAGCTTTTTATGCTACTCACTGTCTATCAAATAGGACCCAACCTTGACAGTTTCTTTCTTATAAAATTCATATCCTTATGGTCTTTGAATTCAAAATCTACCAATTGTCTTCTGAATCTTGGCAAGTTAGACAAAGCAAAGCCAATGGATGTGATCTTTGACAAGCTGCCATCAATCATGTGGAGAAATCCACAGGTTCACTACCCTTTTGAATGAATAAATATTTACTCATCAAATGAGAAGGTTGTACAAGACTCTGGTCCGACCACATTTGGCATATTGAGAGCTGTTTTGGGCCACGACACGAAGGAAGGATGTGCTAGCGTTGGAGGAGGGTCTAGAGGAAGTCTGTAAGAATAGAATAGCTTTCATTGTCATGTGCGCTCGAAGTAGCCGATCTGATACACAAGGTAAATAAGATAAGATCCCTAGTTAGGAACAAGGTACTGGCAGGGATAGAAGATTGGCTGACCAGAAAAAGGCAGAGAATGGCAATAAAGGTGTGTTTTTGCAGCTGGTGACTAATGGGGTTCTGCAGGGGTCAGTAAAACACAACTACTTGTGTTATACATTGATGATCTGGATGAAGGAATGGAGGGTATTGTTGCTTGGTTTGCCGTTATCGCAAAGGTACGTTGAAGAATAGGTACTGTTGAGGAAGCAGGAAGTCTGTAGAGCGACTTGGACAGGGTGGGAGACCGGGTAAAGAAATGATAGATGGAATATGGTGGGAAGGTGAGACCTTATGCACTTTAGTAGAAAGAGTAGAGATACAGATAATTTTCCAAATGGAGAAGGGCTTTGGAAATCTGAAGCACAAAGGAACTTAGGAGTCCTAGTTCAGGATTCCTTTAAGAATCGTAGGAAGGATGTGCTGGCGTTGGAGGAGGGTTGAGAGGAAGTCTACAAAAATAAAATAGCCTTCATTGTCACATGCACACGATTGAATGCAGCAAAAAGTTAGTAATGTCGTCTCTTGGTGCCACCTTAGATACAGGATTCCAAGATACAGATACTTTAAGTGTTACAGAATTTAAATAGTAAAAAAAAAGTAGGCTAGCATAGGAATAGTTCATTTAAATAGTACAGAATGAGGATCAAGTGTCTTTTAAAGTACTCAAGTTATAGTACTTTTTTCAGAGTGCATATCCGCCAGGCTTCAGAATATGAGGCAGTGTTGCCTGCACACTCTGGCCTCCGTCCAAGACTCGCCTCTAAGACTCATCCCCTGGCCAGTCTGTGCTCACTCTGCTGTTCCGGCTCCAGCCACAACTTGGCTCCCAGCGCTGCCATGCTCGCTGTGCTCTCCATTCCGCAACTCACTTCCAGGACTAAGCCCACACACGCTCTGCTGCTGCTGCTCCAGGCTTTGGCTGTGACTGACTTCCAGGACTCGGCCTGTGATCGCTGCGCTCTCTTCTAGCCCCAACTCCCTTTTGAGATTCGACGCACCCTCGCTCTGCTTTCCACTCTGCGCTCCAGCCTGCAACTCGTTTCCTGGACTCGACACATGATCGCCCTGCTCCCACTCTGGTTGGAACTCACTTCCGGGACTCGGCACAAGGCCACTCTGCTGCAGCTTGGCCGCGACTAATCTCCGAGTCGGGCTGATCTAGGACTCGGTTTTCCTTTCCCTCCAGGTAAGGTACTTTTAAGAAGTTAAAAGTTGGGTGGAGAAAGAAAACTGCAGCGAGAGGGAGAAAAAAAGAGGAAAAGGAGCTGGTGAGCAGAGGAGGACCAGTTCCAAAAACGCACAACCCAGATGGCCTCCTTCTTCAAGGACCGCAATTTCCCCCCCCGACGTGGTCGACGATGCCCTCCACCGCATCTCTTCCACTTCCCGCTCCTCCACCCTTGAGCCCCGCCCCTCCAACCGCCACCAGGACAGAACCCCACTGGTCCTCACCTACCACCCCACCAATCTCCATGTACAGCGCATCATCCGCCATCATTTCCGCCACCTCCAAACGGACCCCACCACCAAGGATATATTTCACTCCCCTCCCCTATCAGCATTCCGTAAAGACCACTCCCTCCGTGACTCCCTCGTCAGATCCACACCCCCCACCAACCCAACCTCCACTCCCGGCACCTTCCCCTGCAACCGCAGGGGTTGCAAGACTTGCGCCCACACCTCCCCCCTCACCTCCCTCCAAGGCCCCAAAGGAAACTTCCATATCCGCCACAGATTCACCTGCACCTCCACACACATCATCTGTTGTATCCTCTGCACCCGATGTGGCCTACTCTATATTGGGGAGACAGGCCGGCTACTTGCGGAGCGTTTCAGAGAACACCTCTGGGACACCCGGACCAACCAACCCAACCACCCTGTGGCTCAACATTTCAACTCCCCCTCCCACTCCACCAAGGATATGCAGGTCTTTGGACTCCTCCATCGCCAGACCACAACAAAACGACGGTTGGAGGAAGAGCGCCTCATCTTCCGCCTAGGAACCCTCCAACCACAAGGGATGAACTCGGATTTCACCAGTTTCCTCATTTCCCCTCCCCCCACCTTGTCTCAGTCAAATCCATCGAATTCAGCACCGCCTTCCTAACCTGCAATCTTCTTCCTGACCTCTCCGCCACCACCCCAGTCTGACCTATCACCCTCACCTTGACCTCTTTCCACCTATCACATTTCTGACGCCCCTCCCCCAAGTCCCTCCTCCCTACCTTTTATCTTAGCCTGCTGGACAAACTTTCCTCTCCTGAAGAAGGGCTTATGCCCGAAACGTCGATTCTCCTGTTCCCTGGATGCTGCCTGACCTGCTGCGCTTTTCCAGCAACACATTTTCAGCGCTGGTGAGCAGAGGAGCCCTGGCTGGAGCATCTTACTTTAGCCACCATAATGAACCCCAGGATGAAGCTGCTTATCATATGAGGAGCAGGTTAAGTACTCTGGGTCTGCATCAATGGAGTTTAGAAGGATGAGGGGGTATATGATTGAAACTTAGTATACTGAGAGGCTTGGATGGAATGAATGTGGAGAAGATGTTTCCACTGGCAGGAGAGACTTGGACTTGAGGGTACAGTCTCAGAGTGAAAAACATCTTGAGTATTGCAGAAGAAGATCCATTTTGCTAAAACCTTTCATGTTCCACCCATCGGCACTGGTGTCCTTGTACACTAATCGATGAAAATAGACCTGTGCAACAACAACTCAGAAGACAAATAGTATATTGGTCTTCACTGCAAGAGGATTTAAGTTCAGGAGTCTTCTCTTGTTGCCATTATTCAGGGCCTTGGTGAGACCATTTTTGGTGTATTTCCTGCAGTTTGGATCACTCTACCGGATATATTTGCCTTCAAGAAAGTGAACCTCTGTTGCACTAAGCTGATAGGTCAGTCCCGCCATTCCGTCTGTGATGAAAGATTATTCAATTAAGCTTGTATTCATAACAAATTAGAAAGATGAGAGCGGATCTAATTGAAACGTACAAATTCTAACCTGGCCGGACGGACTAGATATAGGGATGATGTTTTCCCTGTTTGCAGGAGTCTAGAACCAGGGATCGTGGCTTTAGAATATGAGGTAGACTACTTAGGACTGAGATGAGAAAATATTTCTTCATTCAAAGGGTAGTGAACCTATGGAATTTTCTTCAGAAGTTGTGGAGACCAAGGCACTAAATATATGAAAGAAATTTTTTTTTTAAATTTTAAGGGCATCAAGGAGTATGGAAATAAAGTGGGAATATGTCACTGAGATAGCAAATCAGCAGAAATCCTGTTGAAGGGCAGAGACCTTCCAAATGGCCTGCTATGCAAAGGCATTGGACTATTAATCCAGAAACTCAGGTAATTTTCTGGGGAGCTGGCTTCGAATCCTGCCATGGCAGATAGTGGAATTTGAATTCAAAATAAAATCAGGGATTAGGAATCCATTGATGATCACAAAACCATTATCAATTGTCGGGAAAAATGCTTGTTTACTAATGTCATTTGGAGAAGGAAACAGCTGTCCTTACCTGGTCTGGCCTACATGTGACTCGACCCACAGCAATGTGGTTGACTCTCAACTGCTCTCTAGTAATTCAGGATGGACAATAAATGTTGGCTAAACTAGTGATACCTTCATTCCCATGAAGATGTTTTTTTTAAAAAAATCCTAATTTCTATATTTTTATGCCAGAATGTCAATAATGGGAAAAGCCAACAGCTATACTACATGAGAGACGCTACTCTTTGGTAGCCAAGTAGACTCTGATTGATAGAGTGTTGCTGTGGAAAATGTAGCAGATAATGATTGACTACTAATTGCGAGACTCTGTTTAAATTTGAAATTAGGCAGGTTGACTCTGGTCAGGGAATTCCCCTGAGAAATGAATCTGCAAAAGGCTGTCACCTATTTTGATCTTGAAACAGTGTGATGATGTTGCCCCTTTAACAAGGTTATTTTGTCCTTGTTTTTTTTTAAAAGAGGGGTCGTAAAAGCAGAGGTGTCAATATGTCCGGAAGTGGCTACTTAAAACAGTGGAAGGGAAGTGGCAATTCAGGGTTTTTTTTTCTAGTTTGGTTTGTTTCTAACAGAACCTACTGGTAATGAAAGCAGCTACAGTGAAAAGAAGGTTCCATGCTTCAACAGATATTTCTCGCCTGACTCTTCTCTCTGAACTCTCTCCTGCCTATAAGAGCCTGTGTTTGAATTTACCTTTGGCCAGGGGGTGTGTTTATGGGATGTGGTGGGAATTGGAACAGCTCCTATGTTAAGTTGCAATATTAAGTCGGTTGGATTTTCAAATAAGTTATTCTAAGTTCTGTTTTCTTTTATTTGTGTTTCAACCGTTGTGTTTAAATAAATTCTGTTTTGCTTAAAGCTGAGTAGTTTGACCAGCTGCATTACTCCTGGAATATCTGCTTACATCTACCTTTAAAATTAGAAAAAGTTAGGGTCTAGGCTACCTTAAAATGTTTTGAGGGGGTCTGGCCCGATCAATAAGAACAGGCATACTGTGCACATTTATCCTATCAGCAAAGAACAGGGCCCTATGTATTAACATATGTAGTTTCTGGTACATTCAAAATTGGCATACTGCAAGCCTAATAAACAAACCTAAGCTGGTTCTTCAAGTTGTTCTTCACACACAAGATTATGTAGTAAATGTTGTCCAATTGTAGAATCACATATAATGTTTGACACTATTGCAGGTTTTGCAAGTGTGGGCTGGTTGGGTATGGTCAGTACCTTACTTGTTCAAAACAGCCAAAGGGATATGCTGCTAGGATCCGCCAGTCTTGTTGATGTACAGACGATATAACTGGCATCACATTGGTGCTGGCACTCATACAGCATATTATTCATTTATGTGATAGGCAAAATGTCTTTTTGGCTTGATAGTCACATTTTGTTGTGGCAAAGACCACTTGTGTTGCTATTGTGTAGTAACAGTGTGAAACAGCTGTCCATGATGGGACACTACAATTGAACCACCATGTCCTCAAAATGAACTTATTTGCTGATACAGTCTTATGTTTGTACACTATTTCATACTCTCACACTCTCATTATTTAAACATCATCTCATACAACTGCCTTATGCTTTCCCCTAAAATCTCCCATCTCCAAATGAGGATATGCTGCAGCTCTTTCGAACCCTGGTTAGACCACACTTGGAATATGTTCAGTTCCAGTTGCCTCATTATAGGAAAGATGTGGAAGCTTTAGAAAGAGTGCAGGAGAGATTTATCAGGATGCTGCTGGACTGGAGAGCATGTCTTATGAAGAAAGGTTGAGGGATCTAGGGCTTTTCCCATTGGAGCGAAGAAGAATGAGAGGTGACTTGATAGAGATGTACAAGATGTTGAGAGGCATAGACAGAGTGGATAGCCAGAAGCCTTGGAAGAAGGTTTAGGGAAGATGTCAGAGGTAGTTCTTTACTCCGAGAGTAGTGGGTGCATGGAATGCACTGTCAGCAGTGGTAGTAGAGTCAGATACATTAGGGACATTTAAGTGACTCTTGGATAGGCATAGAACATAGAAAAGTACAGCACAGAACAGGCTCTTCGGCCCACAATGTTGTGCCGAGGATTATTCCTAATCTAAAATAAAATAACCTAAGCTACGCACTTCTCAATTCACTGCTATCCATATGCATGTCCAGCAGTCGCTTAAATATCCCTAATGACACTGCTTCCACCACCACCGCTGGCAATGCATTCCATGCATTCACAATTCTCTGTGTAAAGAACCTACTCTGACATCTCCTCTATATCTTCCTCCTTATATCTTAAAACTATGACCCCTCATGCCAATCAGTCCTGCCTTGGAGAAAAGTATCAGGCTATTGACTCTATCCATATCTCTCATTACCTTGTATACCTCGATCAGGTCACCTCTCTTCCTCCTTCTCTCAAGAGAGAAGTCTGAGCTTAGTCAACCTCTCTTCATAAGGCAGCCCTCCACTCCAGGCAGCATCCTGGTAAACCTTCTTTGCACCCTTTTCAAAGCCTCCATAACTTTCCTATAGTAGGGTGACCAGAACTGGAAACAATATTCCAAGCCTGGTCTCACCAGGATTTTGTAGAGCTGCAGCAAACCATCCCCCCCCCCCCAACCCCATTAATGCCACAACACCATATGCTTTCTTAACAACCTTATCCACTTGGGTGGCAACTTTGAGGGATCTATGCACTCGAACACCAAGATCCCTCTGTTCCTCCACACTGCCAAGAATCCTGTCTTTAATCCTATATTCAGCATTCGAGTTCGACCTTCCAAAATGCATCACTTCGCATTTATCCAGGTTGAACTCCATCTGTCATTTCTCAGCCCAGCTCTGCATCCTGTTTCTGGCACTCTGCAGCCTGCAATAGCCCTCGATACTATCAACGGCACCTCCAACCTTTGTGTCATCTGAAAATTTACTAACCCGCCCCTCAACCTCCTCATCCAAGTCATTCATACAAACTACAAAGAGTAGAGGCCCAAGAACAAGAGCCCTGCAGGACACCACTCACCACTGACTTCCAGGCAGAGTACTTTCCATTTACAACCACTCTCTGCCTTCTGTCGGCCAACCAATCCTGAATCCAGACAGCCAAATCTCCCTGTATACCATACTTCCTGACTATATGAATGAACCTACCATGGGGAACCTTATCAAATGCTTTGAAGTCCATATACACCACATCCACTGCTCGACGTTCGTCGACCTCCTCAAGGAACTCAATAAGATTTGTAAGGCACGACCTGCCCTCAGAAAGCCACGCTGACTGCCTTTAATCACACTATGCTTTTCCAATTAGTCATAAATCCTATCCCTCAGAATTCTTCCCAAAACATTGCTGACCAATGATGTAAGACTGACTGGTCTGTAATTTCCAGGGATTTCCCTATTACCCTTCTTGAAAAGAGGAACAACATTCGCCTCCCTCCAAACCTCCAGGGTATGACTCCCGTGGAGAGTGAGGAAGCAAAGATTTTCGCCAGCAGCTTAGCAATCTCCTTTCTTGCTTCCCCGGAGCAACCTCGGATAAATCTGGTCTGGTTCTGGGGATTTATCAATCTTAGTGTTTGCCAAAATTTCCAGTACATCAACTTCATCAATCTTGATCTGTTCAACCTGTTTCCCAGCTCCTCAAGTTTTCATCCACAACAAGGTCCGTTTTCTTAGTGAAAACCGAAAAAAAAAACACATTTAGGGCTTCTCCTATCTGTTCAGACTCCACACATAAGTCCCCTATGCTATCTTCCCCCGATCATTCTCTTGTTCCTCACCTATGAGTAAAATGGCTTTAGGTATTCCCTATTTCTTCCTGCCAAGCCTTTTTTGTGCCCCCTCCTGGCTCTCCTCAATCCATTTCTGAGCTCTTTTTTAGTAAGCCTGTAATCCTCTAAAGCTGTGCTAGATCCATGTTTCCTTCACATTACCTAAGTTGCCTTCTTCCTTTTAACGAGAAGCTCCTCTGTTCTTGTCATCCAAGGCTCCTTAACCTTACCCCTTCCTGCCTGTCTCAGAGGAACAAATTTGTGCATCACTTGCAACAACTGCTCCTTAAACTGTCTCCACATGTCTGTTGGGTCCTTTCTGCGTCATAATTTCCTTTTCCCAAATTAAATATCCTCCCTTGGTAACTGCTCGTTTCCCTCTCCAAGGCTATGATAAACGTGAGACAATTGTGGTCACTGTCACCAAAGTGTTCTCCCACTGCGAGATCTGACACCTGTCCTGGCTCATTGTCAAGCACCAAATCCAAAATGGCCTCTCCCCTCGTTGCCTGTCTACATACCGAGTAAGGAAACCCTCCTGAACACACCTGACAAATATGGCTCCATCCAACCCATCTGCACTAAGGAGGTTCCAGTCAATATTGGGAAAGTTGAAGTCACGCATAACAACAACCCTGCTACATGTGCATTTTTCCAAAATCTGCCAGCCAATGAATTCTTCAATTTCCCTACTGCTATTAGGGGGTCTTTAGAAAACCCCCTATGAGGTGGTTGCTCCCTTGGTGTTCCTAACTTCCACCCATACAAACCTTCCTCAACAACCTTCGTTTCTGTAGCTGTGATGCACTCTCTGATTAACAATGCTACACCCCCTCCTCTTTTTCCATCCTCCCTGTTCTTTTTGAACGTTCTAAACTCTGGAACATCTAGCAACCATTCTTGCCCCTGTGAAACCCACGTCTCCGTTATGGCCACAACATCATAATCCCAAGTACCGATCCATGCTCTTAAGTTTATCACTCTTATTTCTGACACTCCTTGTGTTAAAGCAGACACACTTTAACCGATCCCTTTGTTCCAACACATGTTTAACCCTCCCAGTAGATTTACTCCATCCTATCAGTTCCCCATATCTAACTACCCCCCTCTCAGATATGTAGCTGTGGTTCCCACCCACCAACCAAACTAGTTTAAACCCTTCCAAACCGCATGAGCAAACCTCTCACCCAGGACATTTGTGCCCCTCCAATTCAGGTGCAACCTGTCCTTCATGTACAAGTCCCACCTTCCCCAGAAAGTATCCCAAATGGTCCAAGTATCTGAAGCCCTCCCTCCTGCACCAGTTGCATAGCCACGTGTTAAGCTGCACTCGCCTGTTCCTCACCTCACTGTCTCGCAGCACCGGTAGCCAACCTGAGAACACTACTCTATTCCTCCTTCTCTTCAGCTTCCAACCTAGCTCTCTGTGGTCACTTTTCAGATCCTCAAACCCTTTCCTGGCTAAATCATTGGTGCCAATACGTACCACGATTTCTGGCTGCTCGCCCTTCCCCTTCAGAATCTTGTAAACCCGATCAGCGACATCCCGGATCCTGGCACCAGGGAGGCAACATACTTTCCGGGAGTCCTGTTCCTGACCATAAAATCTCCTGTCAATCTGTCTAACTATGGAGTCCCTGACACTAGCGCTTTTCAATTCTCCCCACTTCCCTTCTGAGCCTCAGTGCCAGAGACCTGACAACTTTGGCTTTCCCCTGGTAGACCGCCCTCACCTGCAATAACCAAAACGGTATACTTATTGCTGAGGGGAACGGCCACATGGGATCCCTACTGTATCTGTTAGTTTCCTTTCCTCCCCTGGACTGTAACACTGCTGTCCTTATCCTATCTTTGAGGAATGACACCTCCACGTACATCTCAATTTCTCCCTCAGCCTCCCAGATGATCCGCAGTTCATCCAGCTCCAGTTCCCTAACTCTGTTTTCGAGGAGCTGCAGTTGGGTGCACTTCCCGCAAGTATGGTCGGCAGAGACGTGTGTCGTGTCTCTCACCTCCCACATTCTGCAGAAGGAACATGCAACTGCCCTAACATCCATACCCCGCTAATCTGAAAGCCCACACAGGATTAAACAAGGAAGAGAAGAAATGAAAAAAAAATGAAAACCTGAAAACTTACCAAGTTTACAGAGTCTTAGTAAGGTTAGTGGAGGTAGGTGGGATGTAGGCCCTATGGTGTACGGTCTCTGGTTTAGATCTCACCCACTTAAAAACTTCCTGGCAGCCCTCGTTTCTCTCCGCCCTCTCTCCTCGCCGCTTTGTTCAAAATGGAGGCACAACTCTCGAGCTAAGTCTCTTTTTTAAGTGGGAGAAACTGACTTACCTGGCAGCCCTTGTTTCGCTCCGTCCTTTCTCCTCGCCATTCTGTTCAAAATGCTGCATATGGAAGATTTTACATTGAAGGGTATGTAGGTTAGTCTGATCATAAGAGTGGGAATGAGAATGACACAACATAGAGAGCCAAAGGGCCTGAACTGTGCTATACTTTTCAGTGTTCTAAATCCTGCCCCACCCGATATTCATTCAAACTCCTATCTACAGCTCTAGTTATTGACTCAACTGTGGTTCAAATGAAGCACATTCCAAATGGAACAGCTCATCCTTTCCTAGTATCGTTGGTAATGCTTAATTATTTGAAACTCATTTTCCCATCAGATCTTTGAGCCAGGTATTCAATTATCTGATCATATTTACTATATGCCAGTTTGCTGCTGATTTAGGTAGTAATCCAGAGAACAGTATGGTTCTGCTATTTAGTCTCTAGCTGAAGATAGTGCCTTTATCCTACCTACACATGTGTACCGATTTGAACCTTAATAACTGGCTCCTTCCTCAACCATTCCAACTTCTGGAGTTAAAAGCAAAGTATTTGTAATGGCAACCATGAAAGTGTCATCTAGTGTCAGAAAAACCCATCTGGAAAGAAAATCTGGCCTTAACTGGTCTCAATTAGGAGTCCAGATCCACAGTTACATGATTCACTTATAAATGCCCTCTGAAATGATCTATCAGGCTACTCAGTTCAAGGGTAATTAGGGCTGGACAGCAAATGCTACCCTTCCCAGTGACATCCAAATCCTTTGAAAGAAAAAAGGAAAAATATGTTCAGAATTGGGGAAAGTTGTGAATATAAAACTGAAGATTAATTGGCTAAATGCATGTAGGATTTGTACCAAGACAGAAGAGTCAATGACACAAATGAAAATAAACATAATCACAATCAAATTTTACCCTGAGGTTTCAAAGTGACCAATACTGGGAATTGACTATTCCAGCGTGCTTGACATTTCTGAAAGTTACTAGAAAGAAAAAGGGATGGTTTAATATATTGTGTAGCACTGTAATGATGGTTTAGTACTGTAATGGGAAATACGCCTGGCTGAGGATCAAGATGTAGAATCAATTTGAGTAGAAATATTCAGCAGCAAGAGAAAAAGGTGTTGGTGGAGTCTATACAGTAGCGTCTCTGTAGGACTAAGTATAAATCAAGAATTAATGGAGCTTGTAAGCAAAATACTTCAATAATAGGGATTAACTTTAATCTTTGTATAAATAACCTAGTTTGCCATTCTATTATAGGATTTCTGGCAATGTAACAGTTATTCAGTAATATCTCCTTACAGAGGGGTTGCTGTCTTTTGGATGAATTATTAAAGCAGGTCTTATCCGTTTGTCTGAAAGAGAAGGATTCCATGGAACTATTTGAAGAGCAATAACACTCGATCATTTCCTCAACTAACAGCTCGAAACATTTGAGCTGATCATTTATCTCAGTGTGTGTTGTAAAAGTGTGTGCAAAACTTGGCTGCGACATTGTCCAATGTTACATAAGTGACTGAGCTTCAAAATTAATTGTCTGTGAAGCATTTAGAAACATCCTGAGGTCATGAGAGTTACTATTATTAAATGCATTCATTCTTCCTTTCATACATATAGCTGAACAGATTGCATTGATATGAGCAGTTCGATTTTTAATACTCTGCTGTCCAATTTTTTTTTTTCAGGTACAACATTGAACGGATGCCGGATGACTATGGTGCCCCCAGATTTTGAAAAGGCAGCAAACTTATGTTTACATCAAAAGATTGGTGTTTGCTGTTTGTCAATACCTCTGTACCTGTTCAATAAAAGCTTGGGGCACGTACAGGTTCCACAAAATTGTATAAAAGAGTTTTGTTTCATCGTAAATTAAGTTATTATTTGGAGAAGTTTTAAACTAAGTGGGATTGGCTTCCAACTTATTTTTCTTGAATGTTTTCTACTCCTTGTTTATGGGTCCATCTGGTGACATTCCAGTGCCAAAGATCTAAAAATTCCAGTTCATCATCTTGGCAATGAGATCAAATTGAAGAAAGTGACACCTAGGCCTCATTTTGTCATCTTCATAATGTCATGCGATTATTACTTCCAACTGGAGTATTATTTACCAATTGGAAATGGGAACTTTAAATGAACCACCCTAAATCTAGGAAACTTCCCGCTCCTCCGCCCTTGCCCCCTGCCCCTCCAATCGCCACCAGGACAGGTCCTCACCTACCACCCCACCAACCTCCATATACATCGTATCATCCGTCGTCATTTCCGCCACCTCCAAACGGACCCCACCACCAGGGATATATTTCCCTCCCCTCCCCTATCAGCGTTCCGAAAAGACCACTCCCTCCATGACTCCCTCGTCAGGTCCACACCCCCCACCAACCCAACCTCCACTCCCGGCACCTTCTCCTGCAACCGCAAAAAAATGCAAAACTTGCGCCCACACCTCCCCCCTTACTTCCCTCCAAGGCCCCAAGGGATCCTTCCATATCTGCCACAAATTCACCTGCACCTCCACACACATCATTTACTGCATCCGCTGCACCCGGTGTGGCCTCCTCTATATTGGGGAGACAGGTCGCCTACTTGCGGAACGTTTCAGAGAACACCTCTGGGACACCCGGACCAACCAACCCAACCACCCCTTAACACTTCAACTCCCCCTCCCACTCAACCAAGGACATGCAGGTCCTTGGACTCCTCCATCGCCAGATCATAGCAACACGACGGCTGGAGGAAGAGCGCTTCACCTTCCGCCTAGGGACCCTCCAACCACAAGGGATGAACTCAGATTTCTCCAGTTTCCTCACCTTGTCTCAGTCCCAACCCTCGAACTCAGCACCGCCTTCCTAACCTGCAATCTTCTTTCTGACCTCTCCATCCCCACCCCCACTCCAGCCTATCGCCCTCACCTTGACCTCCTTCCACCTATCGCATTTCCAACGCCCCTCCCCCAAGTCCCTCCTCCCTACCTTTATCTTAGCCTGCTGGACACACTTTCCTCATTCCTGAAGAAGGGCTCATGTCCGAAACGTCGATTCTCTTGCTCCTTGGATGCTGCCTGACCTGCTGCGCTTTTCCAGCAACACATTTTCAGCTCTGATCTCCAGCATCTGCAGTCCTCACTTTCTCCTATAATAAAGCCAGCTCAACACAGGTGAAGAATTGAATGAATATCATTGTGTGTGCTTGAGAGGTAATGATTTTAGTATTTTTGCCATGTATAATTTTGTACAGATTTACTCTTCAATACTACAGTTAAACAATTATTATCACTGTAACTGTTCTTTGGTTTGTTTTGGACCTGTAGTTGATGCATTTAAACATTCAATTCAAGCCCAGGAAATAATCTTACCATTGTACAAACCCGTGCACAGTTATGGACAGAGCACTGTGGGATTATCTTTCCTGTTCCAAACAATTATGATTTCTCGTGCATCTCGGGTTGGAAGGGAGTTTCCACTCTGACATTCCTGGGCAATCAAAAGTAAAGCAGGAGCTCACTTCAGCTCTTTACAATTTTATGCTGTGCCTTTGAGGTAATATTTTTTACCTAAGTCACACGTGTATTAATTACAAATTAAAATGACTGCTATATGTATTTGCCTTGCACCCTTAAAACGTGGTTCAAACCTTGAAAAGTTAACCCGACACCACAATGAAGGTTTTTTTTACCATTCAGGTTTACGGTGATTTTCAGTAAGAATGCTCAGAGATTTACTGTGCGTCCATACCTATTAGCAAGTACCTGTACCGAGACTTTTTGGTTTGTTTTCACTTGAAAGGATTTAAAATTTATTTTTCTTTCTTTGAAAAGGCAATCCTTGAAGATTGAGTTTGCCCACCTGCAGAATTAATGCACAAATAAAATCAGTTTAATTGCAAAGAGAAGAGACCATTTTTTCCAAACATCAGTAAGAATTTTGAATTTATTATATATAAAAGGCTATTTATTGAAATAAGTAATTTTAATCTGGAAGCCTCAACTTCGACCTCTGAATCTAATGTGTGCCTGCCTTTCCCTCTGAGTCAATCAGGGGTGCTGTATTACAGATAGATAGTAGGTTGTATACCAGCAAAGTTAAAGTTAGTGAACTGGCCATTTTAGTTTAGTTCAAAGTCAACAGTTCTGCACGCTGACTTCAGTGAACCTGGGAGCATGATAACATTTGAGGAGATGTTCTAAGAGCCGTTTAATTGTGTTGTTTTGCATGATGTTAAGACACAAATGTGTAATGATGTGAAAAGGGGAGAAAAGCATTCTGCAGGAATGTACAATTCAAAATTGGAATTTCTTCCTTCACTTAGTCTTCTCTTCCATGATATTCAGGCTTTTAAAGTTCACATTGACATGATCTACTAAATAATTCCGGTTGATTCAAGGTGTCTCTTTTTATTCATCTTTACTTTGTTGGTAGACTGCACTATAAAGTTGACAGCATTGTTAACATTACAATTACAAAAAATGCTCATTTGAAGAGACACCTGGAAAGTGGAAAAATACAAAATGGCAAATTGCCTCAAAATTACCAGTTGCTTTTAAACTAAGTCTGTGTCAGGTTGTAAGTTTGCTCACTGAGCTGGCAGGTCTTTTTCTTTTCAGATATTTCGTCACCATGCTAGGTAACACCATCAGTGAACCTCCGATGAAACGCTGGTGTTCTGTCCCACTTTCTATTTGTGTCTTGGTCTCTTAAGATGATTGATATCATTTCTGGTTCTTTTTCCCAGAGATTGGTAAATGGGGTCCAAATTGCTGTGTTTATTGATGGAGTTCCGGTTTGAATGCCAGGCCTCTGTGAATTCACGTGCATGTCTCTGTTTAGCCTGTCCGAAGATGGATGTGTTGTCCCAGTCAAAGTGGTGTCCTTCATCTGTATGTATGGATACTCGTGATAGCTGGTCCTGTCTTTTAGTGGCTAGTTGGTCTTCGTTTACAAAATACCATGCAAGGACTGTAACAAACACTACATCGGACAGACAGGCAGAAAACTAGCCACGAGGATACATGAACACCAAAAGACATGACCCACTATCACTAGTATCCTTAGGCACAGACGAAGAAGAACACTACTTCAACTGGGACAACACATCCATCTGATGACAGGCTAAACAGAGATACGCATGGTATTTCTGAGAGGTCTGGCATTCAAACTGGAACTGTATGAATAAACACATCAGTTTGGACCCCATTTACCAACCTCTCAGAAAAAGAACCCACCACAACAGACCAAGACACACAAATAGAAAGTGGAACAGAACACCAATGCTTCACCAGAGACTAACTGATGATGGTACCTAGCATGGTGACGAAACATCTGAAAAACAAACCTACCAGCTCAGTGAACAAACTTACAATCTGAACATCAACTTGAACTACAAGTCTTCTCAAAATTCATAAATCAGTGTCCACAAAAATGCTTGGAAAATGGTCCTATTCAATGCTTCAGTCAAAAGCAATTTAATAGAGATTGAAGTTTCACATCTGCAAAATATTCCTCCAGAAAACCTGCGCAATAGGTCAACTTCAATCGATCTAAGTGTATATCAGTATCTTGCCTGATGCTGGGTGATTGGTGTCACCTTTGACTTCAAGATCATGTCCAATCTCCTATTTGTGCCATTACTAAAACTGCTTGTTACCTCATTCATCACTTGTGTCACTGTTCATATGCTGCTAAAACCATAATTCATGCCTTTGTTACCTCTGGTCATGACTCTTTCAACACAGCCAAACTGGATTTCCACATTTTACCCTCTAGAATGGGGTATTTCACAACTCTCATGGCCATGTCTTTACTAATACCAAGTTTCACTCCCTGTCCCCTCTGTACTCTCATACTCTGATCTACATTGGTTCCTGGCCAAGGAATGTCTTCCTTCACTTTGAACTTCTCAGTCTTTTATCAATTCTTTCAATGTTCTTGTCTTGCCCAGTTCCACAAACCCTGGGATACCAGCATTAAATTTATTCTGGCCTTTTGTACATGCCTAATTTGGCTGAAACTTTCTCCCTACACCTATTCCACATCTCTTCCTTGCTGTTCCAAATGATGGAATGCTACTGAAAAATTGGTATAACAAGGGCTATTCAATTACATTGACCTGTTTTGCAGCCAAAGGTAAGACCCATCTCCATCGAATGTGTGGCAAAAATAGCACTCCGTAAAACCAAGCTCGTGTCTCTTCAGATGTCTTGATGTCATAATTTGCTTTAGAATCTAATCTAATATTATGTAATGCTGCAGTGAAGCACCTTGGGCTGACATATTACTTTAAATTTTTGTTGAATGCTGATCCAACTGATGAAATGCCACTGAAAAATTGTAAAACTAGGGCTTTTCAATTACTTTGTCCTATTTTGCAGCCAAAAGTAAGACCTATCTCCATAGAATGTGTAGCAAAAATATAAATTTCTTTATGGATTTGTACAGTTTCACTCAGGTTTACAGCAGAGGCTGCCTCTCTCCTTAGTAAATAAATAATTAAATATTCTATTAGATAAAGCAAACTTTTTATTGACTAGGAGTGTGTCGGTTGATCAAATAATCCGGATGCCAAGAAGTCCACGTAATCAATTAAAACTCACACTAAATAATAAAAATGTAATGCAGGGGGTATACACATCACTATTGTATTCTATTTACACCATAAATCACTTAAATAATAATTGCACCCTCAAATGATTTCTTGGAAATTGCAATAATACAGTAAACTTCTGGTATTTCAGGTTTTATAATTTTTGCTGTTTTCATGTGGTGCTGGTTAAAACCAATTTTGCTGTATTTTCATCAAAGAGTAGCATGATGAAAATATGCAACTGATGTGTAATTTTGATTTATGATGTAATATACCTTGTAGTGCACAGGCAATTTGTTTGCATTGCTGATCCTTTAGCACTTCTGTAGCCATACAAAAAGGTTTAATGTAGATATGCTTTCTGTGCAGCTTACAGAAAACATTGATGATGTTGCATGTGTTTTCATACCAACACTACCAGCCTGTGTTTGATGGAGTGTGCTGCCACCGTCCTCTTTCATTGACTGAGTTGCCAGGGCAACATCCTTGGAAATCTTTTCTGAACCCTTTCAAGTTTCACAACATCTTTCTGATAGGAAGACCAGAATTACACGCAATATTCCAAAAGTGACCATCAGGAAAATAATCCAACAGGAATTGTGGTTCTGATTGTCTATCTAAAATCTGTTAGTACTTGGTGACGCAAATCCATCTATCTACTGCCCAGACCATTTGCATGGCAATTTACCTCATCTTCCAGGACAGTACTTTGAGACTCGACAAGAGCCTCTCCGGGCCTGGAGGCTCACATCCCATACTTTATTTTTGCTTGATTTGTGGATAGCTCCAGCTACTTGGACCCATCTTAAGGAGTTTTGGAGTTTAATTCAGATAAATGCGAGGTGCTGCATTTTGGGAAAGCAAATCTTAGCAGGACCTATACACTTAATGGTAAGATCCTCGGGAGTGTTGCTGAACAAAAAAATTATGAGGGGCATGGATAGGATAAATTGGCGAAGTCTTTTCCCTGGGGTGGGGGAGTCCAGAACTAGAGGGCAGGAGAAAGATATAAAAGAGACCTAAGGGGCAACTTTTTCATGCAGAGGGTGATATGTATATGAAATGAGCTGCCAGAGGAAGTGGTGGAGGCTGGTACAACTGCAACATTTAAGAAGCATTTGGATGGGTATATGAATAGGAAGGGTTTGGAGGGATATGGGCTGGGTGCTCGCATGTGGGACTAGATTGGGTTGGGATATCTGGTCGGCATGGACAGGTTGGACTAAAGGGTCTGTTTCCATACTGTACATCTCTATGACTCTATAAACAAAGTGGCTCGTTGCATGGTGTTGATTAGGTACATGTTATATAAATTAGGCATTGTTACTCAGACTTCGAATGTAGGTCTTCACTGTACTATGGGGGGTGCAGTGAGAGAGGGACTCACTGAAATCTTTGTAGAGGGAGGAAGAGAGCTTCTTCAAGGAAGGCATCCTTGTAAGAGGATTCGCAGTAGGTTGAAATCTTTGAGGAGAAAGTGAGGTCTGCAGATGCTGGAGATTCAGAGCTGAAAATATGTTGCTGGAAAAGCACAGCAGGTCAGGCAGCATCCAGGGAACAGGAGAATCGACGTTTCGGGCATAAGCCCTTCTTCAGGAATCCTTCTTCCCAAGATTTGCTTTCCCAAAATTTTCGTTTTAGGAAATACCATTCACATATTAGAAATGTTTTATGAATAAATTTCCAAATTAAACTAGATTATTGATAGTATACCAGCTCAATATTTTTCCGCATCACCTTTATTACAAATTTATGTCTCAGACCAAATCAAGATTGACTGTATTATGTTTGGGTTTACACATATGCTACCTAAGTATGCTCAGTCTGGACTGCCCCACATCTGTGACTAGTGGTGTTCCACAGGGATTTGTACTGGGAACTCTGTTTGTGATCTATATAAACGACTTGGCTGAAAATGTAGATGGGTGGCTTTGTAAGGTTGCAGATAATACAAAGATCGGTGGAGTTATGGATAGTGTAGGAGGTTGTCAAATGATACACTGGGATTATAGATCAGTTGCAGATATGAGCGGAGAAATGGTTGATGGAGTTTAATCCAGGTAAATCTAAGATTCTGCACTTTGGGAAATCAAGTGTTAGGGAAAGTATATAATTAATGGCAGGACTCTGAACAGCATTGATGTACAGAAGGATCTTGGGATTTAAGTGCTTGGCTCTCCAAAGGTGGCCACGCAAGTAGATAGGGTGGTAAATAATATATTTGGCATGCTTGCCTTTATTGGTTGGGGAATTGAGTACAAGAGTTAGGATGTCATGTTGCAGCTTTATAAGACTTTGGTTAGGCCACACTTAGAATATTGCCTTGAATTCTGGTCGCCACATTACAGGAAGGATGTGTAGGCTTTGGAGACAGTGCAGAAGAAGTTTACAAGGATGCTGGCTGGATTAGAGGATATGAGCTATAAGGAGAGATTAGAAAAACTCGGGTTCTTTTCTTTGGAGACTGAGGGGAGACTTGGTAGAAGTCTACAAGATTATGAGATTACGTAGTTCGGATTGACGGTCAGAATTGTTTTCTTTTCCCCAGAGTTGAAATGTGTAAAATTAGGAGTCATGTATTTAAGGTGAGAGGGGTAAAGTTCAAAGGAGATGAGGGGTAAGATTTTTAGAGAGCACTAGGAGTCTGGAATGGTGGTGGAGGAGGCAGATACGATAGCGACAATTAATTGTCTTTTAGATAAACACATGAATATGCAAGGGTTGGAGGGATGTGGACCAAGGGTAAACAGAAAAGATTAGTGAGCCAAAGGGTCTGTTCCAATGCTGTACAATTCTATGTTCTATAATCTAGTCTGAGAGGTGTTCAGATCCAAATTAGTCATCTTCAGGATCATTTTTGAACAATGCGGAGTTTAATGCAACTTGTTGGCAAGATGAAAGACTGAGTCAGCACAAAGTTTTATTATTCACATAGATCAGGTATCGACAGCCTGGATCGAGTGAATCCCAAGTAGGAGTATACATAAGAGGGAAATCAGAAGGACAAAATAAGGACATAAGATAGCTTTGTCAAATAGAATCCAAAGAGATTCTATAAAATACATTAAGGGCAGAAGAGTGACAAGAGAGAGAATAGAGCTCCTTAAAGATCAAATTGGCCGTCCATGTGGAACCACAAGAGATAGATGAGATACTAACTGAATATTTTCTATTCGTTTAGTATTTCATGTATCTCTTGTGGTTCCACATGGTGGTGAAGGACATGGAAGCTAAGGAACTTGGGGAAACAAATTGTGGTGTTTTGAGGAGTTCATACTAAAGAGGAGGTGCTGGAGGTCTTAAAACGCATAAAGGTAGATAAATCCCTAGGACCCGATCAGGTGTTTCCCAGACGTTTGTGGGAAGTTAGGAAGAGATTGCTGGGCCCCTCAGCCACGTGTGAGGTGCTAGAAGACTGGAGGTTGGCTAATGTGGTGCCATTATTTCAGGAAAAGCCAAGGGAACTACAGACAAGTGAGCCTTGCATCAGTGATGGGTAAGTTGTTGGAGGGAAGGCTGAGGGACAGGATTGACATGCATTTGGAAAGGCAAGAATTGATAAGGGATAGCATGGCTTTGTGCATGGGAAATCATGTCTAACTAACTTTTTGGGGTTTTTTGTAGAGAAGTTGTCTGTAATGGACTTCAGCCAAGCGTTCAACAAGGTTCCACATGGTAGACTAGTTAGTAAGGTTGGATCACATGGGACCCAGGCAGACCTAGCCAATTGGATTCAACATTGGTTTGAAGGTAGATAGGGTGGTGGTAGAGGGTTAATTTTTGGATTGGAGACCTGTTACCAATGATGTGCCAGAAGGATCAATGGTGGATTACATAAATGTCTTGAATGTAAATATAGGAGGAACAGTTAGTAAGTTTGCAGATGACACCAAAATAGATAGTATAGTGGACAGTGAAGAAGATTATCTGAGTACAACAGGACCTTGATTGGCCAATGGGCTGAAGAGTGGTAGATGGAGTTTAATTCGGATAAAATGTTGCATTTTGGTTAGTCAAACCAGGGCAGGACTTATACACTTAATGATAGGGCCCTGGGGAGTGCTGCCAAACAGGTGCAGGGGCACAGTTCCTTGAAAGTGGTGTTGCAGATAGACAGGTGAAGAAAGTGTTTGGCATCCTTACCTTCATTGGTAATAACATTGAAGATAGGAATTGGGATGTTATGTTGCAGCTGTACAGGACATGAGTGAGGCCACATTTGGAATATTGCATACAATTCTGGTCTCCCTGCTGTCAGAAAGGTGTTGTTAAAAGTAGAAGGATGGAGAAAATGTTTATAGGTAGTTACTGGAACTGGAGGTTTTAAGCTGAAGGGAGAGGCTGAATAGAGTGGGGCTATTTTCCCTGAAGCATCAGAGGCTAAGGAATTACCTTAAAGGTTTATAAAATCATGAAGGGCATTGACAGGATATAGCCAGAGTCTTTTTCACAGCATGGAGAATAAAAATGTGTTGTTGGAAAAGCGCAGCAGGTCAGGCAGCATCAAAGGAACAGGAGAATCGACGTTTCGGGCATAAGCCCTTCTTCAGGAAACTGAAGAAGTGCTTATGCCCGAAACGTTGATTCTCCTGTTCCTTTGATGCTGCCTGACCTGCTGCGCTTTTCCAGCAACACATTTTTAAGCTCTGATCTCCAGCATCTGCAGTCCTCACTTTCTCCACAGCATGGAGAAGCCCAACTCCAGAGGGCATAGGTTTAAGGTGAGAAGGGAAAGATTTAAAAAGGACCTGAGGTGTAACTTTTTCTCACAGGGTGATGTGTGTATGGAAAGTGTTGCCAAAGGAAGTGGTGGAAGCGGATTCAATTACAACATTTAAAAGGCACCTGAATGGGTAGAAGAAGAGGAAGGGATTAGAGGGATTAGGACCAATGCTGGCAAATGGGACTAGGTCAGATTGGAATGTCTTGTCAGCATGGATGAGTTGGACTGAAAGGTCTTTCTGTGCTGTATGACTCTGTAGCATGCAAGTTTCTTTGTGGATTGTTATTGTAAATTATCTTTCTCTCCTGTTTTGCAAATTTGGCATATAGCATCAGATACTTGGAAATTGTTCTATTGTACAGGTAGTTCTTTTATAACGCGATGGTTACATTCTTGTGCAACCCGACATTACAGAAAAATCACATTTTAGAATTATGATTCAAATGCTGGTGATATAACTGTGTTACAGTCACACATGTTCTAAAAGTTTGTGCTTTAGAAATAGTCTCCCCAATTAATCAATCGCATTACAGTAAATTTGTGTTACCGAAATGCGTGCTACAGCAGAACGACCTGTACTTACTGCTTTAAAAAATAAATTATTAATTCATCAACTTCACCATATTAAAAAGAGTTATGGAATGGAGTATAATTTTAAATCATTCGCTGAAAGAATATCGGACAGCAGGTTCTTTTTGCTTATGTAGACCCCTTGTCGTGGTGTCACTGATTTATACAGACAAATCTTCAAATATTTTAGCTAGGTTCATAGCACCTTAAGGAACTCATAACATGATTAATCAAAGTACCTGGTTCTCGATCTTCCCAAAACTACTGAACTTGAGTCATTGATGACTGAACCAAAGACTGAGGTAATGTTCTGGAAACCCAGATTTGAATACCATAGCAGCAGAAGATGAAGGTTGAATTCATTTTTTTTTTAGAAATAAAAGATAGCCATGAACCCTTGATTGTAAAAATCCCACAGGTCATTAATTTCCTTACCTCATCTGGTTTATTGTGACTGCAGAACCACAGCCACATGGTTGATGTCAGATGATTTTGATTTACTAACTTGATATGTTGTCTGACTACTGAAATTGCCATCATGGAAAAGACAGACGATGATTATTTGAATGTAAAGGCTGGTGAAGTAGAAAGGGAACACTTTTTCTGGGAGGGAAAAGGATGGGAGCACATATGCAGAAAATGGGTTGGACATGGCTGAGAGCTCAACATTTAAAGGATCATTCCCTCTGCCATTTCTGCCACTTTCAGCAGCAAGCACCAAACAAACACATCATCTCCTCCCCTCCCTTTGTCAGCATTTTACAGGAACTCCACAATATCCCGGTTCGATCCTCCATTACTGCAAACAACTCCAAACCCACTCAGTGGCACCTTCCCATTCAAACACAGAAGGTGTAACACTTTCTCTTCTACCTCTTCCTTCCTCTCTGTTCGAGGTCCAAAACATGCTTTTTATGGGAAATGACGATTTATTTTTATTTCTTTCAACCTTGTCTACATCATTTCTGATTTCTGTGAGGTTTTCTTTAAATTGGTGAGAACAAATGTCAACTGGTTGATTGCTTGGTGGAACACCTCTGATCTGATCTGTCTGTAAGAATGACACTGAACCTTCCAGTTGCTTGCCCTTGTACACCAGCTTGCTCTCATGCTAATATTTCTGACCAAAGCTTGTTGCAATGTTCTAATCAAGCACAACACAAGCTGAAGAAACAGGTATTCATTTTCCACTCAGGCACTTTACAGCCTTCGGGACTTGGTACTAGAGTTCAATAACCTCATGCAGTGAATATTATCCTCGAATTTGATTATTACCTTCTCAAGAACTTACTTTTGCTTTGCATACTCTTAATATCTGTTATGCTTTCACCCTTTTGTCATTCAACAAATTTTCTAGCACCTTCGGTTCCAAATAATCATTACATTGGACTCATATAATCATTACAATGACTGCTTCTCTTTCCACAGATGCTGCCAAACGTGTTGCGTTTCTCCAGCACTTTCTACTTTTGTTGCGGCTCTGATTCCCTCCTTGCTGCTTGTTCCTGACTCTGAAGCTACTATCTCCTCTCTGGCTGCTCTAACTGACCAATTCTGACTTTTCCCTCACTGCTTCTGACTCAAAAGCTGCTCTTTCCACCCCTATTGCTGTCACTGAAGTAAGGATCTTAAAGCAAGCCTTTTATAATCAAATTCTGGTCTGAATTAGTAAGTCACTCAATGGGAGAAAGTGAGGACTGCAGATGCTGGAGACCAGAGTTGAAAAATGTGGTGCTGGAAAAACACAACAGGCCAGGCAATATCCCAGGAGCAGGAGAATCGACGTTTCGGGCATAAGCCCTTCTTCAGGTTCCAAATAATCATTATATTGGACTCAAAACTGCTTCTCTTTCCACAGTCAATATGTGATTTTTGCTTTGGTTTACGTAGGATATATGGCACACAAATAGTCCATATCAGCATTTATACTCAACACGAGAGTCCCAATTTTCTTTCGAAATATTAATTTCCTTCTTAAAAGTTCATTGCTTTCCTTAAAATGCATTTCTACAATTTACTTGAACCACTCTGCTAGCAAAAATTCCATATTTGCCAATCTTTGGGTTTCGCCTGAATGCCTAAATTGGATTTTCTGGTTGCTATTTTGTATTGTGGCTTCCAGTCATATGCTAACTCCTTCAGACACATTCTGTATCCAATTTATCAAAACCTTCCATCGTTCTAAAGATTTGGGGTGTTTCATTTAAGACTGATATGAAAAAATTCTTCTCCCAGAGAGTGATGAGCCTGTGGAATTCACTACACAGAAAACAGTTGAGGCCAAAATGTTGAATGGTATCAAGAAGGAGACCGATATAGTGCTTGGGGCTAAAGAGATAAAAGGGTGTAGGCAAAAGTGGGAATAAGAAATGTGAGTAGGGTGATCAGGCATAGTTATATTGAATGGTGGAACAGGCTGAAAGATTGAAATGGCCTACTCCTGTTCTTAGAAACTTTGTTTTTTTTTCCGAATATGAATGCCCACTCATTCTGGTATTTGTTTTTATGATAAATAATAAATTCTTAATGGTGTAAAGTACCTGAGTGAGCAAGGTATGACACATTGGTCCTGGGTGTTCCAATTGTGAACCTTGGATCCCGGCATAGGAAACCTAAGCAATTTCTCCTGACTGCAGCTTGTTGCATATACCACTTAGGTAACAGTGATAGGAATCTTGCACAAAATGGATTTAGGTCTTGTCCGGTTAGAGGAAGTATTGGTCTTTGAGCCATTAAACAGGAGAAATTAATCAAAATCTGTGCCTATTTCCTGGCTTGTTGCAAGTGATACATTACAGTGTCAATAGCAGCCTCAAAACAAATTATTCTTGAAGTATACTTCACGTCAATAGAGGAGGAATTTACCAAAGAATTGATGATACAACTGTAGCCTGCAAGAATTTAGAATGATGAACAAGCAAATATATATAGTTAACAAGGTTATCATCAATTCCATGCAATCAGTCAGATTACAAGCATTACAAAGTATTTGCAGCATGAAAAGAGACCATTTTGCCTCGATAGATCATGTATGTGTGATTTTGTATCTCCTTTTCTAACCTCATTATTAGTTCAGGCAATATCTGAACAATGAAAAGTTTTTAATCTATTTCTCTGCAGCTGAGCATTTTCAGTTTGTGTGTGTAGCATCCTTGTAATTTTTTTTCTGATCAATGTATCCTTCCATTTCTTTTTCATGTGCTTACATAACTTCCCTTGAATGCATTTATACTATTTACCTTAATTATTCCCTGCACTTCTAAGTTTCACATTCCAACATTCTCTGTCTTGATAAAGAAGTTAATCATGTATTTATTATTGTATGGCAATTCTCACATTCATGAGTTATATTCAGCAGCACCTTTGACCTGAATAATAACTTGGTTTCCCTCCAATGATGACTTTCCGTCAGATTCTTCATTGACCTGAAAATTAATTGTCTCTCTCTATAGATGTTGTCTCACCTGCAGATTATTATCAATAGCTGTGTTTTTAGTTCAGCATTCCAATATTTTGCTTTTGTTGAAAAATTTAATGTCCTGGCTGAGATCTTGAGATTAAAAATGTCTGATTAATATATGTATAATTTTTAGAGTTTGGATTTCAAAGTAGTAGCAAATAGACATTTCTTTTCAGATTTACCAAAAAAGGTCAGTGTTTCTGGAACATTGATTTAATACAGTATGTGTAAAAGAGCAGGGATCCCTGTTAATGGAAGATTATTTGCAAGGTTTACTGTGTAATGTTTACAACTGTGAATGTAAAGATTGATAGCTATTGGTTTGGTTTTGGTTTATGATTATGAAGGATTGATTTTAACTTAGAAAACATAGAGACAGGAAGATATCGAGCAATTTTGGAGGAGACCTGATTATCAGAAGCACAATATAATTTCTCATCTCAAAGGGATATAGAACAGGTAAAGCAATCAATCACTTTTTGAAGTTTAGTTTGTCCAAATCAAGCGTGTTTGGTTAGAAATTGGCAGACTTTTAAAGATTGGAAAAATCTAAACTTTCAATTTTAAGAGTATTCTGATGAGATGATTTCACAGTTCATAGAAAAATAACAGGAAAGAATCAATTAAGTATTGCTTAAAGGTTTGAGATTGAGGGGTATTTTACAAACTGTAAAGTGATTGTGTTGGGAATACTTGATACGTTCTGCCAAGTGTTTTAGGAGCATTTTTCTTCTGTATAATATTGTTTAATTATTAAAGAAAATATCAAGCCATGCGTTCAGTAAATTACCATAGTTAAATTAAGCTAGTATGATCAGACCAGATCCCATTCTGGCTTGTCCAGTCGTAATTTCAGCGAGGACAATAATAGTCTCATTAGCGGAAATTGGAAACACTATTTTTAAATGGTTTTGGGAGGACCATTAACATGAAAACAGACTCTTCGGTCCAACTCCTAGATATCCTCAATAAATCTAGTTCCATTTGCTGGCATTTGGCCCATAAACCTCTAAACGCTTCCTATTCATATATCCATTCAATTATGTACCCATCCAGATGCCTTTTAACTGTATTAGCTTCCAATATTTCATCTGGCAGTTCGTTCCATACATGCAACACCTGTGTGAAAAAGTTGCCCCATAAGACCCTCTTAAATCTTTTGCCTCTCACCTTAAACCTATGCCCTCTAGTTTTGGACTCCCCCACCCTTTGCCTATTTACCCTATCCATGCCCATCATGATTTTATAAACCTCTATAAGGTCACCCCTCTGCCTCTGATACTCCAGGGAAAACAGCCGCAGCCTATTCAGCCTCTCCCTACAGCTCAAACTCTCCAATCCTGACACCATCCTTGTAAATCTTTTCTGAACCATTTCAAGTTTCACAACATCTTTCCTAGAGCAGGGAAACCAGAATTGAATACAGTAGTACAAAGGTGGTCCAGCCAATGTACACTGATAAATACTTATTAAATGTTAAGAGGGTTTCTGCCTCTACCATCCTAACAGGCAGTGAGTTCCAGATTCTCATCATCATTGAAGTGAAAATGTTTTTCCTCACATCTTTTAAATCTATTTTCCCTGGGTATTCAGCCCTCAGAGAGAAAAGTTTATTTTTATCTACTCTATCTATGTTGCTTAGTTTAGTTGTCTGATAGCTGGTTTGCGGTACAATGATGCCAACAGAGTAGGTTCAATTCTTGAACTGGCTTTGGTTATCATGAAGGACTCTCCTTCTCTACCTCTCCCCTCACCCAAAGTTTAGTGATCCTCAGGTTAAGCCACCACCAGTTATCTCTATTCTCTAATTTACGGTCCAATAGAATTATGGTGACTTTTTAATTTGTATGCTTCACAATTTTATACATGCCAATAATGTCCCTTTTCAAACTCCTTTGCTTTAGAGAAAAGAACCCCCAGTTTACCCCAAACAAAAACAGAAATCGCTGGACAAACTCAGCAGTATCTGTGGAGAGAAAGCAGAGTTAAAATTTCAGGTCAAATGACTCCTCTTCAGAATCTAGTTTGCACCATCTCGCTTCATAACTGAAGGTCTGCAGCTTTGGTGACATCCTGAAGACATCTGAGTTCTGAGGAAGGGTCACTTGACCCTAAACGTAAACTCTGATGTCTTTTCACAGATGCTGCCAGAGTTGCTAAGCTTTTCCAAACATTTCTGGGTTTCTTCTTGAAAACATCTGTCAGGATATTATTACATAACTCTGGCTTGGTGGATTTGAACCTGGATCGCCGGGATAGGGACGCTACGAATGTACCACAAGAGAGCACAGCCCTTGCTGCAGCTTGTGCCTGTAACAAAGATGGCGCTCCCAACCTTTCAAATAGTCTTCTTGAAAATCTCATTGACCATGCCGTCGTAAAGCAGATCAGAAATGCATTGTGCCTGGCGTTTGCGACTGCAGCTGACGCACGTTGCGTGGGCGAGGGAGCGTGACGCGATGACGTAGACCACCAGTGTTTTCCCTGGTTCTTCGTGTAATGGCGCCGGTCATCGAAGAATGTAGGAGAGACTGAAATATTGATCGCGTGTCGTGGATATTTCGGCTCCGATTCGACAGGGTAGCCTGTCAGGATTTTAATAATACCCATCATATTTTGCTCCCATCAAGTTATTTTCGCCGGTTGAAGTTGTTTGAAGATAGACCTCAGACCCGATGTATCCGTCATGGGGTCGGTATGGTGGGGGAGGGGCACACCTTCCGTATTATGGCGGAGCCGCTCAGCCTCCACTACCACCAGGGCCCCGTGTGCCGGCTCCGGGCATGGTGGTTGGCGTTGGCTCCACCCTGAGCCCTACCACCGTACCCCCGCCCGTCTCCGGGGCCGGTTTAGCGTCCAACTTCCAGACCCTCCGGCAACAGCACCTTCAGCAGATGCAGCAGCTGCAACAAATGCACCAGCAGCAGTTACAGTCGGTGCTGCAGCATCCTGCCCATCAAAACCTTCCACCTCCGTCCATACCGCCACCACCATTGCCGCCTCATCTACAGCAACCTCCACCACCTCAAAATCTCTGGGACACCAGCAATACCCAAAACCAACTAACTCAGACTAACCAACCCACTCAACAACATCCAGATTTCTCCTCCGTGGCTTTACAGGTGAGATGAAGGAAAAGGAAACGACAAAACCATTTCAGACATGTTGCTACTTAAAAGGCTTTAAAATATATGCTCTATCAAATATTTAGAAATGTAGAGATCAGCCAGTGTCTAAAATTGCAAATAAAGCAACTGCGAATGCTGGAGATCTGATACAAAAGCAAATTGCTGGAGAGAGTCAGTAGGTCTGGCATCGTCTGTGCAGATAAAGCAGGGTTAATCTTTCAAGTACAGTGATTTCTTCAGAACTGATAGCTAGGAAACAAAATATAGTTTACTAGATGTCAGACTGCACCTTTAATATATATGAAAGTGAAGTACTGTAGATACATCAAATCTGTTAATGTTTTCACTCAGATCTGACATCTACTTTATTTTCTGTTCGAAATTTGGATAGGTGGTTGTAGAGTAGAGAGAACCAAGATTATATTGCACTGTTGGCTTGTGATCTCTCTTGAGCCCTTCAAACAAGTCTTGAGAAAGGTTGTGACAGTCTGATGTAGAACTTAAAGGGAAAATTACCTGATCAGTTAGAAGGCCAAATTTGTATTTACCTGTTGGATGTTAAATATAGTATAGATATCCACGGATTAGGTGGAGTATAAAGTTCTATGCCCTGTTAGGTCATAGTGACAGAAAATGCACAAGTGGAATCAGTTTTCAGATTGATTTCCCATTTCCCTCTTTGTTTCCCCTCCATCAGTTTCACCTGATGGGAGAATATGTTGGTGACCTATCAGATTTTTTTTGTTCTTAAGGCAGTTGATTTGGGAGTTTTATGTAACAGTGAATCAGACAGCTAGCCTTTCCATGTTTTTAGAGAGAGTCTAGTTTCTGATGCTGCTTGAAGATGTCTTTATTGAGAATGGGAATTCTTTTCTGTTCTAATCATGAATTGGATTTTTCCTGAGTCATCAAATTTGTTGTTAGAAAGTTTGTGATTTTAAAAAGATGAGTGAAAATGCTGGATAACCTTAGAAAAAAGTGTAGGAGTTGAAACAACAGAATATTCCTTGAGAATTTGTTTTTAAAGACTTGAACCTTTTCATTTCAGGGTGTTGGTAAGGAACAATTTTTAGAATCTCTTATTTGTGGCAGGATTAAGTAATGCATTTTTGGTGTGCAGTAACAGTGGGTGACAGTTATCCATTGTCAGTGAAGATGATATATTAAGCCTGACATTGTTTGAAATGTAAATCACCAAAGTTGACAGTACCAAGTCAATGCTGCAGGTTTTTATTCCTAATTTTTAAAAAAGTGTTCATTTCTCTAACTAAAGCTGAAGATTTTTTTGTCATCTATAGAAAATAATTACTACGCCTTTTTGTGAATCTTTGTAAAAAAGCTTATTGCTGACTTGTATTGGATCTAGTATGTAATTCCTGTATCGGTAGCCTGGCAATGCTGTGTATATTTGGGTGAAATTGTGCAATGAGTCTATCTGTTGTACGTCTCGGCTGAAGAAATGTTCTTTTTGTTGGTGTCATCCACTGGTTGAAATTGGCAAGTCTATGTCCATAATTAACATAGAAAAAGAGTAGGAGTAGGCCATTTCGCCCTTACAGTCTATTTTGTCGTTCAGTATGATCATGGATAATCATCTAACTCTGTAGCCTATTTCAGATTCCGGCCAGTTAAATGTTTTGACCTCAACTACTTTTTGGGGAAGAGAATTCACATTGATAGATACTACAAAATATTCAAGATGAAGTTTAAAATAATCACCAAGTTTCACTCAGCGTACTTTGCTAGCTTATATTGGCTCGTGGCATCAGATTTAAAACCACTATTTATGTTTCTCATTGATTTGATTTGACTCATCTCTGCTTTTGTAATGACCAGAACTACGCTACAACATCCTGCAGCTCCTGACCAGCAAACTTTGTTCCACTGACTCTCATGCCTTCCATTTACTCCCACCATTGGCAGCTGTGCTTTGACTGGTATAGGTCCATGCTCTTGAAATTAATTGAATTGAATTTATTGTCACATGTGCCGAGGCACAGTGAAAAGCTTTGTCTTGCGAGCAATACAGGCAGATCACATAGTTAAATAACATAGATAAGTAAATAATAGGTAAACAGCAGTAAAAACCAAAACACAGGTACAGGCAAATGCGAAACGTTTGAGAGTCCATTATCAGAAGAGCTTCAAACCTGTGAGTTTAGATAAAACATAGTTATTAGTAAGTTTTTAAAGTATGCTATTAAGTTTAGAGTGTAGGACGATTGTAGTAAATAGGGAACGTAGATCTGCACGCAGGAGCTTGCAAGGAGTTGACCATATCTGGTGCCATCTTGCATCCATAAATCCCCTCCACCCTTCTTTCTCAAAGTCCCCCATAAAACCACTCAAGCTTTTTAATCATCCCTCCTAATATATTTTGTTTCAATCTGAAAGAGATGCTGTTGCAGTTTACTTAACTTTGAGTGATTATCTTTCAATGATGCAAACAATTTAGGTAAAATGATTCTTGAAAGATGGAATAAACTCTAGTGCTCACCAATTACTTTGCTCGGCTCTGCATTCTTAGTTGTTAGTGTTTATGTTCACACCATCCTGAATAATTCTCAAGGAAGAAGGAAATACTTGGGCGGCACGGTGGCACAGTGGTTAGCACTGCTGCCTCACAGCGCCAGAGACCTGGGTTCAATTCCCGCCTCAGGCGACTGACTGTGTGGAGTTTGCACGTTCTTCCCGTGTCTGCGTGGATTTCCTTCGGGTGCTCCGGTTTCCTCCCACAGTCCAAAGATGTGCAGGTCAGGTGAATTGGCCATGCTAAATTGCCCGTAGTGTTAGGTAGGGGGTAAAAGTAAGGGTATGGGCGGGTGGTTACGCTTCGGCGGGTCGGTGTGGACTTGTTGGGCCGAAGGGCCTGTTTCCACACTGTAATGTAATGTAATCTAATCTAATATAATCTAATCTTATTACATTTATACCTCTCAGATCGCAGAACGTCAACCTATGAAATGGCTTTAAGTTAATTTCCTGAATCTTGTTGAATAATAGGTGGAGTTTCAAGGCTCCTTAATTCTATTGAACTTCTTAACTTTTCTCTGCATTTTTTATTTCACAAGTATTAGAAATATTGTAACTGTCACTGACAATTGTTACAGGCAGAGTGGAAAACTTCTTCATAACGTACTCAAAGGCATCTTTTTCACTTTCTTTTCTCTATGCTGTCATTGTACTATGTTTTGTTGCTGGTCTGAAAAATGTGGCACAAGGTGCTTTGTTTTATAATACTTCTTGATGACTGGGCAGGAATACATATTGAGTTACAGTGCTGCCCCAAAGAGCTTCATTATTTGTTTTACTATTTCTGATTTACCGTGAACAATATGTCAGCAATACGGCAGCTTGTTTTCAACATGAAATAACAGTGATATAGTCCATCTCTGACCAATGAGCTGTTGAAGTGTACAGTTAAGTACCTGGCATAGTGTTGTTTGTCATAAAAGCTGACTTGGATGTATTGTATACTTTGCTTGGCATGGGATCCCCTCTAGGCTTAGCTCTTGTTAGCATCTTTCTTGATGACAATGAGAAGAGCATCTTTGACCACCAACCTCCTACACTTTTCATCTTTCCAATATAACAAATTTGCAATAATTCAGTCCACAGCAGCATCAAAGAAGGTGTTTATACAGCTTAATAAACTTTGTTCCATTTCAGTGGTAAATTTGAGTGCAATCAAGTGAGCTTTCCTTCCTTGAAGTATTCATTGCAATGTCTGGAAATTGTTTCTTAACTATTATCTACTGAAAGCCTATGTTCACCAGTCAATATACAAATTGAGATTTCTACAGTTTCACGAGACAAGATAAATTTTATTGGCAACTTCTTGAATAGGATCTTAGCCATCTGCTGACCTTGTAAGCTTGATACTGGGACAGAGCATATCAAAACTATCCTGTGAGATTACAATACCCTGATCAAATCAATACTAGGAGAAAGTGAGGACTGCAGATGCTAGAGATCAGAGTCAAAAAGTGAGGTGCAAGAAAAGCACAGCTGGTCAGGCAGCATCCAAGGAGCAGTAAAGAGCTTATGCTCAAAACAGTGAATCTCCTGCTCCATGGGAGCTGCCTGACCGGCTGTGCTTTTCTAGCACCACACTTTTTGACTCGGATCAATACTAGTAAATTGCAATTAGCAGTTACAATATTTATAATGCTTGTGAAAAAATTTTGGGGATAGGACCCAAGTCCACCACTTTTGGTCCTGAGTGGTGCCCAGTTTACCTCATTATCCTAGAAGAGGAAGGTGTTCCAAATTTTGAGCAAGCCAAGCAAACTGTCTCAATACTGCTACAGTACAGTAATTCAGTGAGTGGTTTTCTCCACTGACAGGATGCCGCCATCAAGCCAAAATGACTTTTTGCCTACCACACAAATAAATAATGTGATATGAATTTGAGTACTAAAGTGATGCTAGGCTAAGTAGGCTGTGTCCCCCAATGACTGACGGACCAAATCAAATAATGTTTATTTTTGACTGTTTGCAACTGGCAGCATGCTGCTCGTGTTCAACCTATAATTGCAAACCTCAAGAAAGTGTAACCATTAGATATTATTTTATTATTGGAAGTAATTTATTAAATAATCCAGACTATGCTGAGAAATAATACCAGAAACCAATTTTATATCATGAGTCAAGCTCATAGTTGATCCATTTGTGTGTGCTAAAAACTTTACACATAATTATTCTGGGCTGCGTTTTATGAAGGAATTTGTACATTGTGGCTTTTTAAAAAAAAGAATCGAGGGAGCAAAGCCCTGCTGAACCCTGTACCAATGTCCGAATCAATTAGTGTCTGGTCAGAGAATTAAGATTGACAGTTAACTGTTCTTGCTGCATTCTCATGCTAATGATGGCCTAATTAATCAGCTCCATCTTGTTCTGTATTAAATGGTGTGTTTCTTTTCAAGTTTGCACCTTGTGTCCAAGTTGTTATGACTGTTAAAAGCTTTAACTTCTAGGCTCTTTTTAGCTATCTTTCAGCTCGATTCTGAATGAGTTGCAGTCCTTGAAAAATAGAAATTAAGAAGCATCCTGGGACATTCCATCCTTGGATATGATGAAAAAGTAGAGTGAGGTTGAAGAATGGATGTGCGGTAGAAGTCTATTTGTGCAAGTTATGAGCATCTTTGCTGATAAACTGATGCACAGTTAAAAAGATTCACTTGGTTAATTGGGCTGAGGTTGTGTCCTGCTAGATTGTCTCGAAGAAAAACACAGCTAAGCTGGTTGATAAAATTGAAGCATGAAAGTGTGGTTTTGGTTTTGCCACTGAGGTGATTTGATTCATTGAGATCTGAATTTTGGTTCTTAGATGACAATTTTGAGATTGATGTTGGCTTACATTGAATAAATTCATAGAATTGAAGTACAAAAATGCTATTTGTCTGATCAGCGAAGCTGATTCATTGAGACTGAATTAGTGCATGTAAATAACAAACACAAGATCACCAACAGTAAAGATGCATGGCATATCTTGTCCACTTTATAGAAAATTAACTATTTTAAAACATTAATTTGTTTCATTTCAAATGCTGTTAAATTAGGAAGAACTTTGCTTAATCCCCTTTACAGATTATATTTCTACATAATCTTATTATCTTTGAAAAGCAGTAACGTGAAAATATTAAACAAAACGAAAACCTCAAAGGACTATGGATGATGGAAATCTGAAATAAAATCAGAAGTTGCTGGAAAACTCAGTGGGTCTGCTAGCATCTGGGGAGAGAAAGCAGAGTTAATGTTTTGAGTCCAGTGATAATTCAAAACCTTTCCGTTCTGAAGAAGTGTCACTGGACCCCAACTTGTTAACTCTGCTACCTTCCATAGATGCTACTAAACGCATTGTAGGCCATAATATCACTGTGATTGAGGAAATAGTGGTAAAGATCAGATTGGCCTAGCTATTCCTTCCTTTGAAACCGTAAAACAAAATTTAGGCTGGCAGCATCTGTGAAGAAATTCAAAGTTAATATTTCAGGTCCTGTGACCCTTCCCCCAGAACTGGACCTGAAATGTTAACTTTGAGTTCTTTTCACAGATGCTGTCAGACCTGCTGAGCTTTTCCAGCAGCTTCTGTTTTTGTTGTTGGTTACCTCGGTTGGCTGGATGGCTAATTTGCATTGCATAGTGATGCCTTCAGCGTGGGTTCAATTTCTGTACTGCTGAGGTCACCATGAAGGACCCGTCTTGTCAGCCTGATGTGAGGTGACCCTCTGGTTAAACTCTACACTAGATATCTCTCTTTAATGAGAAAACAGCCCTAAGGTCATAGAATCATACTACAGAAGATGCCCTTTGGCCCACCAAGTCTATATCAACAAAATAAAATCTAAATCTACTCTAGTCTGACTTTACAACACTTGGCCCATTGCCTTGAATGTTAAGACATTCCAAATGCTCATTCAAATTATTTTTGTAGATTATAAACTCCCCCTTCAATGACCCTCCCAGATTGTGCATTTCAGGTTCCCAACACTCTGTGGATGAAAATAAGTTCCTCAGATCCCCTTTAAACTTCTTGCCTTATGCCTAAAATTATGCCACCTTGTTGTTATTGACCCTTTAACTAAGGGGAACAGCTGTTTTCTATGCATTCTGTCCATGCCCCTCCTAATCTTAAATACCTCAATCCTGTTTCCCCCCCCCCCCCAAGCCTTCTCTGCTCTAAAGAAAGCAAACCATCTTAGCTAGCCTGTCTTCATAACAAAACTGCCCCAATCCAGGCAACAACCTGGTGAACCTCCTCTGCACTCCCTCCTGTGCATCATATCCTTTCTATCATGCAGTGACTACAACTATACACTTGTACTCATGCTCCACCTGTGACCAAAGCAAAGTTTTGTATCGCTCCAGCGTAACTTGCTTGTTTTATGCTACAACTGATAAAGTATCCCATATGCCTTTTTAACTATCCTGGTAATATGTCCTGCCTCCTGCAGGTATCTGTGGAAAAGCAACTCAACATCCCTCTGAGCTTCCTTGTGCCTTACCATTCTTTGAATATACCCTTGTCTTGTTGCTTCCAAAATGCATCTCCTCACACTTAAGTGGTTAAATTCCATTTGTGACCAAACTGCCCATCTAATTAATCAGCCTATATCCTCCTGTAACCTAAAACATTCTTCCTGACTGTCAATAGTCCAGCCAATCATCTTGTCATATGCAAACTTAGTTTTACTTTTCATCACACCCCCCTCCCCCAACCCTGCCATTCACTGTCCCTGTCCAAATTTTGCCTCTCCGAGTGGAAATTCATTCTCTTCTTCGGAACTATCTTCAGTAGTTAACTAACTACTGACGAGAGATTCACTGGTCTGCAATTCTGTAGTTTATCTTTACCACCTTTCTTAAAAAGTGTGGATGCATTAGTTATCCTCAAGTTCTCTGGCATCTCCCCCTTGGCAATTAAATTTGGGTCAGAAGCCCTGTAAGTTTCTCCCCAGTCTCGCACAGCAACTCACCTGGACACCAAAACCTCCAATAACTGTTCACTCGTGATGTCAAACTGCTCAATAACCTACAGTCCGTAGTACCAAATTCTGGACCTACATCCTCTCCGCTGTGAAGACATGCAAAATACTTGTTTAACACCCTACCAATGTTTGCCGACTCCATGCACAGTTGCTTCTCGGTTTCTAATGAACCATTCTCTTTCTCTGCTTATCATCTTCCTATTGATGTACTTACACAATGACATTTTTTTAGTTCCACCAAGCAACTTATGAGAGCGACTAAAAGGAATATTTTAAATTTCACTTGTGGGATGTGGCCAGCATTTATTACCCATCCTAGTTGCCCTTAAGAAGGTTGTGGTACACTGCCTGCTTGAATTGTATTGTAGGTACACCTACAATGATCCAGAATTCCACAATTTTGACTCAGCAACAGTATATTTCCAAGTCAGGATGGTGAGTCACAGCTTTTCCAGTCTTATATCTCAAACCCTTCATTCCTGGCAACTTTCTGGTAAATATTTTCTGAATCCTCTCCAGTTTCATAATATCCTTCCTCATCTTGCAATTGGTTGAGTTTGACAAGTAAAGCATGGAATATAAGAACAAACAAGTTATGCTAAACTCCACATCAGTTCAAGCCTAGGCCTTCCACCCCACACTCGGATTTCAAAACCTTATGAAATGTGCATTAGGAATTTGAGAATTTGATCAAGGTGAAAGACTTCACAGTTCCTTGGAGATATGAGATAAACTAGAGTTTGTCTTGCTTACAACAGAGAAGATAAAGAAGAGATTCAAGGCAATCATCTTCAACTGCTTCATAAATAATTTTCCCTCCATCATAAGGTCAGAACTGATTTTTGCTGATGATTGCACAATGTTCAACACCATTCATGACTGCTCAGACGCTGAAGCAGTTTATGTTCAATTGCAGCAAGATTTGGAAAACGTTCAGCTTTGGATTGGTAGTATTACGTCCTTTCCTGAGGTTTCACATATGAGATGCAATTCACACACACCAACTACTGCAGACCATTAACGTTTATTAAAGCTTGTACAAGCTAGGTGACCCCCTTTGGCCTTCTTCACACGCAAGTGAAGTTGGATCAAAGTGAGTCCCTGAACAAAGAAAACACATCTCCTTTACACAGGCCAATTGACCACATACTTACAGATACTCTTGCCACTCCCCACAGTCACACACCACTCAAGACAACCTCCAGTTAGTCACAGTCACAAGTTATCCCAGGTACAGTGGGAGGATGAGATCATCCTCTGAGATAATGCTAATGCCCTAATGCAGGGGAGGCATTATGCAGATGATTTTCTGACTCTGTGATTCCCCAAGATAATGCAGGTGCGACATACCTCTGGCTAGAAAGCATTTTTGAATGGAAGTGATTGAACAATAGTTTAACTTGACAATAGCAAGGAGGCGTACTGTCAAATGACTGTCTAATTGGGTGTAGGTGATTCACATTCTTGCCTGACTGTCGTCCCCACCCAAAGATAGTGCAGTTCAATCCTTTAGTATTTCATTAATGTCCAGAGAGATATATTCCCATTTATCTTTTAGCATTACAATAGTGGCAAGTAACATTCATGACACACAAATGCCAGGCCATGACCATTACCAGTAAGAAGCAATATGACTACTACCATTTGGCATTTAATGTTGTTGCCTTCACAACATCTCCTACTATCAACATCCTCTGAATTACCATTGGCCAGAAACTTAATTGGATTTACAGTGGCTATAGAAAAGAAGGTCAGAAGCTAGGAATACTGCAGTGAGCAACTCACCTGATTCTCTACAGCCTGTATAAGGCACAAGTGAGGAATGTGATGGAATACTCCATGCTTACCGAGATGAGTACAACTGCAAAAAGACTCCAGAAGATTTTTTAAAAATAATTTGCAGGATGAGGGCATCACTGGCCATCTGTATTTGCCTACAGAAAGTGGTATTAGCTGCTGCCTTGAACCACTGCAGTCCACCTGCTGTGTGTTGACCCACAATGCTGCTAGAAATGGCATTCCAGGACTTTGACCCAACGACAGTGAAGGAATTGCAATATATTTTCAAGTCAGAATGGTGAGTTGCTTGGAGGGGGAGCTCGCAGGAGATGGTATTCCCAAGTATCTGCTGCCCTTGTCTTTGGAGATGGAAGTGGTTTTGGGTTTGGAAGGTGCTTAATGAGAATCTTTGTTGAATTTCTGCATAACATCTTGTACACACTGCTGCATCTGAGCATCAGTAGGGAGGGAGTAGATAATTGTGTTGAGGTGCCATTCAAACAGGTCATGTATGATGTCAGGCTTCCTGAGTGGTGTTGGAGCTGCGTCCATTCAGGCAAGCGGAGAATATTCCATCACACTCCTGGCTTGTGCCTTGTAGATGGTGGACAGGCTTTGGGGAATTAGGCAGTGAGTTACATGTCATACTATTACCATCATTGTCTATAATACTCATAACATTACAGTCCATCCAATCTTGCCTTACTTCCTCTATCTTGGTTCATTTTACTGAAGTATGCTGTGTCCCTGTTGTAGTCTTACCCAGTATCCCTCTCGCTGTGGAACTAGTTTAAATTCCACGCAACAGTGCTGGCAAACCCACATACCTTCAGGAATGGTGACTTTATTCTGTTCTGATCTTTGTGTCTGCTGAACTTATCCTCCGTTGACAGCATTTCCTGCTGTAATGTGAGAAGAGGATATAGGTAAGATCACTTGTCCATGCTAACCAGATATCCTAAATTAATCTAGTCTCATTTGCCAGCATGTGGCCCATTTCCCTCTGAACACTTCCTATTCATATTCCCATCCAGATGCCTTTTAAATGTTGTAAGTGTGTTAGCCTCCATCACTTCCTCTGGGAGCTCATTTCATACACCCACCAACTTCTCCATTAAAAAGTTGCCCCTTGGGTACCTTTTAACTCTTTAGCCTCTCACCCTAAACCTATGCCCTCTAGTTTTGGACTCCCCAACCCCTAAAAAGAGACCACACTATTTAACCTATTCATGCCCCTCATGATTTTATAAACTTCTATAAGGTCATCCCTCAACCTTCCAAATCACGCAACACCAGATTGCACTGTCCTTCATCAGGTGGTTGTGGAGTGCACAATTGTAAGACACAGAATTTATAGCAAAAGTTTACAGTGTGATGTAACTGAAATTATACATTGAAAAATACCTTGATTGTTTAAGTCTCTCATCTGTTAGAATGACCATGATTGTTTCACTTCTTTTATATGTAAATCACAAAACTTTTTTTAAAAGTTATATTCTCAGGTTAACTGTAACAATTGGTGTCAGCGCAGATAAGATGTTGAAGGTGTTAGCCCCCTGTGTTCCCTGTCTGTGCTATGATGTTTAGACTGATTCCAATCTAAAAGGTGAGATAACAGAGTCTTACATGGATTCATGCAGTTTTTGAGCAAAGTAAAATGCAACTCTGCAAGTACAAATTCACCCCACAAACGTATATGTGTATGTGTGAATGTGGGTTTTTGTGTGTGTGTCTGGGTTGGGGGTTTGTGAGTGGCTGTGAGAGAGAGTGCATGTGTGCGTGCGTGTGTGAGTGTAAAGTGGTCTAAGTCTGTGAGAGGGTGCAAGTGAGAGCGTGGGAGTGTGTGTGTCTGTAGGAGTGTGTGTATGTACCTGGGTTGGGGTGTTGTGAGTGTCTGTGAGAGAGAGTGTATATGTGTGTGTGTAAAGTGTCTAAGTCTGTGAGACGGGTGCATGTGAGAGTGTAGGAGTGTGTATCGGTGTCTGTGTGCATGTCTGTATATAGGAGTGTGCGCGAGTGCGCACGCGCGCATGTAGGAGTGTCTGTCTGTGTGTGTGTGTGTATACTGCAATGGCGGTCACCTGTAGTGTGACATGAACCCAAGGTCCCGGTTGAGGCCCTCCCTATGGGTACCGAACTTAGCAATCAGTCTTTGCTCGGCCACTTTTCGCTGCTGCCTGTCCCGAAGTCTGCCTTGGAGGATGGTCATCCGAAGGTCCGAGGTCGAATGTCCTGGACCGCTGAAGTGTCCATCAACTTGGACATTCGACTTTGGACCTTCAGGTGACCATCCTCCAAGGCGGACTTCGGGACAGGCAGCAGCGAAAAGTGGCCGAGCAAAGGCTGATAGCTAAGTTCGGTTCCCATAGGGAGGGCCTTAACCGGGACCTTGGGTTCATGTCACACTACAAGTGACCACTATTGCTCTATACATGTACACGGACACGCACACAGACATGTGCACACACTCCCGCACTCACACTTGCACCTTCTCACAGACTTACACACTTTACACTCTCTCACACACACTCATAACCCCCCACCCCAGAGACACACGCGCACACACACACACTCCTGCGGACACACACACTCCTGCGGACACACACACTCCTGCGGACACACACACTCCTGCGGACACACACACTCCTGCGGACACACACACTCCTGCGGACACACACACTCCTGCGGACACACACACTCCTGCGGACACACACACTCCTGCGGACACACACACTCCTGCGGACACACACACTCCTGCGGACACACACACTCCCGCATACTCACTTGCACCCTCTCACAGACTTAGATCTCTTTACCACTTTCATTCTCACACACATATGTACTCTCTCTTGCAGACACTCACAAACCCTGACCCTAGACACACACACACACACACACACAAAATTGTAGGGTGAATTAGTACTTGCAGAGTTACATTGTACTTTGCTCAAAAACTGCATGAATCCATGTAAGACTCTGTTAACTCACTTTTTCAATGAGAATCAGTCTAAACATTATGGCACAGACAGGGAATACAGGGGGCTAACACTTTCAGCATCTCAACATCTTATCTGCGCTGACACCATTGTTACAGTTAACCTGGGAATGTAACGTGTAAAAAATGTTTTGTGATTTACATATAAAAGAAGTGAAACTATCATGGTCATTCTAACAGATGAGAGACTTACCAAACAATCAAGGTATTTTTCAATGTATAATTTCAGTTACATCACACTGAAAACTTATGCTATACATTCTGTGTCTTACAATTATGCACTCCACAACCACCTGATGAAGGTAGTCATGATTTGGAGATGCCGGTGTTGGACTGGGGTGTACAAAGTTAAAAATCATACAACACCAAATTATAGTCCAGCAGGTTTAATTGGAAGCATGAGCTTTCAGAGCGCCGCTCCTTTATCAGGCAATCATTTGATGAAGGAGCAGCGCTCCAAAAGCCAGTGCTTCCAATTAAACCTGTTGGACTATAACCTGGTGTTGTGTGATTTGTAACTTTGTACACCCTAATCCAACACCGACATCTTCAAATGATGACCCCCTCAACCTGGAATACTCCAGGGAAAATATCCCCAGCCTGTTCAGCCTCTCGCTACACCTCAAACTCTCCAACCCTGGCAGCACCTTTGTATATCTTTTCTGAACCCTTTCAAATTTACCTCAATTACTGAAATATTTGTATCGTTGATAGTCACAAGTGAGGTGCCGGAAGACTGGAGGTTGGCAAATGTGGTGCCACTGTTTAAGAAGGGCGGTAAAGACAAGCCAGGGAACTATAGACCAGTGAGCTGACCTCGGTGGTGGGCAAGTTGTTGGAGGGAATCTTGAGGCAAGGACTGATTCGGGATAGTCAACATGGCTTTGTGCATGGGAAATCATGTCTCACAAACTTGTTTGAGTTTTTTGAAGAAGTAGCAAAGAGGATTGATGAGGGCAGAGCAGTAGATGTGATCTATATGGACTTCAATAAGGTGTTCAGCAAGGTTCCCCATGGGAGACTGATTAGCATGGTTAGATCTCATGGAATACAGGGAGAATTAGCCATTTGGATACAGAACTGGCTCAAAGGTAGAAGACGGAGGGTGGTGGTGGAAGGTTGTTTTTCAGACTGGAGGCCTGTGACCAGTGGAGTGCCACAAGGATGGGTGCTGGGTCCTCTACTTTTTGTCATTTACATAAATGATTTGGATGCGAGCATAAGAGGTACAGTTAGTAAGTTTGCAATGACACCAAAATTGGAGGTGTAGTGGACAGCGAAGAGGGTTACCTCAGATTAGAACAGGATCTGGACCAAATAGGCTAAGAAATGGCAGGTGGAGTTTAATTCAGATAAATGCGAGGTGCTGTATTTCGGGAAAGCAAATCTTAGCAGTACTTACACACTTTATGGTAAGGTTCTAGGGAGTGTTGTTGAACAAAGAGACCTTGGAGCGCAGGTTCATAGCTCCTTGAAAATGGAGTCGGAGATAGATAGAGAAGTGAAGAAGGCGTTTGGTATCCTTTTCTTTATTGGTCAGAGTATTGAGTACAGGAGTTAGGAGGTCATATTGTGGCTGTATAGGACATTGGTTAGTCCACTGTTGGAATATTGCGTGCAATTCTCGTCTCCTTCCTATCTGAAGGATGTTGTGAAACTTGAAAGTGTTCAGAAAAGATTTACAAGAATGTTGCCAGAGTTGGAGGATTTGAGCTATAGGGAAAGGCTGAACAGGCTGGGGCTGTTTTCCCTGGAGCGTCGGAGGCTGAGGGGTGCCCTTATAGAGGTTGACAAAATTATGAGGGGCGTGGATAGGGTAAATAGGCAAAGTCTTTTCCCTGGGGTCGGGGAATCCAGAACTAGAGGGCATATGTTGAGGGTGAGAGGGGAAAGATATAAAAGAGACCTAAGGGGCAACATTTTCACACAGAGGGTGGTACATGTATGGAATGAGCTGCCAGAGGAAGTGGTGGAGGCTGGTACAATTGCAACATTTAAAAGGCATTTGGATGGGTATATGAATAGGAAGGGTTTGGAGGGATATGGGCCGGGTGCTGGCAGGTGGGACTAGATTGGGTTGGGATATCTGGTCGGCATGGATTGGTTGAATCTCATAATTTTGTCAACCTCTATAAGGTCACCCCTCAGCCTCCGACGCTCCAGGGAAAAGAGCCCCAGACTGTTCAGCCTCTCCCTATAGCTCAAATCCTCCAACCCTGGCAACATTCTTGTAAATCTTTTCTGAACCCTTTCAAGTTTCACAACATCCTTCAGATAGGAAGGAGACGAGAATTGCACGCAATATTCCAACAGTGGCCTAACCGATGTCCTGGACAGCTGCAATATGACCTCCCGACTGTACATGCTGTACATCCCAACTGTTTTCATGCTGTACATCTCTATGACTATAAATTTCACAAATCCTTCCTGTAGCAGGGAGAACAGAATTGCACACAGTATTCCAAGAGTGACCTAACCAATGTCCTGTACAGCTGCAATATGACCTCCAACCTCTGTACTCAATGCACTGACCAATAAAGGAAAGCTTACCAAATGCCTTCTTCAGGATATAGGCCAGACCGAGTAAATAGGGTAGGTTTCCTTCCCTAAAGGACGTTTGTGAACCAGATGGATTTCCTGACAATTGAAATAGATGGTCATCATTAGACTCTTTCTTCTAGATTTTGTTTTCCCATATTTTAACATCTGCCATGGTGGGATTTGTACTCAGGTCCTCAGAACATAACCTGGTCTCTGGATTAACAGTCTAGGGATAATACCACCAGGCAGTCGTCTCCCCTAAACTATTGCACCAATTCAAGGCTTTTAGGGTAAGGCAGTAAATGCTGGCTCAACCTCTTTTGGCCACATGACATGATTTTTCCTTTAAATTGTTGAATTCCATTGTAAGCTGTGCGTGGTAGTTTTCTCTCTGTAATCTTATTGCTATTTGTATGCTAAGAAATAAGAGACAACCATTTGTAAGGATATGTTTATTGTATGTTTCATTAGCTAATTGTACTTCATTACTTATTCACTTTCAGTACTTATTTCTAATATATGGCATATAAATTATTCAGGTCAAAAAATGCATCTTCAATTTCTCAACTTTATTGATCTGAGGACTGTAATATGCTGTCAGTCAACCAAGTTATCCTTGTTTCTTTAATACGAACTGAGATTTCTTGTGAATAGGAAAACTCAGCTAATAGAATGGAAGGGTCAATAGAATTATGGATATGAAATTGGCTGAAAAGCAGGCAACAGACAGCAATTTTGAAAGGTTGCTGCTCAGGCTGGAGGAACCTCGAATATCCGAACGAAATAGGTGAGCACTATTTCATTCGGATAATTGATTATTCAGATAATCGATATAACCTTAAACAAGGGGAGCTATACTGATCTAATGCTGTGCTCGACTGGAGAGTTTGTTTAAGTCTATAATTTTGATGAGTCTGCTATTTAACCAAACTAATCTTTGCATTCTGGAAATTGCAGGTTAAACTGAGAATGACTAAACCCTTACCATCACATAAATATATGAAATCCCAGCATTAAACAAGGTCCCGAACAGCTTCTACAATCACAAGAGCATTTGTCGGTTTCCGTGAACTCAGTGTTGCAATAGAAAGACAGAAGTACCACCTCGCACATGCGTTTACTTTCTCTGCCATTCTTTTCATGAATGGCCCGGTAAAGTGATGGGTATAAAGCACTGACTTTTGAAAAGAGCTGTGTAACTAATCCTTACGTAAAAAAACAAATCCAGTCGTTGTTGCTTGAGGTGCTTGTGTTCCTTTGTTTTTGCCCAGCATTTTCACATATTCTTCAGTACAGGTAATCTGAATTTACTTACCTCTTTGATGTAACGTTTTACGGCACCTTGAGATCTTATTCGGATCATCCAAAATTCGGATAATTGATATTTGGATGTGTGGTTCCTTTCAATTGGTGTTGCACTAAAGACAACTGTTTCTCTTGATGTCTTTTCATTGTCCTGGACTTGGTTGTGCAGGGCAAAATTTCAAAATTTGCGGATGATGCAAAACTTAAAATGTTGTTAATTGTGACGAAGGTGGTGATCAACATTGTGGGAACTTAAGACTGTTTGGTGGATTGAGTCCTACTAAAACCCTTCAAGGTTTTGAACAATTACCAAAAATCTGCTCAATTTTCTTCAATCTAAAGACAACAATCTCAATATCTCTAGTTTCACCACCTCCAAGGTTTCATAGTCCTCTGGTACCAGTCTAGAAAATCTCCTCCGCAATTTGTCTGAGGTTTTAAAATCCTTCTTAAACTGGCATGTCCAGAATTGAACACAGTACTTCAGCTGGACATGTGAAGGTTGAGCATAACTTCCTTCCTGTTCTAATCCAAGCCTTTCTTAAATGTCATAGAGATGTACAGCACACAAACAGATCCTTCAGTCCAACTCGTCCATGGTGACCAGATTTCCTAAACTAATCTGGTCCCATTTGCCAGCACTTGGCCCATATCCTCCTAAGCCCTTCTTATTCATACACCCATCCAGATGCGTTTTAAATGTTGTAATTGTTTCATACTCCACCACTTCCTTTGGTAGTTTACTCCATATGTTCACTACAGTCTGCGTGAAAAAGTTGCCCCTTAGGTTCTTTTAAATTTGTCCTCCCACCCTAAACCTATGCCCTCTAGTTCTGGTCTTCCCCCACCCCCAGAGAAAAGACCATGTCTCTTTACTCTATCCATGTCCCTCATGATGTTATAAACCTCTATAAGGTCACCCTTCAGCCTGGGATGCTCCAGTGAAAATAGCCCCAGCCTATTCAACTTCTCCCTTTCGCTCAAACCCCCCAACCATGGCAACATTCTTTTAAATCTTTTCTGAACCCTTTCAAATTTCAGAACATCCTTCTGATTGCAGGGAGACCAGAACTGCATTCAATATTCCAAAAGTCGCCTAACCAATGTCGTGTACAGCTGCAACGTGACCTCCCAACTCCCATACTCTATGCACTGACCAGTAAAGGAAAGCATACAAAACGCCACCTTCACTTTCCTATCTACCTGTGACTCCACTTTCAATGAACTATGAACCTGCACTCCATGGTTTCTTTCTTCAGCAACACTCCCCAGGATATTACCATTAAGTTTGCAAGTCCTGCCCTGATTTGCCTTTCCAAAATCCAGCACCTTGCATTTATCTAAATTAAACTCCATCTACCACTCCTCAAACATCTGATCAAGAACCCAATGTACTCTGAGGAAACTTTCTTCGTTGTCCACTGCATGTCCAATCTTGGTGTCATCTGCAAACTTACTAACCATAGCTCCCACTATAACCATTAATTATTAGAGTTCATAAAATAGCAAAAAGCAATATTTCCTGATGGGGTCAAACCTGGGCAACAAGAGTGGAAGCAATGGAATAGTAACAGCCGCAGGAAGCATTCCCAGTGGACTATTTACCTTCTCTGTTGTAAGCAAGACAAACTGTAGTTTATCTCTTCTCTCCAAGGAACATGAAGTCTTTCACCTTGATAGAATTCTCATAAATCCCCACTATAAAGACTTGTGTCACTATACCTGAGGACTCTCTTTTAAAATTGTACCATTTACTTTACCAAAACAAACTATGTGCTAAATTCCATGTTCCATGTGTCTGTCCATTTTATCAGGCTGTTTTGTACTATCTGAAATTGAGTTGGAAATGCCATGATATGAGAATTGGAAGTGGAGCAGTGTATGGATTAGGTATTTGAAGGTTTGATGAAAGCAAAGTAGCTATGGATGGGAATTACTAGAGTTTACAAAAATTCAGGAATGTGAATGTTGCTCGCAATTTTGGTATTTATTGCCCATGAATTGTTTATCCTTGAGGCAGTGAAATGCCAGTTGGAATTAAGGATTAATGTTAAATTTACGTGTTGGCCCATCTAGTAAAATCTGCACCATTTAGACACCAAAGAAAGGTCAATATAACTGCTTGGGAATGGCTGATTATAATTCATCTTGTTACTACTAACTTTAAAATAACATTTTGAAAATCTTAGAATAAAGTTATTGTTAATCTTTGTAATAGGTTTCTTGACTTGTATCTCTCTCTTCAGTGAGAGATATTAAATGTGGCAAGTGGAGGAAGTTTCCGTCTGGCTCACTTGAAGTTTGTTCTTTTTACTTCTGCTAGCCAAATGCTGATTGCTTGTTACATTTACAGTAATTACAATTATTATTTTAGTGCCGGCATAAAATGCATCTATTCTGTTATCTGATCTGGTTAATATCAACAAGGGCACTTGTATTAGCTTTAACACAAAAAATATCTGCCCTTTCAGATTCCACAATGTAGAGAGACATGAAATTCATAGAATCACAGAGAACAGCACAGTGCAAGATGAGACCTGTCAACTTACTATGCTTGTTCTTTGAAAAGTTATCCAATTAGTCCCAATGCTCTGTAAAACTCTATTCCCATAGGCCAATATTTTTCAAGTACCTAATTGTCCATTGACATTTTACTGCTTCCAACACCTTTTCATGCAATTCATTCTAGATTGCTGTAACATGACACTGCATTTTTTTTGTCTTCTAGCATCTCTATTTCTTTTGCAATTAACCTTAATTATGTGTCCTCTTGTTATCAATCGTTCTGCAATTGGACAATTTAATGATTATGAATACCTCTTTCAATCTCCTCTTTACCTTCTCCATTGCAAGCAAGACAAACTCTAAGTTTATCTCATCTCTCCAAGGAACTGAAGTATTTCACCTTGATAGAATTTGCATAAATTCCCAGCTTTCATAAGGTCTTGAAATCCTCGTGTGTCATGGCTGGAATTGGCCACAAAACTTCAGCTTGAGCTAATGCCGTTTTATAAAAGTTTAGCATATCTTGATTGCTCAAATTCAACTGATTACAAGGTAAACATATATAACCCATAAGGATATTAATCAACTGGACAGGGTTCAGAAAGGATTTGCTGAGAATGGAGGGTTTGAGGTGTAACATTGACTGGAAAGGCTGGGATCTTTTTCACTGGAGTATAGGAGGTTGAGGAATGAGTTTATTGAGGTTTATAAAATAATGAGAGGCATAGATAAGGTGAATGACAAGGGTCTTTTCCCTAGGGTGGCAGAGTTCAAAACTAGGGGGCATAATTTTAAGGTGAGAAGAGAAAGGTTCAGAAAGGACTTAAGGGGCAAGTCTTTTATTTTACTCAGAGTGATTCATGCATGGGATTAGATTAGATTACATTACATTACAGTGTGGAAACAGGCCCTTTGGCCCAACAAGTCCACACCGACCCGCCGAAGCGAAACCCACCCATACCCCTACATTTACCCCTTACCTAACACTACGGGCAATTTAGTATGGCCAATTCACCTGACCCTGCACATCTTTGTGACTGTGGGAAGAAACCGGAGCACCCGGAGGAAACCCACGCAGACACTGGGAGAACGTGCAAACTCCACACAGTCAGTCGCCTGAGGCGGGAATTGAACCCGGGTCTCTAGCGCTGTGAGGCAGCAGTGCTAACCACTGTGCCACCGTGCCGCCCACGCAGATGAAGTGCCAGACAAAGTGGTGGATGCAGGTTTAGTTACAACGTTTAAAAGACATTTGGATATGTTTACAAATAGGAAAAGTATGGAGAGATACAGGCCAAATACAGAAAGGTGGGACTAGTTTAGTTTGGGAACATGGTCGGCATGGATTGTTTGGACCAAAGGGTCTATTTTTGTACTGAATGACTCAATGAGCACACCTTGGGAAAAGCCATTCCAGAAAGCTTTTTTTTGTATGTAGTTTGTGGCATCTTTTGGATATCCTTGATTCATGATATTATCTTGAACTCTGTACAGCTTGAGCTTCGATTTCAATTTCAATGCAGCTAAATATTCTGTGGTTCTTCACAGAAGCATATTGAACACAATTTGATACCAATTTGTTAAGATTATACTGGATCAAATGATAGATTTTAAACGGTATTTTTTAAAGGTGGAAGAGAAATAGAGGACTTTAGGAAGGGAGTCCTGGAGCTTTATGCAACTGAATGTACTGAACTAGTGATTACAATGAAAATTATTAAGATACCTTAATTGGAGGGCTGTAGCTATTTTGCAGGATTGGAGAACTGGAGTAAGTTACAGAAATATAGACAATGAAACTATGAAAGCGTTTGAATACAAGAGTTTTAACATCCAAGACATTGCTCAATTGTGGGTTAGATGGACAAGTAGGCCTGTTTGTCGGTTAACTTGTGTGTCTTACGGTTTTGAATGCGCCTAAGTTTATGGACGGTAGAGTATGGGAGGGACAGTAAGGATTGCATTTGAAGTATCTGGTCTAGAGAAAACAAAGGCATGGATGAGAGTTTCAGCAGCAATTCGAGGCCGGGCAGAAGATGTGTAATGTGTTTTGTTACAATTCAAGTGCTATTTACGAAACATAGAAATTATGGATGTAAGGTTGCTTGTTGAGCTAGACGGTTCATTTTCAGATGTTTCGTCACCATAATAGGTAACATCATCAGGATATCTGATGAAGGGCTCGGGATTGAATTGTCGATTTTCCCCCTACCTGGATGCTGCCTGACCTGTGCTTTTCCAACAACATACTCTCTGATCTCCAGCATCTGCAGACCTCACTGTCTCCCAGCCAATGAACATAGTCTGCTGATTTCTCAGCAACAAACCCAAGCAAGCAGACACAACGCCTCAAGAAATCTTAGCCACTCTCCCCTATCCCCTACATCAAAGACATCTTGGGAATGACTGCAGACTACTCAGACCTCTTGGCATCATGGTAGCCCACAAACCCACCAACACACTAAAACAGCAGCTAATGAACTTGAAAGACCCCATACAGACAATAAGCAAAACTAATGTCATTTATAAAATACCTTGCAAGAACTGTAACAAACACTACATTGGACAAACAGGCAGGAAATTAGCCACCAGGATACATGAACATCAACAATCCACAAAAAGACATGACCCACTCTCACTAGTATCTTTACATATAGATGAAGAAGAACACCACTTCAACTGGGATAACATATCCATCCTAGAACAAACCAACCAGACACGCATGAGAATTCCTAGAAGCATGGCATTCCAACCAGAACTCTATCAACAAACACATCGACTTGGACCCTGTTTACCACTCTCTGAGAAAAAGATCAGGAACTGACATTGCCACAGGAAGTGACGTCACTAACCCAAAGAAACTTGAACACAAATAGAAAGCGGGCCACTAACACCGGTGCTTCACTGAAGGCTCACTGATGTTGTTACCTAGTATGGTGACGAAACGTCTGAAAATGAACCTTCCAGCTCAGTGAGAAAACTTATATCCAGAACCTCAACCTGAGCTACAAATCTTCTCAAAACCTTTGTGACTCCATATTATGCAAGAAACTCACTGGGTTATTCTATAAACTTTAGTTGCAATGATTTATATTGACAGCCTATTATTAAAAGTTTCACTGCACTGATAAGTATTCTGGCACACAAAAAATTGATGTAAATCTGATATTTTTCAATTAACAAGTAGCAGCCAGATACGGCTCAGAGAAGTGTTTGTAGCCTTTGCAACCAAGTGACACTACAGTGCTTACCTTTGCCTGGAATCCAACGATCACATTAATTTTTTTTGTTGATTCACCAATAAAAGTTGTCTAAATATGGTAATTTTATCATAGTGACATTTCCCAGAGTCTGTGACAGGAATGTTATTGGACAATATTTGACAGTGAACCACATAGAAGTTGCCAAAGTGTTTGGGCAAAAAGGAAAGGAATTCCAGAGATCAGATCCTCAGCAGTTAAAGATTTGGTTGTGTTGCAGTATCTATTTGAGATGGCTCGGAATCCCTGATGGACTCGACTTGTAAGCCTGTCTTGGTTCATCCTGGTGATTGTACTCTGTGGTAGTCTGGAATATAAAACTCTTAAAGACAGTTTAGTTTAAATTATTACCGTTACTTATCAATTGCATCAATGTTACATTATAACATAGTTCAAGCCTGGCTTGTAGGTATCTAAGGTTCTAAAACCATGAGCAGAGTAGCAGCGCCAGCTCTTACCCCTAAGTGCTCTCTCAGGCTATTCCCCTTATTACTGCAAACAAGCTGTCGTTATACAGAATTTGGTATTAAAATCACAAAAAAACCACCACATTCTCGTAATCAGATAAACAGCAATAAAATGGCAAAAGTTTGCAGAGGAAGAGAAACTCGTTGATAGGTCTGAGTATGCTTGACTAATTAAGCTACATGCACATTAAAGTTGGAAACCTTGATCAAGCCAGGCCCCAAATGGCCAATTGCTTTGGCTCGTATGTCATAACGAGTCCAAACTATGTAGAAAAGGTCATGAGGTAACCTCACTCAGCTAATATGCCCAATATCATTGTCCTACAAAATGCCTTTTTCTTTTAAAATCATCTTAGATTCCCAGAATGCAAATTAAATTCATAACATTCTAGGATCTAAAGCTCCAGGGAACAACACACAAACATTCAATCCATGACAAGCCAATGTTCACTCAAATGAGACCACAAAGAGTTGATCTTTGCACCTGCTTCTGTCCTGTCTATCTGAATGTCTGTCTGTCCCTCTCTCTCTCTCTCTCTCTCTCTCTGCTAGTGTCCAGTGAATCTAATTACAGAACAATGTTTTATCTTTCTTACTCACACATGAACATCTTCCAACTTTCTTACTATAATGTCCCATGTTCAGCTGTCTTCATCTGCTTCATCAATGGCCTTCCCACAATGGAAAGCATTATAATAATTACACTATATGTTCAGGACCATTTGACAGAATCCTTCGATTTTGAAGCATTCTGTGTCCATATATAGCAAGACCTGGGCAGTGTCTAGGCTTGGGTAGATTAAGTTGCAAAGATCATTGTGCTATAGAAATGCCAGTCAATGATTGTCTGTAGCAATAAAGAATCTAACCCTGATATTCAGTCGTCTTAAAATTACTGAATTTCCTCTATAAGCACACTGGGGTTTAGCAACAATGAGAACCTGAAAGGGATCAACTATATAAATATTATGTCTGAAAGAGGAGGTCACTGGTAAGTAACGCACCTCCTGATTCCCTAAAGCCTGCCCACCCTATGCAAAACACAAGTCAGTAGTGTGATGGTCCAATAATATTCGCTGTTTGATGCTAACTGAGAAAAAGTTACTTGATTGGCTCCCATCCAGGATCTTCAACACTGCTTCACTGAGGTACAATGGTTGTAGCATGTACCATTTACACATACACTGCAGTAGCTTACTAAGGCTCCTTTATCAGCACAGTGGCTCAGTGGTTAGCATTGCCTCACAGCACCAGGGACCCGGGTTCGATTCCCGCCTCGGGCAACTGTCTATGTGGAGTTGCACATTCTCCCTATGTCTGCGTGGGTTTTCTCCGTGTACTCCGGTTTCCTCCCACAATCCAAAGGTGTGCAGGTCAGGTGAATTGGCCATGCTAAATTGCCCATAGTGTTAGGTACGTTAGTCAGGGGGTAAATTATAGGGTAGGGGAATGGGTCTGGGTGAGTTACTCTTTGGAGGGTCGGCGTGAACCTGTTGGGCCGAAAGGTCTGTTTCCATACTATAGGGAATCCAATCTAATCTACCTTCCAAACACCGCAACCTCTACCACAGAGAAAGACAAAGGCAGCAGATGCAGATACAGCTCCAGCTGTAAATTCCCCTGCCAGCCAAACATCATCCTGACTTGGAACTGTTGCTGCACAAAACTCCTGGAAGTTCCTTAACGGCATTGTAGGTGTTCTCGTTCTCGCTCTCATTCTCGCTCTCGCCCTCTCTCGCTCGCTCGTTCTCTCTCTCTCTCTCTCCCCCTCTCTCTCTCTCTCTCTCCCCCTCTCTCTCTCTCTCCCTCCCTCCCCCTTCCCAGACTGCGGTGGCTCCAGACGGTAGAAATGGACAAATGTCGTGAAAATTAAGATGGGGATAAAGCATAGCGAGGGAAACACAGACCAGTTAGATTAACATTCCTGGTAGGGGAAATAAATAAGTGGACAGATTAGAAGAACCCCTCGGAGGAAAAGCATGGATTGTCTCACAGTATTATTGCTTGACCAGCCTTAATGAATGTCTTTGAGGAGGTGAAGTAGAAAATTGAGAATGGTTGTGCCACAGGTAAGCAAAAATAAAATTAAATACTGGACTTTATTTCGAGAGGGATAGAAATGAAACATGGGGAAGCTAACTCATTTAAACCATGCTTAGAGTACTGTATCATGATCAGGTCTAATAATTATAAAAATTATATTGTCTTATTGGAGATGATGTAATGATGAGATTTGCACGTTGAGTCTCCTTGCTCGGGCAAAAGAGGCTGAGGGGTGACCTACACAAATATTTAAAATTAAAGCTCTGATTGAGTGAATAGAAAGAGAACGTATCTTCTTGCAAAGAAGAGCATAAGACAGAAGAACTTCAATAAGGTAGTCACCAGAAAATTTCAATTCAGAATTCAGAAAAAAAAATGACTTCACCCAAAGAATGGTAAGTATCTGGAACTGGGGTCATTGATTTAGATGAGTTAGATTTAGATTAGTTTAGACATTGGTGAGGAAGCTATACAGATAGTTTTGTCTTAGATGTTCATGATGAAATTTCGATTACAGGTCTTTCAATAATCATGATTTCAGACTTGAAACATTTTATAGGTGATGGCATTGCGGGTAATTTGTTGGCGAAAAACTTTTATATAGGTTTTGGGCAATGCTGGTAACACTCATTCTTTCTTCTTGATGAAAATAAAATTCATGCACATATCCTGACTGCTTATCATTTAGAGCAGCCTTGGAGTTGGGTTCCTAGTTGTGTACTTAAATAATTTAGTTAGCTTTCTATTTTCCTGACAGACCTGTATTCCCCAGCATTCTCTTTTCATTTCAGATTTCTAGCATTGCAGTTTTTCTGTGTTTACACAGTTTATTGAATTCAGTTTCACAACTTTGATAGGATTTTAGCTTGGATCCTCTGGTTTGCTGAGTACTGTAACCATAAAATACTGTCAACACACAATAATGGGAACCTTTTCATAGTCATATAGCATGAAAACAGACACTTCGGTCCAACTCTCCATGTTGACAAAGTTTCCCAAACTAAACTAGTCAAACTTGACTGCATTTGGCCCATATCCGTCTAAATCTTTCCTGTCCATGTATCTACCCCAATTCTTTTAAATGTTGTAATTATAACTACATCTACCACTTCCTCTGGCAGTTCGTTCCACATACGAACTACACACTGTGTGAAAAGTTGCCCTCAGCTCCTTTTTAAAATCTTTCTCTCATATTATATATATGCCCCCTACATTTGCACACTCCCACCCTATGGGAACGATCTCGACATTCACCATATCTGTGCTCCTCATGGTTTTAAAATCTCTAAGGTCACCCCTCAACCTCCTACGCTCCAGTGAAAAATGTCCCAGTCTATCATTATAAATCAAACCCTCCAGTCCCGGCAAAATTCTGGTAAATCTTATCTGAACCCCCTACACTTTAATAATATACTTCCTAGAGCAGGGTGGCCAGAACTGTACAAAGTTCTCTAAAAGTGGCCTCACCAATGTCCTGTACAACCTCAATATGATGTCCCAACTCCAACACACAATGGTCTGAGTAATGACGGCAAGTGTTCCAAATGCTTTCTTAACTACCCTGCCTGCCAGTGATGCAACTTTCAATGAACTATGTGCCTGATCCCTTTGGTGTCTCCGTTCAACAATACTATTCAAGGCCCGACCATTAACTGTATAAGTCCTGTCTTTGGTTTACCAAAATGCAATACCTCGCATTTATCCAAATTACACTCTAACTGCTGTTCCCCGGCCCATTGGCCCAATTGATCTTGATCCCTTTGTAATCTTAGCTAACCTTCTTCACTGTCGACTATACCATTAATTTTGGTCTGCAAATTTAATAACCATGCTGTCTATATTCTCATCAAAATCATTTATGTAAATGACAAACAACAACAGTTCCACACTGAACCCTGAGAAACAAAACTGGTTACAGGCCTCCAGTCCGAAAAACAACCCTTCACCAACACATTCTGTCTTCTACCATCAAGCCAATTTTGTAACTAATTGGCAAGCTCTCCTTGAATCCCATGTGATCTAACTTCACTTATTAGTCTACCATGCGGTACCTTGTCAAAGGCGTTACTAAAGTCCATATTGACAATGTCTACCACTCTACCCTCATCGATCTTTTTGGTTACATCCCCAAAAAACGGAATCAAGTTTGTGAGACATGATTTCCCATGCACAAAGGCATACTGACTGTCCCTAATCTGTCCTTGCCTCTCCAAATGCATGTAAATCCTATCTGTCCAAATTCCCTCCAACAGCTTACCCACCACAGATGTCAAACTCACAGGTCTATAGTTCCCAGACTTCTTACTGCCTTTCTTAAATAAAGGCACAACATTAGCCACCCTCCAGTCCTCTAGCACCTAACCCATGGCTGTAGATGATACAAATATCTCTGCCAGGGACCCTGCAATTTCTTCCCTAATTTCCCACAATGTCCCGGGATGCACTTTAAGGTCCCAGCGATTTATCCACCTTTGTTTTTTAAGACCTGCAACACTTCATCTTCTGTAATGTGCAATGTTTTCAAGGCACGTGTACTTATTTCCTCGAGTTCCCTAGCTTCCATTTCTTTCCCAACAGTAAAAACTGATGCAAGAAATTTGTTTTGTATTCTCCTATCTTCTGTGGTTCCACACATAGATGATCTTGTTGATCTTTATGGGGCTCTATTCTCTCTCTACTTGCTGTTTTGTCCTTGATGTACTTGTAGAATCTCTTTGGATTATCCTTAACTTTATCTGCCAAGCCTATCTCATATCCCCTTTTTGTCCTTCTGATTTCCTTCTGAAGATTGCCCCTACATCCCTCAGTTGATTGGAATGTTTTTCTTTTTCGAGACAGCAAGACAGATCCCAAACCACGTAATGTGTATTATGTATAGCTCCCATAAATGGAGATGATTTATCAAATGCCTTTTGTCTCCTAGTTTTAAAATCTTCTCTAACATAATAGATTAATCAGGTTTTATTGTAATTGAACATGAGGTTATCCTGTTTTAATATTTTCTTGTTTCTGTGCTAAGAAAACTTTTACTCTGAACATTTAATTGCTTTCAGAATACATGTTTAAGATGCAGAAATAAAAAAAGCCTATAGTATTTATTTACATTCTTAGTTTTCTGTGCATTTCAGTCAGCCACTGCAAGTACTCTGACAACACCTGGTGACAAGAAGTCCAGTGATTTTTCCAAAGCGATAAATGGCTCCTATCAGGTAAGTGCAGGACAACACATTATAAATTGTGTAGTTCAGTGTTGTCCAATAGAAAATGTGGACTAGTGGGGATTTGGTGACATCATTTCAGCAAGCATTCATTCGATATCTCATGACTGATAATTTCAAGATACTTGCCACCATTCAGTGAAGGAGGAATTAAGACATAGAAATTAAAACAAAACTTGCTTTTTCCTTTTCATCCTAAATATTTTATGAGTAATGCACAAATAGGTTTATATTGATTTGCTATTCTCCTCAAAGCTGTCCATGTATTATTTTTGTTTCTTAACTGGAAACTTAATTTGTGGCATCTGGATTCCCAACTCACCGTATGTGGCTAGTGGTTAATGTATTGAACAACACTCATGTTGATAAAATATACGTAAATTAGCACTCCGAACCAGATACTGAAGCAGCTATTCCATTTTATGATCTAACAGTACATTTTAAGTACTCGTGAATATCCTGTAAAACAGCTGAAGGTTTGATAAAAGTGCAGCTTTTTCAAGTGTGCTATTGCATGACCAGGAAGGCTGAGGAGCAAGAATAAAAAAAATGTGGGAATAACTGTTCTAAATTACTCGCATCCCAACTTTTCCTGTCTAGCCTTTTGTGTTCATATTTCAGATATTCAGCATTCAGAGTATTTCCATTTGTGTGAAGCTGTGGAATGGAATTGGCTACATTAAAAGCTAAAGATTAAAGCTTTTTATATTTTGATTCAATAAAATATATTAACTTGACCTAAAACCAAGAACACCACACAACAAATCTTGGTGATTTAATATTTTTTATTTTTTTTTCAAAAACACAGCAGACAACCCAGCCCTGATAGCACTATGGACCTTTTTTTAAATGTGAAATAGCGAATAATTCAGATGTAGGTCCCACTCCAGAAGATTGACTGCCGAACTTAAGTTGACACTTCAGTTCTGAATGAGTGTTGTACATAGAACATAGAAGAATACAGCGCAGTACAGGCCCTTTGGCCCTCGATGTTGCGCCGATCCAAGCCCACCTAACCTATACTAACCCACTATCCTCCATATACCTATCCAATGCCCGCTTAAATGCCCATAAAGAGGGAGAGTCCACCACTGCTACTGGCAGGGCATTCCATGAACTTACGACTCGCTGAGTGAAGAACCTACCCCTAACTTCAGTCCTATATCTACCCCCCCTTAATTTAAAGCTATGCCCCCTTGTAATACCCGACTCCATACGCGGGAAAAGGTTCACACTGTCAACCCTATCTAACCCCCTAATCATCTTGTACACCTCAATCAAGTCACCCCTAAACCTCCTTTTCTGTAATGAAAACAGCCCCAAGTGTCTCAGTCTTTCCTCATACGATCTTCCTTCCATACCAGGCAACATCCTGGTAAACCTCCTCTGCACCCGTTCCAGTGCCTCCACATCCTTCCTATAGTATGGCGACCTATTGTACTGTTCAAAATGTTGATTTTTATGGAAATGTGTATTCAGTGTCTGGTCCACTTTCTCAGGTGGACCTAAAACATTCTCTCCACGTTCTGGTCAACATTTGTCCCTCATCCACCATAACTGAAAAAAGTTATCTAGTCAGTTCTTTCCGCATTCTTTGTTGAGGTTTTGTCTGTGCATTTGTTGCTGCATTTCTCCATATTACAGCAGTGACTACATTTTGAAAAGTATTGTCTGTAAAGCACTTGGGACATTTTAAAAGGAACAATGTAAAAAGAAAGTCCCTTGAGTGCCAGATCCTGAATCTTAAAGATCCTTTTTTATACTACTTGGAAACATTATCATGCCACATGGTTGACTTTCTATTGAAACCAATGTAGAGCTGAAGTTGAGCAAGAAAATATTATTTACATTGTCAGACCTTCAGAAATAACAAGTTGAAAATTTAGAGTCCTGTTAATGCAGTTTTTTTTTAGAAGATGTACTCCTTCTTCCATAAGTGCTCTCCAACGAGGTCATTCTAGATTTACGTTTTTTCAAATGCGGCACACTAGTAGATTGTTGGATGAATAAGTATGGATACGAGGAAACAGTTTAGCCAAAGACCAGCTCCACGATGTCTGACTCAGCACTATTGTTCATAGACTTATTGTAGTGAAGTTTCTTGATGTATTGAAGAAGTTTACTTTGTGAAATAATAAGCACAATACTAACTTGGGTAGAAATGGATCAGTGTTATTAGCACTGAGATCCACAAGTATGCATGTTTATGTATCTATATGCTCATTTTCTTATGCCATGGAAATTAATTTTATCTTATACATTATATTGTGAGTATTCAGTAACATTTCAAAAACAGAATTAAGTTACAAGGTGTTTTATAAATTCTCAAGGATCGGGTTCGCAGGAGAGTAGTCTGACACAGACCAGGAGAAAAGAACTGAGAGACGAGTTTGCTAGAATATGAGTATTTTATTCCCCGCAGCGTCGCCTCAACCAGGTCTCGTACTTACAACGAGTCTGGTTTATACTCACTCTACATGTTACCGGAACTGGGAGCCGTCAGTTCTCGTAGAGCGGTTGCCAACAACCCACGCTCGGCGGTTAAACGTAACCCGGAGCAGACTCTACCGAACTGGGGACTTTCCCAGCTTATATACTCTTTCGGGATCTAAACATTCATGCGAACAACAGGGCAAGACTCTTTACGAGTTTCAGCTGGAACCAATTAAGCTTGCAACATCCTGTATGACAGTGTCTGTTCCTTATCAAGGCTGGTAGCATAAACACCATAAGCAACACATTCCATTCCGGCAACATATTCATGCGAACAACAGGGCAAGACTAAGCAACACACTCCATTCCGGTTACATACAGATAATAAGATCCACACATGTATTGGGACATAATTTTAACCCTTTCACCACATTCCACTGATTGGCCCAATACATGTGTTACATCATGCCCATATATATTTTTTCCGATAAACGTTTACGTACGCGACAAATATACAAACAAGTCAGGATATTACAGCATGTTAAGATCACCAAGGCTCCTACCAAGATCGATAGGGGTGGGAACAGGAATTTTCCTGCAGTGGATGACATACCACTCAACATATCCCACCAATGATGAGCTGACTCTACTTCCACTACATGGGCAGCGTGTACTACCTCCTGTCCATGTATAAAGGTAGACACTGTAACCTTGATGACATTGGTTTGATGCTTTCGTAATATCTGCTTAAGCTCCTCGGATCGGTCCAATGCTTGCTTAAACCGATCCAGGGAAATGTTCCAAGGGTTTATCAGCACTTTCCACTGTACCTTGGTAAGTTGATGGTCACTGCTATAATTGGTCAACAGGTAAGTCTGATTCTGCCATTGCCACTGATAGACATTCGAGAGACATCCTGAGAACGGTACCGTGGGGAGCATGGGATGCGGGTTTTTGGTAGCCACACAGAGTGTGTGTGGCCCAATCTGCCACATCATGTCCCTTGAAGCTTCAACAGTCCATTCACACAGGGCCGTTCCCTTAGTCAAACAATGGTCTCGATATCTGTCCATCAGTAGACAAGCTTTACCTTGATCAGTCTGTTCACAGGCGGACAGATCATAGGTAATATTGGTATCTGGGCTAAACCACTGCCCCTTTGTTTTCAGGAAATAGTATCCAGAAGACGTAATCACTGGTAATACATAATATCGACAGACCGTAACAGTGTGGGTTACATTCATGGTAACAAAGTATCCTCTACACATAGTTGTATTACACCATGTTTTCTCTGGATGTGTCATCATCCACAGTTTCTCGGATACATTCCATATTCCCCTCCAAGCTTGTACATTAGGGGATGTTACCGTGCGCAAGAATCGTTCTTTCTGCATCTGTGCATGCAACACGTTAATATGACAGGCAGTCCAATTTAACTGAGCTGTAATGTTCTCAAACAGTTCCTGGGTGGCACCCCAGACATCTAGTTCCCATTGCAGGGATTGGATCAATATTTTAGCTGTTTCTCCTTGAGTCATCATTACGGATGGCATCCATCTTCCAATAGTGTGTAGTCCTTGTGAGGTGGCTTGTCCCGTGTTAGATAATTTAGTACGGGTTACCTCAGAGTCAATAGCATTCGAGATACCCATAACAGTTCCTGCACCTCCCAGCAGAGTGTCATACCATGCACGCCGCCTCCTCTTATGTTGGCATTCTGGGATAGCCGGCAGCCGCACCTGCCAGTGAACATCAGTGTGCAGTACTGCCTGGGCCATCTGCTGACAAGTTGACATAATGGGAGCCAACTGTGTGCGGTGCGCGTCAGAGACGTTAGGGCGCATCAAGATCAGCCATAACATTCGAGTCCGGTTTTGAATAACTGTTCCATTGCTGATCCAGATGTCCTCATCTCCAGTCGTGATGTTCCATCGTGTCCCGTTTGAGCTTTCACAGTCACGAGCGGTTATATTCCAATGACACATATTCACCGTTGCATTCAACATCAATGTACAGTTAGGGGTTATCAAAGTTGCATTTCTCCCCTTATAACATCGTACACAAGTATACATTTGACAATCACTCGTGAGATCTAAAATTGTACACCATTGATTTGCCGCACACTTAAAATCATCTTGCTGTCGTTCCTCACTACTAATTTTCCAACCTACATTTTGTTTCGATAAGGGTACCAACGACTGAGCTGGCACACTCCTCCAGACTGATTCCCCAGGATACATAATGGTGACCAGACTGTCTTTTCCTTGGGCTATGATCTCTGCCGGTTTGGGGGGACCAGTTGTCTGGCGTACCCATACCTTGGCACCCTTAGTGTCAGTAGACCCAAATCCCCCCGTCCCACGCTCAGTAACCTTAACAGGAACTCCCGTCTCTTCCACCGTTGTAAGGTTACATGGTTTAATAACTAATTGTGCTATTCTGTCTCCCTTCTGTATCACATAAGGTTCAGATGTGATGTTGACCAGGACTACTCCCAATTCTCCTTGGTAGTCCGCGTCAATTACTCCTGCCATTACATCAATCCCCTTTAGTGACAATCCCGATCGCGGGAGGATATGCCCATAGGTTCCAGGGGGACAAATCAATCCTAATCCGGTCTTAATCACCGTAGGTTTTTGTTGGACCAAAGTCTGTGTAGTTAACGCTCGTAAGTCCAGTCCAGCCGAAGCCGGTGTGGCCCTTACGGGAATATTAGCTTCCTTAGCAAATTTCCACATTTTAATAGGCTGTGCCTTTGGGGTATCACACACCCGTATCATCCGATTCAAGGGCGTCACCCCGTTTCCCAATGGGCGGTTATTAATTTGCTTTACTACCCGAATCAATTGTTTCTTCCAACCTGTTAAATTATTACATCCTCCTGCCTTTCGCAGGGAGGATTTTAGAAGCCCGTTCATTCGTTCAATAAGTCCCGCAGCTTGCGGATGGTAGGGCACGTGATAAATCCATTCCACGTGGTTATCATGACACCACTGCTTTACCACCCTTCCTGTGAAATGGGAGCCATTGTCACTCTGGACCTGTATGGGCAATCCATAAAATTGTTCAATCAAATCTAAACATCGCAAGGTAGCCTGTTGATTGTTATGTCGACAGGGATGGGCTACCAAAACCCCAGACATAGTGTCCACAGCTGTACATATATGGTTACATCCTTGTGAGGAAGGTAATGGACCCACAAAGTCCATTTGCCAGCTCTGTCCCGGTCCCTCTCCTCGGTGTATATGTCCCATCATATGTTGGGGCACTCCCTGCCGTTGATGCTGACACTGCTCGCATTGATTTACTGCAGTCTTGACATCATCTACCATAAGATCTATTCCCCGATCTCGAGCCCACTGCAAGGTTCCTTGCACCCCCCAGTGTCCGGCCTTAAGGTGTGCCCATCTAGCCAAGTCCACTGAGGTGCCCCTTTGTACACTCATGGCTCGGACAATGCCGTCTACATATCGGTTATGTAAAGCTTCCGCATCATTTCGGGATGTATGAGCGTCTACATGGGTAATATATATATCTAGATGTCGAGCCTTCTCCCATATATCTTCCCATAATTGTTTACCCCATACCTCCCTATTCTGAATCATCCACTGATTGGCCTGCCAAGTTGGCATCCATTGGGTCATGCCATTAATCACTGACCAGGAGTCAGAAAACAAATAAACTCCCATGACCCCCGCTTGCATGACCACCATATGTACTGCTTTTAATTCTGCCCACTGACTACTTTTCCCCTCGCCTAGTTCTCCTAGGGTTATACCTTGTTTCGGATTAAAAGCGGCAGCTTTCCATCTACGTTGTCCTGCCTTCCATTGGGCTGACCCATCTACAAACCAAGCCGTGGTTTGTTCATCCAGGGTCAGTTCATCATACCGTTTGCCCATCTTGACGGGTGATTCTTTATACTCAATCACCTCAAACCGCTTTTCCCCTTCCTCAGGGGCCTCCGCCACTTGCTCATGCAGGACTGACACGCCCTTTTGTCCAGTCCGCACTCTTTCTGGCACGTACCATTTCCATTTGATAATGCTGCTCTCTTGGGCGGTTCCTATCCTGTGGGTAGTGGGGTCACTGAGTACCCACGGGAGGATAGGAATAGCTGTTCTCATGATCACTTCATGTCCAATAGTTAGAGCTTCAGTTTCCACCAAGCTCCAGTAACATGATAACAATTGTCTCTCAAAGGGGGTGTATCGTTCCCCTGTCGGGGGCAATTTCCGGGACCAAAATCCCAATGGCTTACGAGTTCTCCCTTGTTTTTGCCATAAACTCCAATTGGCATAATCCCCTTGGGCTGAGACCTGCAATTCCACAGGTCCTGACTGTATCTTTCCCAAAGATACAGCTTGCTGTATGGCTTGTTTGGCCATCTCAAACGCAGTTTGATGGGCCTCCGTCCATTCAAATGCTGCCTTTTTCCTCGTAACTTGATACAAAGGTTTCAAAATTTGTCCTAAATGGGGAATATGCTGTCTCCAGAATCCAAATAGACCAATAAATTGCTGCACATCCTTCTGAGTATGAGGGACGGCAAAGGCCTGAATCTTATTCTTAGCTTTCTCAGTGATTTCTCTTTCACCTTTGTTCCACACAATCCCTAAGAATTTTACCGTTTGGGAGGGACCTTGGATTTTGGCCGGGTTGATCTCCCATCCATATCCCCGCATATGCTGAACCAGTCGGTCCAGCAGTTCCTGAACCTGTTTTTGGCTTGTTCCTTGTATCATTATGTCATCAATATAGTGTGAAATCATCACCTCATCAGTGGTGAAGTCTTCTGTCAGCTCAGAAAATTCCGCAGGAGGCTGAGCCCGCGGTAATTCATGCATAATTGCCTCCCCCTGTTCATTCCGTATGGGATTCCCTTCCCCATCTAACATTACTTCCCGCTGCACCGGGAGGCGTCTCTGGACTTGTTTTCTCCCAACTACTGGTTTAGCCTGGAGTACGGGTAGGTCATCTTCATACTGATCATCTGAATCTCCCCAAATATTTCCGTCCCAATGATCGGTATCCCACCGATCCCCGTTATTTAACTGGGCTACAAACGCCCGTACTTGTACTGGGTCCGGGGTTCGAGGGACCTTTCTTTTCTCTTTCCGTTTCTTAGCAGACAGATACATAATAGTTCGTCCTGCTAGTTCAGTTAATGCTGTCAATTCAGCCTTTAACTTCATAATTTCCTGCCTCAACATAGAGGCATCTCCCGAACTGAGTCCCTGCTCATGTTTCAGGAGGGCTAATTCTGCTTCAGCTTTTTGGCGCTTGTCTGACTGTTGTCTACAAGCCGCCACACATGCCCACATCCTCCGCTGTACCCCAGGCAAGGGGTTCTTCGGCAGGACTGAGATCTTCTCAAGGGTGGACAGCAGCGACACTGGGGTTCCTACGCCCTCGGCTTCCCAGTTTTCCGGTTGCCCCCCACCATTTGCCCACATCCTCCGCTGTACCCCAGGCAAGGGGTTCTTCGGCAGGACTGGGATCCTCTCAAGGGTAGACAGCAGCGACACTGGGGTTCCTACGCCCTCGGCTTCCCAGTTTTCCGGTCGCCCCCCACCATTTGCCCACATCCTCCGCTGTACCCCAGGCAAGGGGTTCTTCGGCAGGACTGGGATCCTCTCAAGGGTAGACAGCAGCGACACTGGGGTTCCTACGCCCTCGGCTTCCCAGTTTTCCGGTCGCCCCCCACCATTCCTCAAACAAACTGCCACGTCATGCCACGGTCCCTGCCATCCCGGGACGGTTGGGACCTCCACAGTTTGTTCTTCTGGTTTCTTAGTCCTTTTCCCAAACATTGTTCTGTATCAAAATCTCTCCCCAATTGCGATTGATCCTGCCGACTACGCCAAAATGTTTTATAAATTCTCAAGGATCGGGTTCGCAGGAGAGTAGTCTGACACAGACCAGGAGAAAAGAACTGAGAGACGAGTTTAGTCTGACACAGAACAGGAGAAAAGAACTAAGAGACGAGTTTGCTAGAATATGAGTATTTTATTCCCCGCAGCGTCGCCTCAACCAGGTCTCGTACTTACAACGAGTCTGGTTTATACTCACTCTACATGTTACCGGAACTGGGAGCCGTCAGTTCTCGTAGAGCGGTTGCCAACAACCCACGCTCGGCGGTTAAACGTAACCCGGAGCAGACTCTACCGAACTGGGGACTTTCCCAGCTTATATACTCTTTCGGGATCTAAACATTCATGCGAACAACAGGGCAAGACTCTTTACGAGTTTCAGCTGGAACCAATTAAGCTTGCAACATCCTGTTTGACAGTGTCTGTTCCTTATCAAGGCTGGTAGCATAAACACCATAAGCAACACCTTCCATTCCGGTAACATATTCATGCGAACAACAGGGCAAGACTAAGCAACACCTTCCATTCCGGTAACATATTCATGCGAACAACAGGGCAAGACTAAGCAACACATTCCATTCCGGTTACATACAGATAATAAGATCCACACATGTATTGGGACATAATTTTAACCCTTTCACCACACAAGGACAGATGGGGTATTAATACATTAGAGTCATGTATTCCTGACCAAGTAAAGAATTATGTTAACTGAATTATTGGACCAATCCAGAGAGGACTCAAAATTTAATTATGGTTGTTTGTAAATTTGATATCAGTATGTTAAACAATGCTGAAATAAAAAGCTGGTATCAATAAAAAGTGAATATAAAACTGGCTGATTGTCATTCAAATCTGTCAGGCTCACTTATGCCCACACATAAGAAACTGACAATCCTTACCTGGTCTTGTTTATGAATGACACCAAAGTACGACTGCACTTATGGTATAACAAGGTACTTAGTTTTATCAAACTGCTGCAAGAAAGAAAAGAAAAATCACTATGCTTCAACTGAAGCATGAGCCTTGAGCACAGTAAAGTGGCACGTTTAATTTGACCCTGCAAAAATCTCCCCACTAATGTGGGACAGTGTGAAAATAAGGCAAATCAACTCTCAGACTAAGCAAGCAAAGTCCTGGTGTGACTGTGCTCAGTTGTATCTATCAACCAACAATTTACACTCCTCTATCGCCATTAGGATGGATTCCTTTTTTGTTGTATGCACTGCTGCGGGAGCCAACAGTTGGTGAGCCTTGTAACATTCAGGGATGCAGGAAATTCCCAGGGTACTATGTTTGTCTGCTCCAAAATATTAGTTACATTCTGACCTTCCTAAAAATAGGGGTAGCATCGATTGTAAGGTTCTCTGTTGGTTACTGGATGCTTCGAGAAAGACTCACTGCATGCTGGGCAAGACATCTGTTAGCTTTGCTTCCAAATGCAACCAAATTACTTGGGTTTTGTTTAGTTGGGGCTTGGGAAAGTCCTCGAGCAGTTGAATAGCTTTGTACAGTTGTGGCTTAAGGCATCTTAGGAGCTATAAAGGTCTCGAAAGAAGCCGCTGCAAAATTAATTGTTCAGTGCAGCAGGGAGTGGTGTTTGGATGCCCACAGTTTTTTTTTCAGTGCAGTTCAACAAGATTAGAAAATGAAAATCACTAAAATATTGGTAATATTGGCTGGGTGAAGCTTCCCATTTATGAAAATCTGTAACTGGAACTGCTGGGGTGCAGAATCTAGGAATCTAGCAGCATGTAATCCCAGGATGGGGAAGTGGGCCACTAGAACTTGATCAATCATTGCAGCAGTCCATGACACATGGTCATTAATGTCCAGGGAGGATAGCTGAGAAATCCATGGGATCTATTTGATTGAATTTACCGATCTGATCTTACCCCTGTTTTCTTCAAGTAGAGTTGTTTGAGTATGTTGTGTATCTTTACATGGACTAAACCATTTTTTAACAATAATCTTTGTTAGCTTGAGTAAGTTTTAGATGTAATGCCCTTGTTATTTGTTGACAAATGAACGCTGGATGAATTGTATTGAAAACTGAATCAGTTACAGAATTGTTCATTATAACACAAGTTAAACTTAAAATTTATAGCAAATGGTGGAGTGGAACTAAAGGGAATTTGTGCATTCCTCCAAGCTCGGTTGTAGCATCTTCCATAGATATTTGTCAGAGCAGAAGGAGAGACCAGTTCAGGCTGCAATATATTGTTTATATGTGGGTTGAAGTAATCCTGTTCTTGATCCCATTAAATTGAAGGAGTAATGTTGAATATGGACAAGAAAACTTTGTCATTACCATCTCTGAAATGTTGAATAAATATTCGGGAGCATAGAAGCAGGCCATTTGGCCCTTTGAGGCTACTCCACCATTTGATAAGATCGTGGTTGATATGGTTGTGTTTTCCATTTCCTGTCTGTACATTAGAATGCTTGTTGTCTTTTGAATAATATTACATAATTTAGCCTCAAGACTCAACCTTCAATATTTTCTCCAAAGGAAATTTCATCAGTTGACAACCTTGTGTTTGTGTATGTGTGAGAAAGAGAGAGAGGAAGAGAATAGGTTTCTTAGCACTATTTAAAAAGGCAGTTCTCTTACTGTTAGTCTATAAACTCTAGTTTTAATTTCTCCCAAAAGATGAAATATTTTCCTGGCATCTACCCTATCCAGTCTCCTCAAGATCTTGGGTTTCCAGAAGATTGTTTTGAATTCTTGAACCTCTGAATAGAACGACTCCATATGCGCTCTGGATTGGAGACTGGGGTTAGGGTGTAGTACTATTGATTGAGCTCTGAAGACTGTAGGTGTCACAGTGGGTTTGCAATGTGAACACAAACAAGGAAATAATTAACTTATCTGGTCCTTAGCAATTTGCCTAGCACACATGCAGCATATTCCTTGAGATAAAACCAAGTCTTCACACTCAGAGCACCCTCTTTCATGTTTTTTTGGTACTACTACTTTTCTAAGTGGAATTAACAATGGCAACTTAAAATTGGACACTGATGTGATGCTGTGGTCTGTCAATGGAAATCTGTTCTACCAACATGTATAACTTGATGGTCTGGTATATTCATCACTTCTTCAACACCATTGAGCCAGGTGACCAGCCCTGGTTCTAAAAAAAGCAGCGCTGTGTATACCTGTAAATGAGGTCTCAATATGTTTGATGAATAGCACAGGACTGTATTAACACCAAGTAACAAGCTGCACGGAGTAGAGAAAAGTAACCAAAGGACGACATAGCCAACCTCACATATTACTATCCAGTCAATCTACAGTAAGGGGGCAGCACGGTGGCACAGTGGTTAGCACTGCTGCTTCACAGCGCCAGAGACCCGGGTTCAATTCCCGCCTCAGGCGACTGACTGTGTGGAGTCCAAAGATGTGCAGGTCAGGTGAATTGGCCATGCTAAATTGTCCGTAGTGTTAGGTAAGGGGTAAATGTAGGGGTATGGATGGTTTGCACTTCGGCGGGTCAGTGTGGACTTGTTGGGCTGAAGGGCGTGTTTCCACACTGTAAAGTAATCTAAAGTAATCTAATCTAATCTAATCTAAGTTATCAGCAAAGTGAATGAAGGAGTGATCAGCAGTTCCTTTAAAGTGTCAGTTACTCACCAATAATCTATTTGCTATTACACAGTTTCTATTCTGCCAGAGTCTTTGTATTCTGGATTTCATAATAACTTATCTGAATATGGACAAAAGGGCTGAAAGGCTAAAGTGGCTACCTTAGACATGCAACTGCATGTGATACTAAGTAAGCTTCATAAAACTTTAATAAGTGGGAAGTAGGATTAAAGCCAGTGTATGAATTCATACTCATCACAAAGAAAAGGTTGTCGTAGATCAGTCATCTTGGCCCAGGACATTGCTTGATGTCTGTCCAGTGTCCTTGGCAGAAGTGTCAGTAGCTGCTTCCTCAGTATCTTCCCTGTTACTCAATGTCAGAAGTAGATTGGCTTGCTGATGATGGCACAATGTTCAACTCAATTCATAATTCCTCAGATAGCAATGTAGTCCAGGTCCCTGTCCAACTCGGGGGAGAAAGTGAGGTCTGCAGATGCTGGAGATCAGAGCTGAAAATGTGTTGCTGGAGGAATTCCTGAAGAAGGGCTTATGCCCGACACGTCGATTCTCCTGTTCCCTGGATGCTGCCTGACCTGCTGCGCTTGTCCAGCAACACATTTTCAGCCCTGTCCAACTCAACCAACATGAACTGATAAATGGGATATGCTGTTGTGCCATGCAGAGGGTATTATCATGGTCGAAGCAACATTCACGTGGTCACATTAACCAGAAGCTTAAAGGACCAATCACATAAATTCTATGACTACTACACTAAGCTGCAGCCTAAATATTCTATTAATAGGTCATCCACTCTACACTTCTGACTGAGATGGTTACAAGTGACTCAGCTTGTGTTTGAACTTATGTAACATGGTGGAGAAGTGGTAATCCTGCTGGATGAGTGCTCCAGAACTCCAGGCTCTTGTTCTGAGGATATGGGTTCAAATCCCACCATGGCAAAGAGTGAAGTTTGAATTCAATTGAAAATCTCGAATTAAAACCTTGCCTAATGGTAACAATGTAACCAGTCACAAAGCTAGTCCCTTTTTTTTCTAAAGGCTGTTACTTGGCTCAAGGATGCTCTGTTCCTGAATTTCTTCAGAGGGGTAATAAACCGGGCCGAGCTCCGATCAGTCTGGTTTGGTATCGAGATCAAAAAGATTTTGAGAGGCCTTTTGTTTATATGTAAACAGATGAGACTTCAGGCCAAAGTGGTCATGTTTAGAAGTGACCTGCATAAAGAAAGGGAAGTGGTCAGCTCTCTAGCTATATCAGTTCACAGTTATGCCATTTGGAATAAATAATGCTCCAGTTGCATTTCAGAGACTGACTAATAAGGTCATTGCCGAATTACCCATATTGATGACCTGGTGATTTTTAGTCACTTATGGAAGGAAACTTTACAGCATTTATTGGACATGTTTGATCAACTTCAGAAGGCAGGCTTAGTGTACACTAGCTAAATTTTAAGTACAAAAATGCCAGACTGTTTAGATGGAGCTTGTGGTTGCAGCCATTCAATTTGACAATTGTTCATGTGGTAGGTTACGAAAACGTGATTGCCGATGTATTATCGAGATTCAAATGAGATATGGAGGCTTTCAGTGATAGGTGTACCGTGGCCTGAATTTGCATTGGGTTGTGCATGTTTGCATGTTATAGTTAGTATAGTGTATATGTGTGTTTAGACTACTAACTGAGCTTTGAAGCCTTAAAATGAAATCGTCTTTTGGTATCGATGGTTTTTCTTTTAAGGGGGAAGGTGTCACAAAGCTAGTCCCTTTTTGTTTTGGTTCAAGGATACTCTGTCCTTGATTTTTTTCAGAGGCTAATAAACCTGGGCCGGGCTCTGATCAGTCTGGTTTGGTACAGAGATGAAAAGGATTTTGAGAGGCTTTCTTTTGATATGTAAACAGATGAGACTTCAGGCCACAGTGGTCATGTTTTAGAAATGACCTTAATAAAGAAAGGAGTGGTCAGCTATCTAGTTCGCTACTATCCTTTCAGGAAGGAAATCTGACCATACCTGGTCTGCTGTACATGTGACTCCAGACTCTCAGCACTATGGTTGACCCTTAACTGCCTCTGGACAATTAAGAACAGGCCGAGCCAGCTGTCCACATCCCATTCATGAATAGAAACAAAGTTTGCCTCCTAACTCCAAAGATTTTCCAACACTTAAAAGGCACAATTCAGGAGTGCAATAGATTACTATAGATGAAAAATTTTTCTGTTACCATCAGTGCTGCTTCCTGCTCTTGTCTGGAATTGGAAAAAAATGATCAATTTTTGCTTGCAATTTCCATCCATTTTCTCACTAAGTCCACCTCTGAGTCTTTACTCGACTATCTTGACTTCTTTGGGGACAGGCTGTCCACCAGTACACATTATACGCTCTCTGACCTTGTTATTCACTCGAGAGATATGGTATTTCTCGATGGCCAGCGTTTATTATCCGTCCCTAGTTGCACTTAAGAAAGTGATGGTGAGCTGCAGTCTACATGCTGTAAAGGACCCACAGTGCCTTTAGGGAGGAAATTCCAAGGTTTTAACTTAGTGACAGTGAAGGAATGGCAATATATTTCCAAGCTGGAATGGTGAGTGGCTAGGAGGGAACTTGCACAAAATGGTTCTGTGTTAAGGCCTCAATTATTATTCACATTATTCATTAATGATTTGAATAATGATATTGAAAATCATATATTCAAATTTGCTGATGACACAAAGTGATGTGGCATTTTAGCATAAAATTACAAAGGAATATTAATGCAATGAGTGAATGGGCAAAACTATGTCAGATGGAATTCAGTATAAGCAAGTGTAGGTTAGTCATTTTGGACCAGAAAGGATAGATAAGGGTACTTTCTAGACTGTGTGAAGTTGAATACAATGAATGTCAAAAGAGACTTGCATTCAGGTGCATAATCTTTAAAATGTCATGAAGAAAATAACTAAGAAAGCCCCACTTGGAATACTTTAGCATATCTGGGCACCACACCTTGGTGGACTTGGAGGGAGTGCAAGGTAGTTTTACAAGAGTAATGCTTGGACTTCAGGGGTTAAGTTATGAGGAGAGATTACACACATTAGTCCTGTTTTTTCTCGAATGTAGAAGGTTAAAGGGTGATCTGATTGAAATTTTCAAGATATTAACAGGAAAAAGATAAATTATTGCCACTGGTTGAAGATTCTAGATCTAAGGAGTATAGTGTGAGAATTAGGGCCAGACCATTCAGGAGCAATGCTACAAAGCTCTTCTACCAGAAAGAGTGGTAGAAGTTTGGAACTCACTTCCACAAATGGTGGTGGATGCTGGATCAGTTGTTAAGTTTAATCTGAGATAGATGAATTTCTATTAACAAAGGTGTTAAGGGCTATGGGTTAAAGATAGGTAGATGGGGTTAGGCCGCACATCAGCCATGATCTCATTGAATGGTGAGACAAGCTCCTGTTCCTTTGTCTTCCTAGCTCCTTAGCTCCACAGCTGGTGGTTCTGATGTAGGAACTTAAACCTGCAATGATAATGTTCTCCATAGCTGCTACCTGCTGAATGTTTCCAAAATTTTCCATCTGTGTTTAAATGCATGGATTTGACAATAAAAGGCTCTTCTTTGTTTGTGGATCATAAGTACAAATGAGACGTTATTATTAAATTATTTTTTGTATGTTATGGCAGGCATTTTCTTGTGTTTGTTAGTTATTTCTCATCATTTGGAAGGAATGTATTATTATGAACTTACATGTTGCAGGGACTGTTTGCAAGGATTGTTTACTATGTTCTACTCCTTGGAATAGATCGTTGAGGATCCCACGCAATTGCCAAACTATCATTAATGAGAACTCTATGAATGGAATGGAGTTAAGAGAAAAAGAACTTAAATTTTTTTTATTTGTACTCGCAAATATATCTTGCAAGCTTGAAACTAGTAAAAAATGGGTCAATGTTAAAGCATATGGCAATAAAAGTGAAATTTCCTTCAAAGAAATGTGCTAATGAAGTAGTATTTAACATTTCAGTATTTGCAGTTTCTTGTTAATTTCAAATTAATTTGTAACTATCTAGTGAGAATATTAATTTACCTATTTAATGCTCAGTACATTTCTCTCTTCTCAGTTGTAGCTTGACCAAAGTTTGGTCTTTAATACTCTTCTGTGACAAAAACCTTAAGATTACATTCTGATTCCAAATCTGTCATTTTTCATGTCATGATTAGCCTAAGTGGGTTGTCAAAGTAGCTGGAACTTTATGGCTTGTAATGTTGGATCAAAACAAATAACTATCGTGAAGCAGAGAAAATTCAATTTGGGTAACATAAGGGTTTTAGCTACAAAATAGCACATTGTATCCGCCAAACAATATTATAACATTTTGAAATTATTATGCAGAATCTGACACTCACTGGAACTCAGCAAGGACATATAATGTGGGTTAAAAAGTATGGTATTAAATGTTCAAGTTTCACTTTTGAGACATATGGTGGGGAATCAGTTAGACGTTTTAGTATGTAATAGGTGCTAATAGATATGAGAATTACCTAGATCTAAGAATATATTAAAAAATTACAAGCTCAGTAGTTTTGATGTAATATGCATAACAACTTCAGAATATTTTGTCCATTGATGCAACATAGTTTGCATAGGCGATGAACCCAGGAACAAACATGTGACTGTTGAGTTGTAAACATAAATTAACGTGAATTGTCTCCACCCTCTTGCCATCAGCAGCAGCAGTATTGGTATCAGCAGCACATGCAAAACCTACAGAAGCATGGGAACAAACAGTATGGAGGACAGCATGAACAGAACCAGAGTGATGAAATGAATGAGAGCAGTGAATCTGTGCAACAGAAAGCAGACGAGGCCAAAACTCCTTACACTACTCAGCCACCATTGCCACCAGCTCCACCTTATGAGGCTCCCAAAACACAACCACCACCTCCACCACCCAAAGAGGAGATACCGCCCCCACCACCACCTGAAGAAGCAAAGGTAGGCAAAGCCTGTTTGTGTCTTCAGTGTAAATTCATACCACTATATTTTTCATCTGTAAATCCATTTGACATGGATATAACCAAACTCATCTTGGCAAATAAACTTGCATATTGTCTTGGCTAAACTTAAGGACATGCGAATGACTTACGCATAAATATCTCTACTTCTTGCCGATCATCTCAAGGAAATTTTCATCCATGGATCTTTGGATAATTTAAGACAATTGTGTACTTAAGGGAACTTTAAGAAATGTTTAATTCTTAAGTTGTTTTGAAATCTTCAGCCATTTACAGGAGTGTAATTCACTCAGTGGGTTAAAAGATTTCCAACATGAATACTTTCTAAATACCTGACTCCTTCCTTTGACCAGTGTGACACATGCATGTACTGGAAGCAACATAAATTAATACGCCAGGATCTGTTCTTTGCGGACAGAAATAACACATAAAAGCATTTATTCTTGGTAAAACTCAGCAAAATAGGTGATGGCCTTTCTTTGCTTCATACCTCAGGGCAGTGTACTAACCAAGTAGTCAATCAGTCTGGTTTAAAAATTTGAAAAAGCTTGCCTATAAAATATCAGTCAGCAGTAACTGGTAAATTCTCCATGGGAATGTCTCAACCAATCAGTGCACTTTGCAGTTACCAAAACTCTCCTTTCATGCAGTATAAATATTGTTTCCCCTTCAGTTTGGTATTTCTTACAAATCGGCCTGTTGAGTACAAAATTTTGACAAAGTGTTTCTTTATTTAATAACACTTTTGATATCTGTTAATGACCTGGTCTTGGGGGCATAGGGTGCAATTTCAAAGGTTGCAGATTCCATGAAACTCTTCAGTTGCAGTCACCAGTGAGGAGGGTAATAGCAAGGTTCAGGACATAAATATTCAGATCTGGCAGCATCTGTGGATAGAGAAGCAGAGTAAATGTTTCAGCTTGATCTTTTCTCAGAATGGAAAAGTGTTATGATCCCATCTGGTGATATAATCGGAGAAGATAGATACCAGACATGCACTTGGCTTGATGAATCATATTATCTTTTGTTTCGGTTTTAAAGACGTTTCTGACTGAAACTAAGTAAATATTGCTGCGGATTTTGTTGTAGTATTCTGGTTGTTTTGATGTCGAGATTTGGTCTCATAGTGATGCCCACATTCCATGAACAAATAAATAAAACATGTTTACCTAATCCATTAGAGATTATTGAGAATGTAATATGTTCTGTGATTAAGGGGGAACCAATGGGCTACAATCGGATTTCTAGAAAACATTTGAGTGCCACCTTAAAGGTTATTGCAGAAAGTAAAGTCTCATGGTGTAGGGGTAGCAGATCAGCTGGCTCACAGGAAGCAGACAGCAGTCATAAATCGGCTTTTTCAGATTGACAAGATGGAATGAATGGTGCACTGAGGAATTAGTGCTGTGACCTCAACTACTAAGAAATTTTATAAATTACTTTGAAGTGATGGAAAGTCTAGTTGCCAAATTTGCTAATGGCACAAAGAATGGGAGGAAGCTAAGGTTGAAAGGAAATGGGAGGCTTCTTACAGATAGATAAATTGAATGGGCAAAGATCTGGCTAGTGGAGTATAATGTGGCAAAATAAAATGGTCCATTTTGACTGGAAGCATAAAAAGAAGCTATAATCTAAATTGTGAGAAATTGCAGAGAGTGAGGTGCAGAGGGATCTGGGTGTCCTAGAATAATAATGGCAAAAGATTAGACTGCAAGTGTAAAAAGTAATTAGGAAAACTAGTAGGATGTTATCATTTATTGTGAGGTGAATTGGCCACAAAAGTATAGAGCTGGAAATGTGTTGCTGGAAAAGCGCAGCAGGTCAGGCAGCATCCAGGGAACAGGAGAATCGACGTTTCGGGCATAAGCCCTTCTTCAGGAATGAGGAAAGTTTGTCCAGCAGGCTAAGATAAAAGGTAGGGAGGAGGGACTTGGGGGAGGGGCGTCGGAAATGTGATAGGTGGAAAGAGGTCAAGGTGAGGGTGATAGGTCAGACTGGGGTGGGGGCGGAGAGGTCGGGAAGAAGATTGCAGGTTAGGAAGGCGGTGCTGAATTCGATGGATTTGACTGAGACAGGGTGGGGGGAGGGGAAATGAGGAAACTGGTGAAATCCGAGTTCATCCCTTGTGGTTGGAGGGTTCCTAGCCGGAAGATGAGGCGTTCTTCCCCTAACCGTCGTTTTGTTGTGGTCTGACGATGGAGGAGTCCAAAGACCTGCATATCCTTGGTGGAGTGGGAGGGGGAATTGAAATGTTGAGCTACAGGGTGGTTGGGTTGGTTGGTCCGGGTGTCCCAGAGGTGTTCTCTGAAACGCTCCGCAAGTAGCCGGCCTGTCTCCCCAATATAGAGGAGGCCACATCGGGTGCAGAGGATGCAATAGATGATGTGTGTGGAGGTGCAGGTGAATCTGTGGCGGATATGGAAGTTTCCTTTGGGGCCTTGGAGGGAGGTGAGGGGGGAGGTGTGGGCGCAAGTCTTGCACCTCCTGCGGTTGCAGGGGAAGGTGCCGGGAGTGGAGGTTGGGTTGGTGGGGGGTGTGGATCTGACGAGGGAGTCACGGAGAGAGTGGTCTTTACGGAATGCTGATAGGGGAGGGGAGGGAAATATATCCTTGGTGGTGGGGTCCGTTTGGAGGTAGCGGAAATGACGGCGGATGATGCGCTGTACATGGAGATTGGTGGGGTGGTAGGTGAGGACCAGTGGGGTTCTGTCCTAGTGGTGGTTGGAGGGGCAGGGCTCAAGGGCGGAGGAGCGGGAAGTGGAAGAGATGCGGTGGAGGGCATCGTCGGGCATCGTCGACCACGTCGGGGGGGAAATTGCGGTCCTTGAAGAAGGAGGCCATCTGGGTTGTGCGTTTTTGGAACTGGTCCTCCTGGGAGCAGATGCGGCGGAGTCGAAGGAATTGGGAGAATGGGATGGCGTTTTTACATGGGGCAGGATGGGAGGAGGTGTAGTCCAGGTAGCTGTGGGAGTCGGTCGGTTTGTAGTAGATGTCCGTGTTGATTCGGTCGCCTGAGATAGAAATAGAAAGGTCGAGGAAGGGGAGGGAGGAATCTGAGACTGTCCAGGTGAATTTGAGGTCGGGGTGGAAGGTGTTGGTGAAGTGGATGAACTGTTCAACCTCCTCGTGGGAGCACGAGGCAGCGCCGATACAGTCATCGATGTAGCGGAGGAAAAGGTGGGGGGTGGGGACAGTCTAGTTGCGGAAGATGGATTGTTCCACATATCCTACGAAGAGGCAGGCATAGCTGGGGCCCATGCGGGTGCCCATGGCTACTCCTTTCGTTTGGAGGAAGTGGGAGGTTTGGAAAGAGAAGTTGTTCAGGGTGAGGACCAGTTCAGTCCGCTACATCGATGACTGTATCGGCGACTGTATTGCCCCTTTACCTAAATTGGTTCCATTTAGGTAGTAATCTGCCTTCCTGTTCTTCTCAGCAAAGTGGATAACCGTACATTTATCCACATTAAACTGCATCTGCCATGCATCTGACCACTCACCTAACCTGTCCAGGTCACCCTGTAATCTCCTAACATCCTCCTCACATTTTACCCTGCCACTCAGCTTAGTATCATCAGCAAACTTGCTAATGTTGTTACTAATGCCATCTTCTATATAATTAACATATATTGTAAAAAGCTGCGATCCCAGCATTGATCCCTGCGGTACCCCACTGGTCATTGCCTGCCATTCCGAAATGGAGCCGTTTATCACTACTCTTTGTTTCCTATCAGCCAACCAACTTTCAATCCAAGTTAGTACTTTGCCCCCAATACCATGCGCCCTAATTTTACTCACTAACCTCCTGTGTGGGACTTTATCAAAAGCTTTCTGAAAGTCCAGGTACACTACATCTACTGGATCTCCCTCGTCCATCTTCAGAGTTACATCCTCAAAAAATTCCAGAAGATTAGTCAAGCATGATTTTCCCCTTCATAAATCCATGCTGACTCTGACCTATCCTGTTAGTACTATCCAGATGTGTCATAATTTCATCCTTTTATAATAGACTCCAGCATCTTTCCCAACACTGAGGTCAGACTAACTAGTCTATAACTTCCTGCTTTCTCTCTCCCACCCTTCTATAAAAAGTGGTATAACATTAGCCACCCTCCAATCCGCAGGAACTGATCCCGAATCTATCAAAGTCTGGAAAATAGTCACCAACGCATCCACGATTTCTCGAGCCACCTCCTTCAGTGCCCTGGGATTTAGACCATCAGGCCCCGGGGACTTATCAACCTTCAGACCTAACAGTCTCTCCAACACCAATTCCTGGCAAATATAAATTCGCTTAAGTTCACGTCCTTCAGCCACTGTTACCTCAGGGAGATTGCTTGTGTCTTCCCCAGTGAACACAGATCTGAAGTACCAATTCAATTCTTCTGCCATTTCTTTGTTCCCCGTAATCCCCTGTTTCTGTCTTCAAGGGCCCAATTTTAGTCTTAACCATTTTTTTGCCTTGCACATACTTAAAAAAGCTTTTACTATCCTCCTTTATATTTTTGGCCAGTTTACCTTCGTACCTCATTTTTTCTCTGCGTATTTCCTTCTTAGTAATCCTCTGTTGTTCTTTAAAAGCTTTCCAGTCCTCCATTTTCCCCCTTTTCTTTGCTATGTTATACTTTTTCTCTTTTAACTTTATATGTTTCTTAACTTCCCTCGTCAGCCACGGCATCTCATGCCTCCTCCTAGGATCTTTCTTCCTTTTTGGAATGAACAGATCCTGCATCATACACAGAAATATCTGCCGTTGTTCCTCCACTGTCATCCCTGCTAAGGTATTGCACCATTGAACTTTGGATGTTTTCTCTTCAAGGACAATCTAGTTAACTATTTAAAGATTTGGTGCCATTCATTTAAAACAAAGATGAGGTGAAATTTAGAGAGATTAAGTGGAATTCTAAATCTTTTGAACTTTCTCTCTGAAAATGTGGAAGCATGGTTTTGTAATATTTTTTATGGCAGAACTGGTTGTACTCTTGATAAGAAAGAGGGTGAAACATTATTGGGGTGGATAGTAATGTGGATTTGAATCTCAAAGTCTACTTCTGTTCCCTGTTTGTACAAGGACGTGCAGATGTATAGTAGCACTAGCTTTTGCACAAATACTGTCTAAGGTGTTCTGACTTGGAATTGTATTGTCAGCCATCGTTGTTCTTGTGTCAAACCTATATTTCATAGCTGCAACACTTCAAAGTAACAGGGTTTTAGCAATACACGATCCTATATTTCAACTTAATCATGGCTGTTAGTTAGACACCATAACCAGATACCTTACGGTCACTGACCCCAAGATTATATTTTATTATTTAGAAGCTCATTTGGCTTATTTTAGTTCATCCGTTCAAAAACATTGTAAATTCTTACTACCCTCCCTTCTCATCCCAAACCCACACCACTTTCGTATGTAATGGATTCTTGAAGTCCAGATTTTCAACTCGGCTCTATCTGGGGGCTCATCCATTTGTTGATTGTTGTTTGTGCACAGAAAAAATCAAGACAGGATTCTGAATTTGAACTTTACTGGCATGAACTCATGTTCCCAGTTTTAACTTTTTCATACTGTTAGCTTCCACACATTATCAACTTTAATTGTTGAAGTGCCAAAGAAGTTTCTCCAGTCCAATAGAACCTTAATTTTAACACTGAATTATCTAACAAAGGTGTTTGGATACAAATGGAGATGTGAGTGCAAGATTTTACTTTCCTTTTCATTTCCCAAGTTTCCTGAAACCAGTTATGTTGCCACCTTAGATCCTCTGCTTCCTCAATAACCGAGATTAAACCTGTAAATCTCCTAGTCTAAGTTTGCCTCTTTATACGCTATGTATGCACAGTTATCATGACTGCATATTTGTTTTTTCCATAATTGGGAACAGCTTTAAATATCAATATTCACGTTTGCTAAAAGTTTGCTAAAGAGTAAAGAGAGTGGATTTTTGCAGATCTGTTCGAATGGAGAGATATTCAAAATTTTGTCTAAAGTTTTAAAAATTATTTTCTATTCACTAATACTATTTCGTATCAAAGAGATACAAAGATCTACTAAAGATTCTGAAGTTTTATGGAGGAAATAGGAGTTTAACAAATCTGTCTGCTTCCCAAAGATATTTCAACTAAGTTTCATCCAAAGATTTTTTGGTTAAATTGATAAGCTTTAAATGTTTTTAAAGGGATAGTATTTGCATCTCACTGGCGCTCCATTTCTGCAGTGCAGTGATAGCATGTGAGTTTTCACATTAATGTATTAAAAAAAAATTACAGGTAACTAGTTATTTGTATCAGATACAGTTTGGGAAGCATTGACATCTTCCTTAATTTTAGTTTTTCAATAGAATTGCATACATTCCATGTCAATAAAGTTATAAGCGCATGGCTGTGATTCAAGAATTTGTAGTTATGTTTAAATGTACCTTGCAAAACACTGACTTTATTATCCTTTCATATTTTGGATGCTCTTTTAGCCTACTATCCAACCTCCAGAGAATCCAGAGGAAGCAGAAAGATTGAAAATGTTGCAGGCAGCTGCAGCTCAATGGCAGCAACAGCGCATAGAATATCAGCAGCAGAACATGATGCAACAACATAATCAACTACAGCAACTCCTGCAACAGTACCAACAGTTGATGCAGCAAATACAGCACATACAGGCTAGTGCCATCAAGTTACATGTTTGTGTTATATACTTTTGCATGGAAATGCCAAGAGGTTTGTTTTTTAAACCTCTACTGTTTAAGCATTCATAACAATATTTCGGCCATACAATATAATAAAAGAAATAGAATGCCTATAGTGCAGAAAGATGCAATTCAGCTCATCAAGTCTGCACTGACCCCCCACCCAGACTCACCCTATCCCCATAACCTGACATTTACCACAGCTCATCACCTAGCCCGCACATCCCTGGACACGATGGGACAATTTAGCAAGGCCATTCCACCTAACCTGCACATCTTTGGACTATGGGAAGAAACCAGATTACCCAACGTGCAAACTCCACACAGAGAGCTACGCAAGGCTGGAATTGAACCCAGGTTTCTGGTGCTGTGATGTTTTGATTCTGAGAATATAGAAATAATAGTTGTTCCTGAAGTATCACTCCCAAAACTATGCACAATACTTTGTGCCCTTATAAATGAAGTTTAGAATAACGTATGCCTTTTTAACAACTGTCTATCTGTCCCTGGTACAGGTAGTGTCTCTTTCCAACACCTAAGTCTCTCTCCTCCTATGTGTCCTTTAGAATAGTACCCTTCAGTTTATAATGTCTGTCTGTGCTTTTTATACCAAAGTGTATCACCTTCCAATTATTAGCATTGAAGTTTGATCTGTTTTCAATTAGCTGTTCCACCAATGCATTATATCCTTTTGAAATTCTACACTGTCATCCCCACAATGAACAGTTCTTCCACATTTTGCAAACTTTTAAATTACATGCTGCACACCAAGTTCTAGATCGCACATTTATCAGTAAAGGTCCCCATATCGACTCCTGGGGAGTGCCACTACAGAACTTCTCCCAGCTCAAAAACAAGACATCAGTTTTTTTTTATTTCAGTCCAGTTGGCCTAGCCTTATTTTTGCCCTGTTGAACACCACTCTCCATCAGTTGATTAGTCATATTCTGGAATGACCCACCCTCCTTCAAAGACCAAATCTAGCAGTGCCACTATTGTTGTTGGGCTGGACATATATTACTGTTGGAATTTCTCCTGAACACAATCTAGGAAAGCTTGCCTTTTGCCGCCCTTTACACTACCCAGTGATATCGAAGTAATTAAAGAATTCTATTGCACATCTCTGTATTTTCCTAGGAGATTTGTTTCTCCAAATCCTTCCCACTAGTTGATGGTCTCTAGATTACACTGAATAATATAATTGCACCTTTGTTTCTTTAAGTTTATTCAAATCGGTTCTTGAACCCCCTAAAACATTGTTTCTGTCCAGTACTGCAGTGCAGTCCTTAACCAAAAACACCACTCCACCTCCTCCTATTCCTTTCTTATTTTTTCAGAACAACATGTAACCATGAATATTTTACACCCAGATTTGCCATGCCGTATGCCAGGTCTCAGAGAGATTTTGGAAGTGGCCACTCCCACAGTTCTGGATTGTACAGACAGAGGGAGATTGTAAGACATTCAGCACCAAGGAAGTAGTGCAGGAGCTTCTGAGAGCACCATGTGCTTGAATGAGTATCCTGTTTTTCATACTCATGCAGGAAATGGTTTTTGTGGGAAGTACACCCAAGTCAAGTGATCCGTGATGCCATAAGTGGCTCAGCTGTATGATGAGTACAAGGAACGTCTGCAAATAATGTTGCTAGGGAAGATTCAGTAGCTGGGAAACCTAAAGGCATTCCAGGTCTCGTAGATTTATTTCCAGGATGATACATTTTCTTCTTGCTGCCTCAGTCAAGAATGTCACTCAAGGAGTTGACAGTACCCTGAGATGGGGAGGTGAATAGCTGTAAGCCATGATCTACATCATTATTTTTGAGAAAGGTATAAAGAAAGATGCAGTCATATAGGCTCTTAGTTGACTGATTGGAATTTTTTCCATATTTAACTTTAAAGTGTGACCTCAATGGTGGTAATCTGAAGATTCCACTTGGTACCAGTTGACATATGATGTGGATTAGGGGCAGTGGAACAGAAGGGAAAGCATTAAATTGCTGGGCATTGTGACCAGTTGCGATGGAATCTGTAAATATTCATTGTACTCCGCTTGGATAGAGGATTGGGTGATTGGCAGCAGGCAGAGAATAGGGATAAAGGGGCCTTTTTGTTCAGGATGGCAGTCTGTGACGAGTGCAGTTGCACAGAGGTCAGTGTTGACACCACAGATATTCAAGCTGTACATTAATGATCTGCATAAAGGAATTGAGGGCATCCTTACTAAGTTTGCAGATGGCAAAGAGGTAGACAGCGGGACAGGTAGTGTTGAGGAGGAGGGGAGGCTGCAGAATGACTCAGACTGGCTAGGAGAGTGAGCAAAGAAATGGCAAATGGAATGCGCTCTGGAAAAGTGTGTGGTTATGCACATTGTTAGGAAGAATAGAGTTAAACGGCACGGAAAGAGACCCTTGGTTCAACTCTACATGCCGACCAAGTTTTCCAAACTAAATTATCCCATTTGCCTGCACTTTGCCTATATTCTTCTAAACCTTTCTTATTCATGTCCAAATGTCTCTTAAATGTTGTAACAAAATCTATCACTTAGTCTGATGGTTCATTCCACGTATGAACCATCATCAGTGTGAAAAAGTAGCCCTGCAGCTCCCTTTTTAAATGTTTCTCCTCTCATCTTAAAATTAAGCCTTCTAGTTTTGAATTCCCAAACCCTAGAGAAAAGACATTTGCTATTCACCTTATCTATGTCCCTCATGATGCTAAAAACCTCTGTCAGGTCACCCCTCAATGTCCTACACTCCAGTGAAAAAATCTTATCTAGACTCTCCATATAACGTAAACCCTCCAGCTCCAGTAGCATCCTTATAAATCTTTTCTGCATCTCTCCAATTGAATTTTCCTTCGCATAGCAACCAAAACTGTATACAGTACTTCAAAAGTGGCCTCACAAGTATCATGTACAAACGCAACATCATGTACTAACTGTTAAACTCAATGTTCTGAGCAATGAAGGCAAATGTTCCAAATGCCTCCTTTATCACTGTGTCTGCTCGTGACACAACTTTCAATGAACAATGTACCTGAACCGCTAGGTCTCTCTTCTGCAACACTCCCCAGTGCCCGATCATATTCTGTGCAGGTCCTGTTCTTGTTTGTCTTACCAAAATGCAACACCTTGCATTTATCTAAATTAAACTCCATCTGCCACTCCTTGAGACATTGGCTCTATTGGTCAAAATCTCTGTAATCAGATATACTGTATATTCCTCACTGTCTACTGTACCACCAATTTTGGTGTCATCCGCAAATTTACTAAACATGCTTCCTGTACTCTCATCCAAATTAGTCATGTAAATGACAAACAACAGTGGAGCCAGCACCCTTCCTTGCGGAACACTGCTGGTCACAGGCCTCCAGTCTGAAAAATAATGCTCCACCACCACCAACAACTGTCTCCCATCTGCAAGCCAATTTTGTATCCAGTTGGCAAGCTCTCTCTAAATCCCATGTAATCAAACTTTACTAATCAGTCTACTATGTCTTATTAAAGTAATTCCCTCTCTAATGGCACTGTGGGTCAACACACAGCAGGTGGACTGGAGCAGTTCAAGAAGCAGCTCACTACCATCTTCTCAAGGTCAACTAGGGATAGGCAATAAATGCTGGCCAGCCAACAGTGCCCACATCCCAAATGAATAAATTTAAAAATAAAAGGTCCATGTAGACAATGTCTACCACTCTGCCCTTATCAATTTTCTTGGTCAGATCCTCAATAAAAGTCAATCAAGTTGGTGAGACACGATCTCCCATGCACAAAGCCATGCTAACTATCCCTAATCAGTCTTTGTCTCTCCAAATGCATGTAAATTCTGTCTCTCAGAATCCCATCCAACTTAGTCACCACTGATGTCAGACTCACTGGTGTACAGTTCTTAGACTTTGTTTGCAACCTTTCTTAAATAAAGGCACAACTTTAGCCTCTAGTCTGCTGTCACCTCACCCATAGCTATAAATGGTACAAATATCTCTGATTGAGGCCTTGCAATTTTTTCCCAGCTTCCCACAATGTCCTAGCATACACTAGATCAGGTCCTGGAGATTTATCTGCCTTTATCCTTTTTAAGACCTCCAACACTAACTCATTTGTTATGCAGACTGTTTTGAAGACATCAGTATTTATTTCTCTCAGTACTTTTTCCACAGTAAGTACTGAAGCAAAACATTTGTTCAGTATGTCTCCTATCTCTTGTGGTTCCAAACATAGATGACCTCTTTGAGCTTTCAGGTGCCCATTCTCTCCCCACTTGCTCTTTTTCCCTTGCTCTATTTGTAAAATCTCTTCAGATTATCTTTTACCATATCTGCCAAAGCAATCTCATATCCCCTTTCTTGCCCTCCTGATTTCCCTCTTAAGAATGACCCTATTGCCTGTATACTCTACAAGAGATTTAGTTGATCCCTGTTGTCTGTACCTGATGTGCTTTTCCAGTGCCACACTTTTTGACTCTGCTCTCCAGCATCTGCAGTCCTCACTTTCTCCACTTGCCATAGCCTCAATATGTCTATTCATCCATTGTTCCCTACTCCTACCAGTTTTATCCTTCACTCTAACAGGAACATGCTCCCTCTGAACTCCTGTTATCTCACTTTTGAAAGTCTCCCACTTGCCAGTTGTCCCTTACCTGCAAACAGTCTATCCCTATTGGCCTTACCCCAATTTAGAATTTTAATTTTTATACAAGGCTTCCATAATTATTTTGAAACTAATAGAATTATGATTACTGGTCCCAAAGTGCTCCCCAACTAATACTTCAGTCACTTGCCCTATATTACCACACTCTTGACTCTTATTTCCCAAGAAATGATCAAGTTTTGCTCCTTCTGTAATAGATATATCTGTATATTGGTAAAAAGATTTTCTTGAACGCATTTAACAAATTTCTCCCCATTTGAGCCTTTAATACTATGGCAGCCCCACTTTGTTTTTGAAAAGTTAAAATCTCCTGCTATTACAACCATGTTAATATTACACATATCTAAGATCTTGTTACGTATTTGCTGCTCAGTTTCCTGCTGACTTTGGGGGGGTTCCTATAGTACAATCCCATTAAAGTAATCATCCCCTTCTTATTTTTTAAGTTCCACCCATATTACTTCACTGGACAGTCCCCCAAGAATATTCTTTCTCAGTGCAGCAGTATGCTTTCTCTAATCAAAAGCACCACTCTCCCTTCTCTCTTGCCTCCCTTTCTATTGTATAATATCTAAACCCCAGATTATTGAGCTGCCAGTCCTGACCCTCGCTAGGCCATGTTCCACTAATAGGTACAATATCCCGGTCCCATGTTCCCATACTTGTCCTGAGTTTATCTGCTTTACCTGTCAGGCCATTTGCAATAAAATAAATGTAGTTTAATTTTTCAGTTACTTCATTCTCTTACATGCTATTGCTTGCCTTGCGTGATTAACTTTCTGTCTTTAACTTCCGAACCATCCTTAGCTTTCTCTCCATTCTCACCTCTGCTTAGGAACCCCCATCCTAACTCCATATTTGTTTTAGGGCTCCCGAGTAAAACTAGTAAATCTCCCTGTCAGGACTTTAGTAGCATAGACAATTTCTAAATGCAAAAAAGCTTCAGAAATCTGAGGCACATAGGGACTTGGGATTCTAGTTCAGGTTCAGTTGGAAAATGCAATATTAGTATTCATTCCAAGAGGCTCAAAAGATCGAGATGTACTGCTGAGGCTCTGGTCAGGCTCTATTTGGAGTATTGTGAGCATTTTTGGGTCCATTGTCCAGCAGGGCAGATGTGTCAGCAAGTTGCTGAAAAGTGCAGAAATATTAAGAGTTTTCAACATAAAGGTGTACAGAAAATATTTGTTTTCTATAATATTCTGATGAGTTTCAGGGAAATTCAGATTTGCTGATATATTGGTCAGTAAAGTTGTCTCACGGGTGATCAGTATTCGGTTTCCAGACTAATCTTCACATATGTTTTTAAATTGGGGGGAGGGGGGAGCTAGTTTTTGAATTAATTAGAAATGAAGAAACTTTATAGGCTGTTTATGAAATACTAAATATGAAGTTGGGACTAAATGTAATGGGTTTCTTTTTCTTCAGTCACTGCCTCTGGAGATGCAGATGAGGCACTTAGAAATGCAGCAGCAACAGTTTATTCCTCTGTATCAAGAATGGCAGCGACAGTTCCAGATCTGGAAGGCACAGCTCCAAGCATATCCGAATAAAGATCAGCTCCAACAGTATGAAACTCAGTGGAACCAGTGGCAAGAGCAAATGATATCAACAAATCATCATTTCCAGGAAAGAATGGATGCTCTCAGAAATGTTCAACAGCAGTACATGAACAGTCAATCCCAGAGTTATTTGGGAAATACATCAAGCAGTCTGATGTCTCAGGCTGCACCAATGCCACCCATGGGATTGCCTCCGACACCACCAATTGCTGGTTCTTCTGTAGTTTCAACACAAGGAACAGCAACCTCACCAGCAGACCCAGCTTCTTCAGAACCAGAAAGCTCACCTGTTTCCAGGGCACTTCCGGTGGTGTCTCAGGCCCCACCATCATTATCTCAAACTCCTTTGCCAGTGACTCAGGCACCTCCACCAATGACAATGGTACCCCCACCAATAACTGTGCCACCTCCACCATTGACTATGCCACCTCCGCTTATGAATATACCTCCTCCACCAATAAATCTGGCCCCTCCGCCGGTCTCTCTGGCCCCTCCGCCGGTCTCTCTGGCCCCTCCGCCGGTCTCTCTGGCCCCTCCGCCGGTCTCTCTGGCCCCTCCGCCGGTCTCTCTGGCCCCTCCGCCGGTCTCTCTGGCCCCTCCGCCGGTCTCTCTGGCCCCTCCACTGGTGACTCAGGCCCCACTGCCAGTTTCCCAAGGTCTGCCATCAGCATATCAGGCTGCTACCCCAGTTTCTCAGAACGCTACAGCTATCACAGAACAGAAGAGACCTTTAATTCCTGCACCACATGCTGAAGTAAAAGCATCATCTTCAAGTTCAAATATTCATAATAGTCGATTTGCGACATCTGGGATTAAGTCATCTGAGCTATTGCAAACTGGAGACCACAGGATGTCAAGGTAATTATAAGTCCATACAAATGTCTGTACAAACTAAGAGTCTTTATTCAATCAGGTGTAGTGCTTATGTTTGGCTTTGTCCAGTTCCTAGATTGACACAGTTACAAGCTAATAAATCAATTTTCCTCTACTCTTAATGCTTGGTTTTGTTTCTGCTGATGAAATCAGTGACCTACTGAAGGTGTATGCCAGTTGTGATCTGTACATTGCTGCAGTTCATTGGATTTAAGAGCTGTGAATGTGTATTAAGTTTCCACTGTAATTAACTTTGTGACCTTTGCTGTGGGTCAGAATGAAAACCAGGTCTATCCTTAATTATTGTGACTAAATGCATCTTTCATTATTCTCTGTTTTTCATGTTAGAGTTGAGTTCTGGACAAATGTCTACCTTGAGATCTTAAAGTGGCAAGTGTAGCTTTTTGAGGGACAGATAACTAACCAACATTGAATATAACCTAGTTTTTATTATATTTGCAAATGAATTGTCAATATGACCATTAAATTATAAAATTCTGGTTTTAATTCCTTTATTAAATCTTGTTTGCGTTTATGAAAAGCAGGTTCTTTTGGTTCAGTAAATTTATTTTGGGGAGATTATTTTGGAGATGTTGCCTTATATTTTACAATTTGTAATAGGGAGGGCCAAAAACATCAATGTCCTCCTTTAAAAAGAAAATGTTTAGAATGGTGCATACTAAAGCTGTAGCCTGTGTTTCAAGCAGTGCAGTAAAGATTTTTATACTAAATATATTCCAGTGAATCAAAATAAGCTATTTATTAATGAATCAGCTGAAAAATGAACTGAAAAATAACTTTTAAACTAACTGTCTAGCATGCTGTGAAGTATCAAAATTAAATGATAGATGAGCTAGGATTAGTTAAATACTGTGTGTGACTTGTGAGCAGAATTTGATGTATTTTTTCCCACAAAAAGCAAAATAGACATTGACATAGACATAGAATCCCTACAGTGTGGAAGCAGGCCCTTCAGCCCAAGTCCACAACAACCTTCCAAAGAGTAACCAACCAGAGCCATTCCCCTACTATCCCATGTTTAACCCTGACTAATGCACCTAATCTGCACATCCCTGAACACACTGAGCAATTTAGCAAGGCCAATTCATCTAGCCTGCATGTATTTGGATTGGATGGTGGGAGGAAATCCACAGGGAGAATGTACAAACTCCACATAGTCGCCCGAGGCAGGAATCGAACCTGGGTCCCTGGCACTGTGAGGCAGCAGTGCTAGCCACTGAGCCACTGTGCTGCCCAGACTTCATTGGTATTTGCCAGGAAATTGTTAAAAACAAACATGAGTTTAAATCATTTGTTAAAGTATTTTATATTTGGAACCCCTCCAGGTTCGATGGACCACATGGCAGAGGAATGCAAAAATTTGAAGGACCAGGAGCAAAGGGAAGTTTTCATTCACGTTTTGATTTAAGGTGCTCTCGATTTCAAGGCCACCAATTTGAAGTATCCCAGACAAGATTCGAAGGACAGGCTTCAGGCCAGCATGTTGAGGGTGAGACTGCAAACCAGCACACTGAGAATAAGCCTGCAGTTCCAGTTGTTGAGAGTGAACTTGTAAGTCAGTTTGTCAAGGATTCAGCTATGGGTCAGCAAGTTGATGATGAAGTCCCGAGTCACCACCATGAAGCTGAGGCTTTGAGTCTGGTTCCCAGTCTTGAAAAGCAGCCTCCTGGTAATCGTTTTGAAAAGCAGCCTCCAGGCAATCGTTTTGAAAAGCAGCCTCCTGGCAGTTGCATTGAGAAACAGAGTTCTGGTACTCCCATTGAAAATAAGGCTCCCAATAATCGATTTGAGAAACTCGATCCTGGTGATCTTACTGAGAAAGAGGGTCAAGAGAAGGAGGGCCTGAGCAGTCGCATTGAGAAGCAGTGCCCTGGTACTGGCCCTGAGAAGGAGGGTCCCGGCAATCGCCCTGAGAAGGAGGGTCCCAGCAGCCATCTTGAGAAGGGGAATCCCAGCAGCCACCTTGAGAAGGGGGTGGACAGTCAAGTTGAGAAGGAAGGCCTGGGTCCAGGTGGTCATGTCAAAACGCAGGACCTGGCAACTTGTGTTGAGAAACAAGATAGTCGCTTTGAGGAGCAGATGCCTGGTATTCGCCTAGATGAACAGGGTTCAGATAATTCCCTTACGAAGCAGAGTCCCAGTAATTGCTGTGAGGTGCAGAGCCATAGCAACAGTAATCACACTGAAAACCAGGATGCAGATAGCTGCTTCGAGAAGCAGGTTACTGGTATTGGTGTTGAGCCACAAGGATCAGTTAATCGTTTTGATAAACCGAGTCCAAGTAATCGCATTGAGGCCCAGGATGGTCTCATTGACTCGCAAGACCTCAGCAATCGTTTTGTGAGCCAGGGACGAGCAAATCAAAATGAAGATCAGATTCTTGAAGGCCTGGACAGCAATCGCACTGATGGCCCAGGGAGCAATCGTTCTGATGGCCCGGGCAGCAATCGCTGTGATGGCCCTGGGAGCAATCGCTTTGACGGCCGGGGGAGCAATCGCTTTGACGGCCCGGGGAGTAAGCGCTTTGACGGCCCAGGCAGCAATCGCTTTGACGGCCCGGGGAGTAAGCGCTTTGACGGCCCGGGGAGCAATCGCTTTGACGGCCCGGGGAGCAATCGCTTTGACGGCCCGGGGAGCAATCGCTTTGACGGCCCGGGGAGCAATCGCTTTGACGGCCCGGGGAGCAATCGCTTTGACGGCCCGGGGAACAATCGCTTTGACGGCCCGGGGAACAATCGCTTTGACGACCCGGGGAACAGTCGCTTTGACGGCCCGGGGAGCAATCGTTTTGACGGCCCGGGGAGCAATCGCTTTGACGGCCCGGGGAGCAATCGCTTTGACGGCCCGGGGAGCAATCGCTTTGACGGCCCGGGGAGCAATCGCTTTGCCGGCCCGGGGAACAATCGCTTTGACGGCCCGGGGAGCAATCGCTTTGACGGCCCGGGGAGCAATCGCTTTGACGGCCCGGGGAGCAATCGCTTTGACGGCCCGGGGAGCAATCGCTTTGACGGCCCGGGGAGCAATCGCTTTGACGGCCCGGGGAGCAATCGCTTTGACGGCCCGGGGAGCAATCGCTTTGACGGCCCGGGGAGCAACCGCTTTGACGGCCAGGGGAGCAACCGCTTTGACGGCCAGGGGAGCAACCGCTTTGACGGCCAGGGGAGCAACCGCTTTGACGGCCAGGGGAGCAACCGCTTTGACGGCCAGGGGAGCAATCGCTTTGACGGCCCGGGGAGCAAACGCTTTGACGGCCAAGGGAGCAGTCGCTTTGATAGTGCAGGGCACAGGGGTCACTTTGAGGGCCCAGGCCCAGGAGGTTGTTTTGACGGTCCAGGCCCCGAGGGTCACTTTGAGGGGCCTAGACCTGGGGTGCCCTTTGATGGTCCAGGATCCAGGGGCCGCTTTGAGGGGCCTGGGCTGGGGAATCGCTTTGAGAGCCAGGGATCCAGGAATCACTTTGAGGGTCAGGGTCCCGAGAGATACTTTGAGGGCCAGGGACCTGGGAATCGCTTTGGGGGCCAGGGTCCCAGGGATCGGTTTGGGGGGCAGGGACCGGGAGGCTGCTTTGAAGGCCAGGGCCCTGGGGGTCGCTTTGGGAGCCAGGGTCCCGGAGATCACTTTGGGGGCCAGGGTCCCGGAGATCGCTTTGGGGGCCAGGGACCCGGAGATCGCTTTGGGGGCCAGGGACCAGGAGGCTGCTTTGAGGGTCAGGACCCTGGGGGTCACTTTGAGGGCCATGGTCCTGGAGGCCAGTTTGAGGGCCCAGGCCGTGGGGGTCATTTTGAGGGCCCAGGCCGCGGGGGTCGTTTTGAGGGCCCAGGCCGCGGGGGTCGTTTTGAGGGCCCAGGTCGCGGGGGCCGCTTTGACAGCCCTGGCCGCGGGGGTCGCTTTGAGGGCCAGGGAGCATTCAAGGGTCGCTTTGATGGCCAGGGGGCCTCTGGGGGTCGCTTTGACAGTCATGGGGGCCCTGGAGATCATTTTGAGGGTCAGGGACCTGGAGGCAATTTTGAGGGTCAGGGCCCAGTTGATGCTTTTGAAGGCCAGGGACCTGGGGGTCGTTTTGAGGGCCAGAGCCGGGGAGGTCGCTTTGATGGCCAGGGCCGGGGAGGTCGCTTTGATGGCCAGGGCCGAGGGGGTCATATTGAGGGCCGGGGCCGCGGGGGTCGCTTTGAGGGCCAGGGCCGAGGGGGTCGTTATGAAGGCCCTGGCCGGGGAGGTCGCTTTGATGGCCAGGGCCGGGGGGGTCGCTTTGATGGCCAAGGCCGGGGAGGTCGCTTTGAGGGTCAGGGCCGGGGAGGTCATTTTGAGGGCAGGGGTTCAAGTGTTCATTTTGAAGGCCAAGGTCCTGGAGGGCATTTTGAGGGGCCAAGTCAGGGAAGACACTTTGAAGAACAGGGTCAAATGACCCGTTTTGAAGGCCAGGAACGTGGCGGTCGCTTTGATAACCTGCATCCAACGGCTCATTTTGAAGAGCACTCAGCTAGTCATGGGCAACATGTTGATGGTTATAAAACAACATCGCATTTTGACAGCCAGGGACAGTCTTTTGAAGGTCCTGGTGCTTCTGAGTGGTTTGAGCATTCAGGTCAAGGGCAGCACATTGAAAGCCAGGGACAAGGGCAACGTCTTGAAGCCTCTGGTGCAAAGTTTCATAGTTCACGGTTTGACAGCCCAAAGGGACCAAGATTAACTGGGCCCCGTGGGCATTTCCCCACTGGACCATGTGTATCTGGTTCAAGACCCAAAGGCCTTCAAGTCAGAACTGAACAAATGGGACAAAGTTTAAAAGGGCCCCAGTCTTCTCATCCATCATTAGAACAAGGTGAGGATCAAACAAAACGAGCTGGAGTCCAGGAGCAAGAGACAGTAGCTGTATGCAAAGATGTAAAACAAAATGCTGATAAAGTATCACCAGCTTCAGTGGAACATAAAGATGAAAAAAATCTTTCCCATACACCATTGGCTGCTACAAGTCATAAAAATTCAGATTCATCTGGAACTAAAGATTTGACACAAAGTGTTGATTCATCTAAATCACATGAAATTCAGAAGAAAGCAGACAATTCTGAGTTAGCAACTTCTTCAGTTATTGTCACTCAGGACCAAAAAGATCCAGTTGTGCAAAATGTACCTAAAACACTGCCTTCCAATTCATCAGCTGCCGCAAAGGCTGTATCTGAGAAATCAGAGCCCAAAAATGTAGATACCAACAAAAGGTTTGAATCTGTACCATTGCATCCAAATAATGATCGAGCAAAAGGCCTAGAGCATCGGCAACACATTGGCAAAGATTATTCCTCTATCCGTAAAAATGATGTTGACAGTAATAAAGATGTTCCAGAAATAAGACCATTGCTACATCACAGGATAGACATTCAGGGACATTGGCATCAGGAGGAAGGTAGATCTTTGGATGATCATTTCTCTGGACCAAGGGGAGGTCCAGCTTTTGAAAGAGAGAGAACTCTATCTTGGGAAAGGGGAAATTGGACTGACACTGGCTCAGATTTTTGGGATGAAAGAGATCCATTTAGAAGAGAGGAGTGCTCACTTCTTCGGCGACCACCTCTGCCTCATGAAATTTTAGACAGAAGGGAAATTCGAGCTCCACATCAAATTGAAGGGTTTGACAGAGGCTTTGACAGAGAATTTGACAGGAGTGGAAGGTCACGTGAACATGGTTTTAACAGAGACAATGAACATGATAGAGAATACTTCCACAGACGAGAAGAATGGGACCTTCGTGGTTCTGGAAGGGACTTTTCTCCTTTACACCCACGGCCAGATAGATGGAGAGAGGAGCAGTGGAGGGATGAAAAGGAACGGAGCTACCATCATGACCAAGAACGGGAAATGTGGGGTCAGGACTATGCAGAGAGGCCAGACTGGAGAAGGGATGAACGTGATTTTCCTCCAGAAAGGCTTGGATGGCAGAGAGAACAGATGGATGAAAGAAGATATCCAGACACAGACAACAGGCGGTTACCTTTTGACAGTTTGCGTGAGATGCCATCACAGACTGGTCCTGTTCGTGCACCTGTTCTACCTGAACAGCCACCAGTGCCTTTCTCTGAAAAACCTATGGTAGACCAAACACCCGGCGGACAAAATATTGTTGCATTGTCAGAAAGAGAACATGAAATCATCTTAAAAGCAGCGCAAGAATTAAAATTATTACGGTAAGTGACTTATTTTTGTATCGCCAATAGATTTCTCGAGAATATTGTTATATAATGTCGTCAGGTAATAGAAACCTTTGAGAAAAGGTCATGCTCTTAGCCCGTTCCCCATCACAACTGAGACAATGTAGTTCCGAGCCACTATGGTTTTAATCCATTTTAATACTCCTGAGTGAATGAGTGAGGGAAGAGGAAAGCTCTTGTTAGTAAATGTGCAGATGTGAAGATCTATTAATATACTCCATGTTTGCTGTTATTGTAATTAATTAGCCTCGTGATGTTTACTGTACTTCCTATGCTTACACATTGAGAGAATACTTGATAACTAATTTGGTAACCACATTCCAGCAAAAATAGCATCTTGAGAAGACAGAAAATCTTGGGTGGGGAACATACATTGGTTAAGAGAATTACTTAACAAACAAGTAATCAAGTTCTCATCTTGTCTTCTACCAAATCAATTTTTGAGCTGTTTTCTGTAATTTCATAAATTCACCTAAAGTCATAGAGGTATACAGATTGCAAACGCACCCTTCAGTCCAACTCGTCCATGCCAACCAGATATCCTAAATTAATCTAGTCCCATTTGCCATTACTTGGCCCATATCCCTCTTAATCCTTCCTATTCATATACCAATTCAGGTGCCTTTTATGTGTTGTCATTGTACCAGCCTCCACCAATTCCTCTGTCAGCTCTTTCCATAAGCATACCACCCTCTGCATGAAAAAGTTGCCCCTTAGGTCTCTTTTATATCTTTCCCCTCTCACCTTAAACCTCTGCCCCCTAGTTCTGGACTCACGCACCCCAGCGAAAATACTTTGTCTATTTACTCTATCCATGCCCCTCATGATTTTATAAACTCTATAAGGTCACCCTTCAGCCTAGGATGCTCCAGGAAAAACAGCCCCAGTCTATCTAGTCTCTCCCTATAGGTGAAATCCTCCAACCCTGGCAAAATCCTTGTAAATCGATTCAAGTTTCACAACATTCGTCCGATAGGAAGGAGACCAGAATTGCACACAGTATTTTAAAATTGGCCAAATCAATGTCCTGTACAGCCTCAACATGACCTCCCAACTGGTATACTCAATGCACTGACCAATAATGGAAAGCATACCACATGCCACCTTCACTATCCTATCTACCTGCAACTCCACTTACGAGGAACTCTGAACTTGCACTCCAAGGTCTCTTTGTTCAGCAATACTCCCTAGGACCTTACCATTAAGTGTATAAGTCCTGCTCTGACTTGTCTTTCCAAAATGCAGCACCTCACATTTATCTAAATTAAACTCCGTCTGCCATTCCTCGGCTCATTGGCCCATTGAATCAAGATCCCATTGTACTCTGAGGTTACCTCCTTCGCTGTCCACTCATCTGCAAACTTACGAACTATACCGCCTATGTTCACATCCAAATAATTTATAAATGACAATGAATCCAGCACTAATCCTTGTGGCACACCACTGGTAATAGACCTCCAGTCTGAAAAGCAACCCTCCACCACCATCTTTTGTCTTCTACCTTCGAGCCAGTTCTGTATCCAAATGGATAGTTCTCCCTGTATTCCGTGAGATCGAACCTTGCTAGCCAGTCTCCCATGGTGAACCTCGTGGAACGCCTTACGTCTTCAAGATCACACACCACTCTGCCCTGATCAATCATCTTCATTACACCTTCAAAAAACTCAATCATGATCAAACCATCTTCAAAAAACTCAGTTAGTGAGACATGATTTCCGCCCCACAAAGCCTTGTTGACTATCCCTAAACAGTCCTTGCCTTTCCAAATACATGTAAATCCTGTCCCTCAGGATTCCTTCCAACAGTTTGCTATCACCAATAATATGCTCACTGGTCTATAGTTTCTTGGCTTTTCCTTACTACCTTTCTTAAATAGTGGCACCACGTTAGCCAACGTCCAGTTTTCGGGCACCTCACCTGTGGCTATCGATGGTACACAAAACTCAGCAAAGGGCCCAGCAATCATTTCCCTAGTTTCCCATACATTTCTGGGGAACACCTGATGTGTCCTGTGGATTTATCCATCTTTGTGTTTTAAGGCATCCAGCCCCACCACCTCTGTAATTTTTCAAGATGTGGAGCAATATCAAATATTGTTTTCAAGTTGAAGTTAATTATTTAAATTGTTTATTTTGTTCATTATTTTAGTCGTTCCCCCAAATAATTTCCCTTTGTAGTTTAGGGTTTGTTTCAACACAAACTAGTACAAGGAAAATCTGATACTTTGAGTAATCAAAATAAATTTTTAAAAGATGTTTTATGATGCAAGACACTAAACTTTATTTACTTAGAGCTTTTTATCAAGTGCAACATTAGCATTGTTCTTTTGTTACTGGAGTAGAAGCCCGTACTGATGATCTGGGGATATTTGAATGGCTCCAGTGGTTGGAAAATTTTAACTGAATGAATTAAATAATGTACATAAAGCTAGTATCAGCAATATGACCACACAATTACCTGATGAATATAAAATGTGACTGATTCATGAATGTCTTTTCGAAAAAGAAATCTGTTGTTAGGCATGGCTCATATGTGACTCCAGCTCCATATCAATTTTGTTGACTCTAAACTGTCTTTGAAAATGGTCCAACAAGCCACGAAGTTATATCAGGAGAATCGACGTTTCGGGCATAAGCCCTTCTTCAGGAAGAAGGGCTTATGAAGGGCTTCTGAAGAAGGGCTTATGCCCGAAACGTCGATTTTCCTGTTCCCTGGATGCTTCCTGACCTGCTGCGCTGTTCCAGCAACACATTTTCAGCTCTGATCTCCAGCATCTGCAGACCTCACTTTCTCCATTAAGTTATATCAAGCTACTTTGAAAAGTTATTTAAGATGATAAAACTGGACAGGTCACCTAACATTATCCTAAGTGTCAGACAAACAGCACCCATCTTCAGTTAATCCTACAAAGCTCCCCTCATAACATGTTGGAATTTGTGCCAACATTGGCAGATGAGTCCAGCAGCAACCTGATGAAGATTCTAAGAGTTTGACTTTCAGCTATCTTTTAGACCCTAACATTATCATTTCCTGGAATGTGCTATCCCAATGTTAGGTGAATTGGCCATGTTAAATTGCCCGTAGTGTTAGGTGGATTAGTCAGGGGTAAATGTAGGGGAGTGGGTCGGGGTGGGTTACTCTTCGGAGGGTCAGTGTGGACTTGTTGGGCCGAAGGGCCTGGTTCCACACTGTAGGGAATCTAATCTAATCTAATGGCAGGTGGCTGCTGAGGATTATGCTCTTGAGAGGGAGTGACCCTGGGAGTCCTCAACATAGACGTCATGCAGTACAGAGTCAATGGCAGCAGTCCAACTTTGAGAAAGGAAATGTCTTATTCGTTATCACCAACTGCACTCCCCATTAAGTGCAGAGTCAGTATAGTCCTCTACTCCAAATCATTTAGTAGAACCACTGAAGGTGGCAAGAGCACTGAATATGCTCTAAGTGTAGGCGTCAATGCCCAACCCCAAGAATAAGCTCTTTAGCTTTACTACTGGCCAAGATGGCCTAATCATGAAAGGTATAGTTGCCAGACTTACCCTGCGGCAATGGCTTATAGAATAAATAATTACAAGGGGAAAGGTTTACTTGACCCCAGTCTTGCTGATCTGTCACAGATATTATTATTTCAATGCTAGTAGAAGTGACCACTTCAAGTTTCTTGTGATATGTAATATCTCACCGTTTTAGTCTAAAACTACCACTACACAACATGAAGTACGTTCAGAATAGGCCTAGCAGTTCGATGCGGTGCTATGAGGTCATGAGAATTGTGCACCTCCAGAATCTAACCTCATTCCCAGGCAAGACCGTCATTCTGCCATTACCATGGCTCCCAAAGATGGTCCCTAGTTATTCAGATATGTTAGCATACCAGCAACAATACAATACTTACGAAAAGATGAGGTGTCATCCTGGTGGAACTGACAACATACGACCATGTGTAAACAAGTAATGAATGCTAAGCAAGCCCATTATCAGATTGAAGATCTCCATTCATGTTGCATCCAGTTATGACTGGTGATGGTGGACAATTAAATAACTGACAGGAGGAAAAGGCTCTATAAATGCTCACATCTCAATAATGGCAGAGTCTAGTCCATAACTCAGAAATGCTGAGTAGATGATCCAGTTCTGCCTGCTCCAAAGGTAATCAGGATCACTCATGCCCACCTTCAGCTGATTCACTTCACTTGTGATAGTGAGAAATGATTGAATACATTAAGCACAGGAAAGCCATTTGATCCTAACAGCATCCTGCCACAATATTCCAATGCCTACCCATGGTTCTTTACCCTAATTAAACTGTACATTATGGGTACAACATTGGCATCTCTCTGACAAAGTGAAAAATATTGGTTTAGGCCTTGCCAACAAAAAGCAGAACATATTCATTCTGGTTGATTACCACCACACCGATCAGTAGTCCATCTCAAAGTGAGCAACATGATGGCTGTTGTCATCAAAAGTATTTTAAATGACAATTATTCACCAGCAATTTATGTACTGCTACTCAGTTTACCTTCTGACTGGACCACTTAGCTCCAATCCACAGGTGTAAACATGAACAAAATCACTAAATTCTAGAGGTAGCATCAAGATTGCATATGACTAAATGTGGCAAATTTGAAGTCAGTGGCAATTGGAGGGATGGCTATCTAGCACATAGGAAAATGTAGTTATTTGAGGCCAATCATCTCAGTTACAGGGTGCTTTTCCAGATAGTCTCTGAGTAGTATCACAGGCCCAGTCACCTTCAACTGCTTCATAAATGTTCATCCTTCCATCATACGGTTAGATGTTGAGATTGTTTAACACAGTTCAGTTGAATTCCCAGCGCCTCAGATATTGGAGCAGGCATGCATAAGTACAGCAACATCCAGTTTTGGGCTAATGAATGGCAAATCAAATTGAATTGAATTAGTATTATTGTCACAGGTACTAAAATGTGTACAGTGAAAAGTTTATAAGTTGCCACTCACAATGTCATCTTAGGTACAAAGGTACTGAGGTGCAATCCTTAATTACAGAACAAAAAAATGAAAACAAAAGTTACATTACAGCTATGCACACAAATAACTAAAGGCCAGAAAAATAAGAAGCAAAGTTAAAAAGACAAATATCACTGTCTCTCTCCAAAGGCTGTCCGCAGCAGATTAACTTGGGGGCCACCACGACCGTACTAGGCCACTGGCCATTGGTCACTGGTGTCCCCATTTCGGGTTTCTGCTGCCATGCTCCATTGCCGCTGCTCCTGCATCAGGCCACTGATGCCACCCTCTGCACTAGGCTGCTGATCATTTGTGACCCCACTTCGGGTTGCTGTTGTCCCTTCTTGGAGTCCTGGTTGCTTCAGATGCTGGGGTCTTCACCAACCCTGTTTCGGAGGCCAAGGCTGGGTATCTGAAGCCAAGAGAAGGGAGGAAAGTACTCTGCTACCACCTTACCTGAAGTTCAATAAATCAATCAATCACTAACTCCAGCTGAAGAGAGTCTAACTACATCCCCTTGACATTTAACATCATTGCAGTTATTGAGTTAAAGGGGAAATTCCTTGGTATCCACTGTTGTACAAAAAGTTACCTAGAGCAGGCACACACCAACGACGTAATGGATTGCACCATATTGAATTGACAGATTTAAAAGATCTTGGTCAACAAGGTAGATTTTGAGGAATGCTTTCAGGAAAGGCAGAGTAATTTAGCATGTTAATTCTAAACACTCACACGCAGGTAGCTGAAAGTGTAGCTACCAGTAATGGAGCTATAGAAATAAGGATAAGCAGAGGATAGCATTATAGGAACACAGAGGCCTGAGCTTGAGACTGCACACTCACTCTCAGTATCAACAAGGCTCATCAGGAGTCTGACACAGTGTTCCGCACTTTGCTGGATAAGTGCAGGTTCAATAACATTTCCAAAACGTGACATCATTCAGGAGAGAACAGCTTGATTCATATCTCACCTATTGTCATAAATGCTCACTACCCTCAGCCCTGCCAATAGTGTATTGAATACCATTTAGGAAATGCAGTGTAACAATTCACTGAGGCTTCTGATGACATCTTCTGAATCCAAATCTTCTGCCTAAAACGGCAGCATTCCCACAGGGACACCATGAACATGGATTTTACCCTGAATTTGCTACTTTTAAAAATCAGGTTTCTAGCAGCTTGACAAAGAAGTTATATAAACAGAATGCTTAGAAACTAGGAAGACTGAGGTTTATTTGAATAGGTGGATAGAGAGAGTTTTGAAGGGAAGAGAAAGATATGAGTTGAAAGACAGGAAAAGAGCAGTGCCTAAGCTACTAAAGACTGAAAACTAACAAGTATTTACCCTCTTTTGTATTCCACTTTATTTGTCTTTGATTTTTTCAAACAATTGATTGGATATTTGAACTTCCCTTAAACAGTAACATGACTTGTATCATGAACATTGAAAGTAAGATAATCTCAGACCAGATGCATCTAAGAGAAAAATTGTGAGGAAATGTATTCAGCAATCAAAAGATATGTTTATCTGCTGTTCTTAGTGTACCTGAAACTGTGTAGGTGTTTTCATACAATCATGTTGCATGGACATTCTCGTATTCAAGGATCAAGCATTGAGTTAGTCATACTGGATTATGATCATCTATTTTTGCAGATTCTGTCAGTAATATCATTGCTTCCTTCACCAGATTTATGCATTGTTTTAACTTTAGTTGCTTGTGACATTTCAGTGAGCTACAGGAGATTGAGCGAGTACCTCTTCTACCTAGCAAAACAGATTCAGCAGGAATTACTCCTGTAATTCAAGATTATCAGAATAGTAAAACTGGTCAAGACTTCTATAAGGTAAGAAACTAGAACTAGATAGCACCATATTGAATTGACTAAACAAATAAGTTTTTCTGCACCATATTGGGAAATTGAGTTGTGTTAATTTTGTCATCTTCAGTAACCACGCAGATACTGTTCATAGACAGCTACACAAGTCTATCTTTGAAGTGCAGATTATATTCTATATATTGTGACGCATTCTATGTTCTCTTTATACCTTGGTGATCTCTTTTCATGACTATGAAAGACTTGATGATCTCTTAGCATGCTGTTCTATATTCATTTATCCAATGAAAAATGAAGGGTCAATCATTTTGAATTCATCAGCCTTGGTAACAATGGTGGGTTCCTAGACCTGAAGGATGTTAATAAACTAACTGAACTTCCACAATTATCTGATAGCTTTTGTGTCAACATTTTTTTGGTGCCATGCTATAAACAACCAAAATCAACAGCAAATTTAGCAGTAGAATTTGATCAAATAATTTGGTAGCTGCCAATTCAGTAACAGTCTTGAACGATAACCTCTCCACTGTTTTCCTACTTTGTATCATAGCAAGACAGTTTATATGATCTACCTTGGTCAAGGGTCTGTAAGCAATGTATTCTATTATGTGATTCTGATATTAGAAATGATGAGCGATTGTCCTCTGTCCGCCTTGTCACCTTCTGCTTATTGCTGTTGTAGGATATGTCAAGTAATGAAAGTTCTTTACTTGGCCCTGTGCCACCTGAAAATCCCATCCAGTCCGAACGTTGGGACACAGATACATTCCATGGTTTGTGGGACTCAGGAACTGAACCCAAAAATCCTGACTCCAATTATGCTTACAGTGAAGCTTCATCAGTCTCTACCACTCCACTGAACAAACAACCACCTATTCAGAAAACTGTTGATTATGGACATGGGCGTGGTAAGTGTAAAATCAACATCAGCATTTACTACGGGTCTAAAATATTGTTAAAAGTCAGAACATGCTTCACAGGAGTGAATTTGAGATTAAGTTTGTCACGAAGCTTGCTTGTGTTATTCAGACAGGTTTAAAGATCTTGGTCAACAAAGTAGATTTTGAGAAATGTTTTCAGAAAAGGCAGAGAGATTTAGCATGGGAATTCTAAAGACTCTCACTCGGGCAGCTGAAAGTGTGGCTACGAGTAGTGGAGCTATAAAAATAAGGATAAGCAGAGGATAACATTGAAGGAGCATAGAGGCCTGAGGTTCTAAGATTAAAACAGGTTATAGAGATTGAGAGGACTAATGCCGTGGAGAGATTGGAAATTGAGGCTAAAAAGTTTCAAGTTCAGCTGCTGCAAGACTGGGTGCCAGTGCAGAATCAGTAAATACAAGCACAATCAAAACGCAGATATAGGTTTGAATGAGGATACCAGCAGTAGAGTTTTTAATGAGGTTACATTGGGTGTATTATGAGAGGCCAGCTAGGAGAGCATTGGAATTGTTGAGCCAAGAAATAACAAATGCTTCCAGATCAAAGCTTGGATGCACGAGGAGGAGATTATCTGCCTGTTACCTGATATCTTCACACGAGATTTGCTCAGGGAAGTGAGGGATGTTTTTTCTTCCCTTTTCAAAAGTTTATGTCACACTCCATTCATGAGTGAAATAATAGATGGGTGCTGATTTAGTAGTTGCTTGAAGTGGTTTGATTGAGTTTATGCTTGTTGTACCTTCTGGTTTCTGTTTGATAGCAATTACTACAGAACAACCTTGGTTTTCTGAACGTTAATTATTCAACTTTTGGATTATCCGAATAGGATCTTAAGGTCCTGTAAAAACGTTATCCAAACAATCAGTTATCCAAATACTCCCCATCCATCTCGTTTGGATAATCTAGGTTGTCCTGTATTTTTATTGAATATGTTAGATTGGAAGCTGGCACATTGCAATTACTCAAGTTAGTTGGTAACTACCACTTTAGAAATGCTACATTGGAGCTGTCCATGTCATCTTTTGCTTGCAACTTCAATATAGTTTATGTTAGATTTGGGTAATTTGTAAAATAAGCAAAGCAGTTCCAGCACTTTTCTGGTTTTCATAATGGTGCTTTTACCTCAGGTGTATTCTGTGGAATGTTATAAATCTGACCTGATTATTCAGTTAATGTTTTGAGTTCGATGTGATTACTGAAGGGGATTGCAAAATGGTGTTTTTTAATATTTTTTGCACAAACAGGGCTGCCCTGGCAGACCAAGCATTTCAACCTGTTCCTGACCTCAAACTTTTTTTCCTATCTTCATTCTGCTTTTCCACCCACCTTATTTAGTCTCTTTTCACTTGGATTTGTTATTCTTCTGATGCTTTGTTGATTCCACAATAAGTTTTCTGGCCCTAGCTATCGCCTTTTCACTATAGATGTGCACATCCTCTATACCTCGAGCTCCATCAAGATGGTCTTAAGGCTCTCCATTCACTACTTCCTTGAAAAGGAAGCCTTGAACAATCTCCCATCAACCACCAACGTCACTCGCCTGACTGAGCTCATTGTCACTTTGAACAGTCTTGTTAATTCTTCAAATGATTAATGAAGTTAGGAAGATATGGCCTTCCTTAAACAAAATCAAGCTAACAATCCTTGATTAATCCATGCCTTTCTAAGTGATATTCATTCTGCCTTTTCGAATTAAATCTAATAACGTGTCTACCACATAGTCAGACTATGACCATTAATCATTTAGCCTATATCTCATACCCTTTCTAAGTAATTCCATGACATGTGCCATGTTTGCATGGGACCTGTTGACATTTCAACTATTTGTGGGTGAGTTTAAAGCTTTCTGTTAAAGGTAGGAATAAAGTCAGCTGAGATTTAAGCTCACATTCTCCTTTTTATATAATAGGCTCTTCAAATAATTGAACCATTGTGCCTAAGTATGGTGACTGTTTCACACAGACTCCTTTATAGCAAGATTATTTATTAACCTTTTCTTTTTGCACAATACAGAATCCAAAGTAACTTAATCCATAGTTGGGTCCTCAACACATTGCCCCAGAAGCAAAAACTGAAGTTATTGGAAAAGCTCTGCAACTATAGCAGAATCTGTGAAGAGAAATCAGAGTTAATATTTAGCGTCTGAGGAAGGGTCACTGGACCTGAAACATTAACTCTGATTTCTCTTCACAAGTGCTGCCAGACCTGCTGAGCATTTCCTGCAACATCTCTTTTTGTTTCTGATTTACAGCATCCACAGTTCTTTCGGTTTTTACATTGCTCCAGAAACCCTCGTGCGCTTCAGGAATTCATCCTTCACGGCATGTGTGCTGATTTGGTTAACTTAGTCTTTGCAAATTGAAGTCAGTCGTTACAACTGTCTTAACAGTGATTGCATACAATACCAATTTCCTGATTTGTATTAATCATGGCTTTCTGATCTACTTTTAGTGTGCTATTAGTTAGAATAAAGTTTTTTTAAACTGTTTTCCACCTCCCCCCGCCCCACAAAAAAAACAAAAAGCCAAACATTGGCACTATAATGTGAGATGGTGCAGATATATGGAGACCTATGCAATGGAAAGTTACAAAATTCTTGGTTCAAAATTTGGTCCTATAGATTTCATTTACTAAGAGTTTATTTTTAAGCGAAGTTTTTAAAATGTGGTATTTTATTTTCAGAGGTTGGAGGTGGAAGAATTGAACAGATCCCTTATGGAGAACGCGTTTCACTTGGCCCTGAGCCAATACGAGAACGGATGTATGATAAAGGTAATACAAATTATAAATTTATAAGATACAGGAGCTGAATTAAGCCGTCTGGATCATCAGTCTGCTCCACCATTCAATCATGGCTGATATGCTCCTCACTCCCATTCCCTGCCTTCTCTCATATCCCTTCAACCCATTGCCAATTAAAAATCAGTCTTAACTCCTTCTTAAATGTACTCACTGTCCCAGCATCTACCACACTATAGATTTGCAAATTTCACAGAATTTATAAACCTTTTGGAGAAGTAGTTTCTCTTAAACTCTGTTTTAAATTTGCTACCCCTTATCCTAAGACTATCCTGTCATCCTAGAATGCCCCACAAGAGGAAGCATCTGCTCCATGTTTATTTTATCCACACCTTTTATCATCTTGAATACCTCACTGTGATCTCCCTTTACTCTCTAGAATTTAGAAGAATATAGGCCTAAACTGTTCAATCTCTCTTCATACAACAAACCCCTCAGCTCTGGGATTAATCTACTGAATCTCTTCTGAACTGCCTCCAGTGCCACTACATTATCTCTCAAATAAGGGGACCAAAACTGTGCATAATACTCCAGATGCAGTCTCACCATTGCCTTGTGTGGTGGCAACAATACTTCCTTACCTTTATATTCTATTCCTTTAGCTATAAAAGTGAATATTTCATTCAATTTCTTTATTATCTGCAGTGTCTGCATGTGAGTTTTCTGTGACTCATGAACGAGCACACCAAGATGCCTCTGCACTCTAGTACCCCGAAGTCTGTCCCAATTTAGGTAACAGGTCGCCTTCTCATTTTTCCAACCAAAATACATGATCTCTCACTTCTCCACCTTAAACTCCATCTGACATATTTTGGCCCACTCTCCTAACCTATCTATCTCCTTTTGTAATTTCTTATTTCCTCATTGCAATTTACCATTCCAGCCTATTTTTTTGTCATCTGCAAAATTGGCTTTAGAGCCTTTTCTCCCTGTATCTAAGTCGTTAACATAGTGTCACAAAGCTGGTCCTTTTTTCTAAAGCTGGTCCTTTTCTCAAGGATACTGTGTTCTTGGTTTTTCTCAGAGGGGTCATAAGTAGTCTGGGCTCCGAAACTGCTGGGTTCAGTACAGAGATGAAAGGCTTTTTTGTTTATATGTAAATAGATGAGTCTTTAAACCAAAGCATTTGTGCTTTTAGAAGCAAACTGTATAAGTCAAGGAGGCATGGCCAGCTCTCCAGCTGAGCAGTTCAGTCCAGAACTAGTTAGGGAGTTCAGCTGTGAAGCTTGTGGGAACAGGCTGCTAGACTGTCTCTCCTTCTACCCTTCAAACGTCGACCTGTAAGCCTTTGTTTCATTTTTACTGTGTTTAAGGGGGTTTGTTTATTGAGACTGTTGTGCATAATCGGGACAGCTTAATAAAGTCGAGTTTGGATAGACTGTTCTGTAGCTGTTCTTTATTCTGTTCTTTGTGTTTCATTCTGTAATTTTGTGAATACATTTTTGTCTGTTTTAAAACCTGCTAGTCAACCTAGCTAACTTACTCCAGGTAATTTTCACTGTATACTCACCGAAACAAATTGTAAAGTTATGGTCTGGGCCACCTGCTTAAGAATGTTTTGAGTGGTCTGGCCTAGTCCATAACAGTAAATTGTAAATAGCTGGGGCCCAAGGACCAAACCCTGTGGCACCCCACTAGTTTTTTCTTGCCATCCAGAAAAATACCCGTTTATTCCAGCTCTCTGTCTTCTGTCCATCAGCCACTCATCAATCTAGGCTAATAAATTACCCTTATTCTCGTATGATCTAACATTGTGAATTAATTTTTTGTGTGGCCCCTTATCAGACATCTTCTGGAAGTTCAGATATGTTTCATCTACAGGACCCATTATCCACTTTGCTTGTTGCATTTTCGAAGAACTCCAACAAATTAGCCAAACGTGATTTGCCCTTCGTAAAACCATGTTGACTCTGATGGATAGCGTTTTGACTTTCCAAATGTCATGATATTGCTTCCTTGATCATTGATTCTAACACTTTCCCAACACAGATGTTTAACTGGTCTGTAATTTCCCACATATTGCCTCCCTTCCTTTTTGAATAAGGGTGTTATGTTAATAGTTTTGAAATCCACTGGAATTTCTCCGCTGTCCAGGGAATTTTGGAATATTTTAACCAATGGATTCACTATCTCCGCTGCCACTTCCTTTAATATCCTACAATGTAGGCCATCAGGCCCAGGGTACTTGTCTGCCCTCAATCCTAATGCTATTCTGAGTACCTTTTCCCTATCGATGTTGATTGTTCTAAGTTCTACCCTTTCTATTGCCTGTGACTTACCTGTTCCAATTGGAATGGGACTATTGTCTTCCACCATGAAAACTGAGGCACAGTATTGATTTAGCATCTCTACCATTTTAGTGTTGCCCATTATTAACTCTCTGGTTTCATATCCAAGGGACCAACATTCACCTCAGCAACTCTTCCCTTTTATATATATCTTAGAAGCAATTATGTTGTACCTCTCATGACTTCGTCTCAAAGCATTTTACAAGTAATGAAATACAAGAGTAATTATCCATTCTAATTTAGTTATTACGTTTTTCAATGTAATTTCATTTGAAAAGTTTCATTTTGAAAAAGAATTACTCAGATGAATCGGTTTATTTGGGTACATTTAGAGTTATGTTAAGTTTTCCTTTTCATTTAATTCTGAAAAATCTTATTTTTTAAGAGTGATATTAACTTTTGGGAATGTTGGATGAAAATAAAACGGAATTGAGTTTTTTTTTGTAGTCTTGTGTGTTATCCTTCAATGTCATAATGCCTGTGGCTCTTTAAAATGTTGTCTAGCATAGTTCAAGCTACAATATTAACCAGTAGCACTTTGGATCCTAATATTCAACTATTTAGTGATTGGTACCAGACAAGAGCAAACAAAATAGAAATGGTGCCCTTGTAATGTGACTGTTTCTTCACTGATGATAACAGGCCAGGATGCATTTGTTTCCCAGTATTTGAGTACTGATTGCATGCTTATGTGTGCGCAACTCCAGTTTGTTGGCTCGAAAAGAAAGCTCTGAGAAGCCCTGTAAGCAAATAGATTTTCAAAACTTATAACCTTTTCACTGACTGTGTGGAAGGGATACTCTGATGAAGTAGTAACTAATCGTAATAATTACTCACAAATTTCTTCCATTTCAAATAGTCAGAATCATGATAACATTTGCTGACAGTTTTATCGTTATCATAACTACAAGCAGTGATCAACTAATGATTGTCTCCTTTCATGCAGTCAAGCTTGCTAAATCTTACCATTTGTCCTGATGATGTCATCAGTCACCAATTATGACTAAAAATAACTTGAGGAATTCACTAAAAATAAATGGATCAAATGGTCTTTAGATTTCACAGAGTGATATTCTCCCATTTAGATTCTCTTGGTCCTCGAGATCGTTATGGGGAACGAGATCAATTTTTGGAAAGAAGAGATTCATTCTTGGATCGGAGAGACTATGATAGAGAGCGTGACCTATACAGGGACAGGTCAATGGGAGATTATGAGAGGGAAGGATTTGAGCGTGAGCGATTTGGGCGTGAGGATAGGTAAGCATTGGACCTGAATTAAAATATCATAATGTAAACTAAAGATTAATGTGATGAGGAAGTATTTGTGATTTGTAGCAAGTGAGTTTGCAGGAACATCCAAGATGCGACACCAAACCTCCCAAATCTTGTTCAAACAGCTGTAAAGGTAATGTCACCATAGTTCTAGTGGACCATAAAGCTAGTCCTAATGGACTATAAAGTTGACTTGTGATTTAACTTGGATTTCATAACACCTGTGGCAACAGAAGAAGTGGAGAAGGTGGGTCCTTCATGGTAACCTCAGCTGTTGTAGGAATTGAACCCACATTGTTGGCATCACTCTGCACTGCAAACCAGCAGGAGATGCATTGACCTAGTGGTATTATGGCTAGGCTATAACTCTAGAGGTAATGTCCTGAGAACACACGTCCAGATGATAGAATTTGAAATCATTTTTAAAAATCTAGAATTAAAGGTCTAATATTCATGAACCCATTGTCAATTTTCAGAAAAACCCATCTGGTTTACTAATATCTTTTGAGGAAAGAAACTGTCATCCTTAGCTGCTCTGGTCTAAGTGTGATTCCAGACCCACAGTAATGTGGACTTCTGGACAGTTAGGGAAGGGCAATAATTGCAGGCCTAACCCACATTCTGTGAATAAATTTTATGAAGAATAGCCATCCAGCCTGAGCAAACTTGACATCCTCAGATAGCTGAAGGCCATGCACCTATAATGCACTATTTAACCATATCATTTCTGTGCACAATGTATCATTAATATATGTTCATCTTTATTGATTGTGAATAATAACACCTATAGTTTAGTTTTTTAAGTGGTATTTTGTTGGCATCTATCAAACCAATCAACTGACTCAGAGAGGATATGCTTTTTGGTTCCCATTCTGTCAAGAAGCCTGAGTCTGTTTTGTTCTTTAAATTAAGGAAGATTCTTTCCTCTGTAAATGTCAGAAGTAAACTTTTATGTGTGTGGGTTTCACTTGCAGAATGTCTCATGGCCCACCCACTCGTTCAAGTGGATATCACAACTATCCAGACAGTAAGGATCACTTCAATCGAGGGGGATTTGACAGACCACAGTTTGATCGCTTATCTGATCGACCACCATTTGATCACCCACCTGGTGGTTTTGGAGGTATTTGAATTTGTGTCATTCACACAGTTATTTATATGCCAGCCAGATTACTTGTTGATGGTTTTGCCAAATTTGGTCATCACAGCATTGAAATGAGTATTGGCATCTTGGAACAGGTAATTGTGATGGTATTTATATACAAGCTACATCAAATTATTGTTCAATATCACCATTGCTAGCAGTCTCTGAGAATCAGAGGCTGGTAAATTGAACTGAGTAGCATGATTGGAAATTTGAATATTGTGGGTAGATTGAATTACGCTGGAGGTTCCTATGCGTTGGGATCAAAGAAGTTATCTTGACAAAATTCTGAAGGCAAGTCTTCATCTGCTATAAACGTGGCATCTGCAACTTCAGTGTAAATCTGTTGGGGTGTTACTGAGTTTTAGTCTTGGTTGAAGATTAATTTCTCTTTCTTATGGTCCTCTGTTGAGGTGAAATGTAAAAATAGCACATATTTTTATTTATAACCGACTGTATTTTAGAGATCCAAAAGACATAGGAGCGGAAGTAAGGCCATTCGGCCCATCGAGTCCACTCCGCCATTCAATCATGGCTGATGGGCCTTTCAACTCCACTTACCCGCATTCTCCCCGTAGCCCTTAATTCCTTGTGACATCAAGAATTTATCAATTTCTGCCTTGAAGACATTTAGCGTCCCAGCCTCCACTGCACTCTGTGGCAATGAATTCCACAGGCCCACCACTCTCTGGCTGAAGAAATGACTCCGCATTTCTGTTCTGAATTTACCCCCTCTAATTCTAATGCTGTGTCCACGGGTCCTAGTCTCCTCGCCTAACGGAAACAATTTCCTAGCGTCCACCCTTTCCAAGCCATGTATTATCTTGTAAGTTTCTATTAGATCTCCCCTTAATCTTCTAAACTCCAATGAATACAATCCCAGGATCCTCAGTATGTTAGACCTACCATTCCAGGGATCATCTGTGTGAATCTCCGCTGGACACGCTCCAGTGCCAGTATGTCCTTCCTGAGGTGTGGGGACCAAAACTGGACACAGTACTCCAAATGGGGCCTAACCAGAGCTTTATAAAGTCTCAGTAGCACAACAGTGCTTTTATATTCCAACCCCCTTGAGATAATTGACAACATTGCATTCGCTTTCTTAATCATGGACTCAACCTGCATGTTTACCTTTAGAGAATCCTCAACTAGCACTCCCAGATCCCTCTGTACTTTGGCTTAACGAATTTTCTCACCGTTTAGAAAGTAATCCATGTTTCTATTCTTTTTGCCAAAGTGCAAGACCTCACATTTGCTCACATTGAATTCCATCAACCATTTCCTGGACCACTCCTCCAAACTGTCTAGATCCTTCTGCAGCCTCCCCACTTCCTCAGTACTATCTGCCTGTCCACCTAACTTTGTATCGTCGGCAAACTTCGTTAGAATGCCCCAAGTCCCTTCATCCAGATCATTAATATATAATGTGAACAGCTGCGGCCCCAACACTGAATCCTGCGGGACACCGCTTGTCACCGGCAGCCATTCCGAAAAAGAACCTTTTATCCCAACTCTCTGCCTCCTGTCAGACAGCCAATCCTCTATCCATACCAGTAGCTCACCTCGAACACAATGGGCCCTCACCTTGCTCAGTAGCCTCCCATGTGGCACCTTATCAAAGGCCTTTTGGAAGTCTAGGTAGACCACATCCACTGGGTTTCCCCGGTCTAACCTACTTGTCACCTCTTCAAAGAACTCCAACAGGTTTGTCAGGCACGATCTCCCCTTGCTAAATCCATGTTGACTTGTTCTAATCCGACCCTACTCTTCCAAGAATTTAGAAACCTCATCCTTAATGATGGATTCTAGAATTTTACCAACAACCGAGGTTAGGCTAATTGGCCTATAATTTTCCATCTTTTGCCTTGATCCTTTCTTGAACAAGGGGGTTACAACAGCGATCTTCCAATCATCTGGGACTTTCCCGGACTCCAGTGACTTTTGAAAGATCTCAACCAACGCCTCCGCTATTTCCTCAGCCGCCTCCCTCGGAACTCTAGGATGTAACCCATCAGGGCCAGGAGATTTATCAATTTTAAGACCTTTTAGCTTTTCTAGCACTATCTCTTTTGTAATGGCAACCATACTCAACTCAGCCCCCTGACTCCCTTTAATTGTTGGGATATTACTCATGTCTTCCACTGTGAAGACTGACGCAAAGTACTTATTAAGTTCTCCAGCTATTTTCTTATCTCCCATCACTAGGCTTCCAGCATCAGTTTGAAGTGGCCCAATGTCTACTCTTGCCTGTCGTTTGTTTCTTATGTATTGAAAGAAACTTTTACTATCATTTCTAATATTACTGGCTAGCCTACCTTTATATTTGATCCTCTCCTTCCTTATTTCTCTCTTTGTTATCCTCTGTTTGTTTTTGTAGCCTTCCCAATCTTCTGATTTCCCAGTGCTCTTGGCCACTTTATAGGCTCTCTCTTTTTCTTTGATAGATTTCCTGACTTCCTTTGTCAGCCATGGCTGTCTAAGCCCTCCCCGGATAATCTTTCTCTTCTTGGGGATGAACCTCTGTACAGTGTCCTCAATTTTACCCACAAACCCCTGCCATTTTTGCTCTACTGTCTTCCCTGCTAGGCTCTGCTTCCAGTCTATTTTTGTCAGTTCCTCTCTCATGCCCTCATAGTTACCTTTATTTAACTGTAACACCATTACATCCGATTTTGCCTTCTCTCTTTCAAACTGCAGACTGAACTCGACCATATTATGATCGCTGCTTCCTAAGTGTTCCCTTACTTTAAGATTTTTTATAAAGCCTGGTTCATTACATAGCACTAGGTCCAGAATAGCCTGCTCCCTTGTGGGCTCCATGACAAGCTGTTCCAAAAAGCCATCCTGTAAGCATTCCATGAATTCCCTTTCTTTGGATCCACTGGCAACATTATTTACCCAGTCCACCTGCATATTGAAGTCTCCCATGATCACTATGACCTTGCCTTTCTGACATGCCTTCTCTATTTCCCGGTACATGTTGCGCCCCTGGTCCTGACCGCTGTTAGGAGGTCTGCACATAACTCCCACTATGGTTTTTTTGCCTTTGTGGTTCCTTAATTCCACCCACACAGACTCCACATCATCTGACACTATGTCATTCAGCAACATAGATTTAATTTTGTTCTTAACTAACAAGGCAATCCCGCCCCCTCTGCCCACCTCCCTGTCTTTTCGATAAGTTGAAAACCCTTGTATGTTTAACTGCCAGTCCTGACTCCCCTGTAACCACGTCTCTGTGATGCCTACCACATCATAATCATTCACGATGATCTGTGCCATTAGTTCGTCTGCTTTGTTATGAATGCCACAAGCATTCAGGTAAAGTGCCTTAATGTTAACTTTCTTATCATTAGAGATATTGGAAGTCATAAGGTGTCCTAAGTTATCCTTCCTTTTTGCTGCATTCCCAGTCTGTCTCAAGTTTAAATCTGCCTGCACATATGCTATCCTGCCGCTTATCTTTCCATTTAACTCCATGCTCCCTGTCGCTTTCACTTTCCCTTCCCCCCCAACTCAGAAGTTTAAAGTCCTACTGACCACCTGATTTATCCTCTTCGCTAGAACATTGGTACCTGATCGGTTCAGGTGGAGACCTTCCCAACGGTACAGATCCCCCCCGGTTCCAAAACTGATGCCAATGCCCCATGAAGTGGAATCCCTCTTTCCGACACCAATCCCTTAGCCACGTGTTGACTTCCCTAATTTTCTTATCCCTATGCCAATTGACACGTGGCTCGGGCAGTAATCCAGAGATTATGACCCTTGAGGACCTGTACTTCAATTTCCTTCCTAGTGCTCGATAATCCTCAAACAGATCCTCCACCCTAGCTTTGCCTATGTTGTTAGTCCCAACGTGGACCACAACAACTGGATCCTCCCCCTCCCACGCCAATATCCTTTCAAGCCGGTCAGAGATGTCCCGAACCCTGGCACCGGGTAGGCAACACACCATGCGAGATTCCCGATCCGGCTTGCAAAGGATACTATCTGTCCCCCTAATTATAGAATCCCCTATAACAACGACTTGTCTTTTTGCTCCCCTCTCTTGAATGGCCTTCTGCACCATGGTGCTGTGGTCAGCTGGCTCATCCTGTCCAGAGCCCTTTTCCTCAACTGTACAGGGAGCAAGAATCTCATACCTGTTGGACAAGGTCAAGGGCTGAGGCTCCTGCACTCCTGAACTCAGGTTCCCCCTACCTGCCTCACTTACAGTCACACTCTGATGTCCCTGATCACTAACTGGATGTGAATTACTTAATCTTCCAGGTGTGACTGCCTCCTGAAACAAAGTGTCCAGGTAACTCTCCCCCTCCCGGATGCGCCGCAGTGTTTGAAGCTCAGATTCCAGATCATCAACTCTGATCTGGAGTTCTTCCAGCAACCAACACTTGCTGCAGATGTGGTCACTGCCGTTCACAATGGGATCAGCCAGCTCCCACATCATACAGCTACAGCACACCACCTGACCAGCCATCTCTGCTTAGTTAATTACTTTATTACTTTGTACAGGTTTGAGTTAAAATACTTCCTGATACCTCTCTGCTATAGTCTTTTTTTTAAAAAAAAAACAATTAATAGATAAACAGTACTTCGTTAGGGGGTTAGAGGAGGATTCAGATCATTCTGTACTCACAAAATGTCTAGAAATAGAAGCAGGAGCAGACAAAGCCTGCTCTGCCATTCAGTATAATCAAGGTTAGGCATGGACTTCATCTCGACTTTTCTGCTTCCACTTTTATCCCTTGATTTCTTAAGAGACAAAAAGTTTGTCTGGCCCAACCTAAAATGCACTCTCAACAGCTGGGGGAGAGTTTTCCCAGGTTTTACTACCCTTTGAATGAAGTAATATCTTCTCACTTTAGTCCTAAATGATCAACCCCTAATCCTGAGACTACGTTCCTATGTTTCCTAACCAGTGAAAACAATCTTTTAGTGTCTACTCTGTCAAGCTCCTTCAGAATCTTGAATGTTTCAATGAGATTATTTCTCATTCTTCTAAACTTAAGTATTGGCCCAAGGGATGCATTGGTTGTAATTGGTTCTAATCTGGATTAGAAAACTGCTAATGTGACATCTACATTCAAAAAGGGGAAAGAGGCCAAAAAATGGCTAACTGTAGGACAATTAGCATACCATCTGCTTTGGAAAAATATTGGAATGAATTATTAAGGAAGTAATCCAGAACAGTTGCAAAATCAGAGTCGAATCAAAAAGAGACAGCATAACTTCATGAAACCTCAGATATGTCTGACTAATTTATTTGAGTTTTTGAGGAAGTCTTAGCCAGCGTGGATAGAGGGAAACCAATAGATGTGTTGTAATTGGACTTCCAGAAGGTGTTCAACAAGGTACCTCACAAAAAAGTTTAAGTCATAAGAGCCCCCGGTGTTAGAGGTAATATATTGATATGGAAAGCAAATTGTCTAATGGCAGGAAACATGAGTGAGGATAAAGGGTTCTTTTTCAGGTTGGTAACCAATCATTAGTGGGGCTCTCTGCTGCGACCACAATTATTTACAATATATAGAATGACTTGGAGAAAGATGTGAAAATACTTAGCCAAATTTGCATACAGCACAAAAATAGATGGAAAAGCAGGTTGTGAGAGGGATACAAGCAGTTTACAGAGAGATATTGAGAGCTTAAGTAAGTGGACAAAAAGTTAACGAATCAAATATAATATGAGAAAATGTAAAGTTAACTGTTGGGCAAATGCCCCCAATCTCTCTGAGCATTAACACTTAAAAGTTTCTTTTAATTACACGTTCCCACATGATATATTTCATATACTTAGCCTGTCTGTGGCTCTTTGTAATCTTTGTGTCCATCCTAAAGTTTGCCTTTCCACCTCATTTTGCATCATCCACAAATTTAATCCACTCTCTATCTTTTGATTTTGGAAGGAAGAACAAAAGAACAGAATTTTATTTAATCGGAGAGAAACTGCAGGCAACTGCGACAGAATGGGACTTGTGGATACTTTTACATGTAACACTAGCGCACACTTACAGCAGGAAGGCTAATTGGATGTTGGCTCTCATTTCAAAGGGGGTTGAAAGAATAGGGATATCTAAAGAAACAGTACAAGGTGTGGAGAGACCGTATCTGGAATACTATAAGCAGTTTTGATTCCCTTATTTAAGGAAAGATATAATTTAATTGGAGGCAGTTCAGAGGTTTACTAGGATGATCTGTAATATGGATGGATTGTCTTATGAGCAAAGCCTAAACAGTTTTGAGACTGAGATGAGAAGTAATTACTTCTTGGAGAGTTGAGGGTCTTTGGAACTCCTTGCCATATCGACCTGTGTGGCAGAGTACTCATGTATATTTAAGGCTGAGATAGATTCTAGATCAGTCATGAAATCACGTGTCATGGAAATTACAGGAAAGTGGAATGTCGGACCAGCCATAATTCTACTGAACGGTGAAGTAGATTTGAAGGGCCGAGCAGCCGATTCCTGTTCCTGTTTATGATGGGCATGTGGTCTTGTGGTATCACTGGACTATTAATCCAGAGTTTGGGTTATGTTCTGGGACACAGGTTTGATTTCCACCATAGCAAGTTGTGGAATATGAATTCAATAAAAATTCAGCATGGAGTCTAATGATCATTGTCAAACTGTTATCACTTGTCAGAAAAATCCATCTGGTTCACTAATGTCCTTTTGCAAGGGAAACTGCTATTCTTACCCAGTTTGGCCTACATATGACTCCAGATCCTCAGCAATGTGGCTGACTCCTAACTGCCCTCTAGGCAATTAGGGATGGAAAATAAATGCTGGCCTAGATAGCGACACCCACATCCAATGAATTTTTTTTTTACTACTTGGCCTCCCATCTAAGGTCAACCCCATCATCCCAGGGAGAAATGTAAATCTATACTTCCTTAGATATGAAGACTGAAGCTGCACTCATTCCTCCAGATGGGATCTCACCAAAGCCCTTGTTCAATTATAGAAAGACTCCTTGAATTTCCAAACTTCTGGCAAACACAGCATTTCCCTTTCTAATATTTGTGCCCTACAAGTGACAGGCAATATCCATCTTCAATGAGAAAGAATCTGATGTTTTCCCTTTGACATTCATTGGCATTGCCACGGCTAATGCTCCGGTGAATACAACTTGGAGACTACTGTTGACCAGAAGCTGAACTGGATCAGTCATATAAATATTGTGGATACAAGAGCAGATCAAAGGCTGGAAATTCTTTGGCAAGTAACTCATCTGATGAGCCAAAGTCAGTTCACCATCTACAAGGCACAACTGAGGAGTGTGATGAAATATTTTCCACTTTCACAGCTGAGTGCACTTCCAAAGACATTTGAAGTCCAACAGTATCAAGGACAATATCTGTGTGCTTGACTGACACCCCATCAGCCACTGCATTCACTGCTTCTGCTAACAGTGTAAAATGGTAGGAATGTGTTCCATAAGCATATATGTTGTGCTGCGGCTTATCCTCAAGATTACTTCAACAGCATCTTCCAAACCCTCAACATAAACTGACTATAAGGACTGTTGCTGGAGCAAGAATCTGTAGCTTCCTCTATAACAACCCCGTGAGTGTACCTACACCATGTGGACTGCAGCATTTTAAGAAGGTAGCTCACCACTACATTCTCCAGGGCAATCAGGGATGGGAAATGAGTGCTGCCCAGCCAGCAGTGGCTGAATTGCATGAAATAGTAAAAAAAAGTGTGCAATGTCTGCATATTAACTGTCTGCATTCTATGGGTAAATGCTTCTACATCTCTCTGCACGTCAATACTTAAAATTTCACATTTTCAAAAATAATTAATTTTTTCTGGTCTTATCACTAAGGTAAATTATTTCACTCTCCCTCACAATATGATCCTTTAGCAGTTTTGTTGCCCACTCACGTAACTTGTCTTATGGCTCTTTGTGTCTTTCCTACAGTTCGCCATTCCATGGTATAATTTGTATCATCATCAACTTTGATAGCGTAGTCTCGCTCTCTTAATTGAAGTCATTAGTAAAGGTTGTAAAAAGCCAAAGCCCAGCATTGATCCTGTGACACTCGGCTGGTCAGTTAGTTTATTTTACGATTTTTATTTCCAGTTTCATGATACTTCTATTTCAAATTAAGCTGTTCAGAGATTTTATTGTAGCTGGGACTTGAACCTGGATCTCCCAGTCCAGGGGTAGGGTCATATCCAGTGTGCCACAAGAGCATCATATATTGTCAGTATATTTTTGCACAGATGATAATCAAAATGATATTAAATCTAGATATGGTCTTACCATTCCATAAACTTGTGCCTTTAAGTTTTGTAAATTCTGAGTACTTGATTGTTCAGCATTGAAGTTTTCTTTATCATGCCCCGACTTTGGTGAGAAGAATCATTTTGCTTTTCACAAAATTGCTTCATTATCTGAATTGCACACCTGTGTTTGTAATCATTTATCTTGATTAATAATCTGATATCAGTATTAGTGAAATGTCTCTTACCAAACATTTTAGGGGAAAGACGAGGATACTCTGACGAACGGATTCCACCTTCGGCCCCACATCCATCACATCCTCCTCCACGTGTTGAAAAGAAACCAGAAAGTAAAAATGTTGATGATATTCTAAAAATGCCTGGCAGGCAGAGCCGGCCTGACAGGGTGAGTTACGTTTTTTGCCTTATGACTTCTGCTGGCTTATCTTTCCATTTGTTTGATTTCTTCTTTGAAGAGGTAGCTAAGGCAGTGGATCAGGGTAGTGCTGTGGATGTTGTACATTTGAGTTTGGAAAAGCATTTAATATAGTGCCTCATGCTAGGTTAGTTAGCAAATTTACAAACGCTTGTGATTGATGGGGCTTGGCAACATTGATTAGAATTGGCGAACAGATAGGACACAAAGGGTAAGTATAGATGTGCATTTCTCAGACTGGAAACAAAGCAAAAGTGGCGTTCCATCAGTGTGACACTTGTTTTGTCTGATTGACATAAATGACTTGGAGATGATTCAGGGCAAAATCTCTAAAGTTGCAGATAATACTAAGGTAGGGAGAATAGTGAATAGTGACTGCAGAGGGACATTGACAAGTTAGCCAAATAGACATCTGACAGATGAATTTCAATAGAGAAAAATATGAGTGTGGGATTGTGTTCAAATAATGATCGAAATCGGTGAGTGGCAAAAGTAGCCTCTATATTCAGAAACTGCAAATAGCAGTTTTGCGGTTTCTGAATAAAGAGGCGACTTTTGCCATTCACCAATTTCGATCGTTATTTGAACACAATCCCACACTTTCATTTCTCTGCTATTTACAACTCCTTCCTCTAACCTATCTTTTACTTTTTTATCTATAAATACTAGTCTGATAAAACCCCTAATTAAGATTTACTGAAAAATTCAAATTTCAAAACCAGCCAGTTATCAAATCTTCTCTTTGCAGATTTGCACTCCTGGTCAGTGTTGCTTTTCTCTATGCAACGCCTTCTCGAGGCAGGTATCTCTCAGACAGTTCTGACTAGCAGTCTACGTCTGTTGGTCTTTTGGCACTTCTCCCCCCCCCAACTGTTCAATTTTTCCCAGTCTTACAGCCCCAAAGCATCAGATTGTGTCATTAGCTTTTAATATTGTCAATATACTAAATTCAGACTTGATTGGAGTTTGTTTTTTTTTGGCGGTGCAAGTTAAACCGATTGTCTTCATTCAAATTTGTTTTTGTCTCCAGACAACCAGCAACTCTGGCTTCTGGACCAAAAGGTTACATTGTATCTTGTTCAGAACACTTGGTGCTGCCGCGGTAGTTCTGCTAGCTTTTAATTTTTTTAAAGGTACAATACACCACATCTTCATAACACCTCCGCCCTTAAGAAAAAATGAACCATCATAATGAAAAGGTGGCTTTTTTATTCTATTCTTTAAACACATTACCCTAATGTACCGATAATCTAAGCTCACCGTAACTTCTTTTCCTTATCACAATATATCAAAAAAATTAAATAAGTACAACTCTCATCCAAACTTTATCAGTTAAATCCGCGATAATGCATCTGTGATTACCTTCTTACAGCCTGCAACATGTACGATTTTTAAATTAGAAGTCTGCAACATAAGACTCCAATGAAATAGTCTCATATTCTTGTCTTTAAAGCGTTCTAAGAATGTACATGGATCATGATCCATGTACACAACCGTCTCCGACACATTGTTCGTGACATAAACATTAAAATGTTGTAAGGCCAGTACCAAACTCAATAATTCTTTTTTGATCGTGGAGTATTTCCTCTGGTGGATGTTGAACTTCTTCGAAAAGTAACCAACTGGCCATTCAATCCCATTCTCATCTTCCTGTAGGAGTACAGATCCAATTCCTACGTCACTAGCATCGATGGCGACTTTAGAAGGTTTTGAAAAGTTTGGTGTAGCTAAAACTAGTTTGGTGGTTAATATTGATTTCAAATGGTTGAATACATCCTAGCAATGTTCTGTCCACCGAAACTGTTTTTCTTCAGCAAACCGTTAATGGTGCCACTACTTTGCTGATGTTTGGAACAAACTTCCAAATGAATCCGCTGAGTCCTAAGAATCAAAGCAGCTCTTTCTTCGAGGTTGGTCATGGAAATTCCTCGTTGGCCTTCACCTTTGCATTCCGTGTGGTCAAGCTTCCATGACTGATGTTATGTCCCAAGAACGTCAGCTTTGCTATTGCGAATTCAGTTTTGTTTAAGTTTATCACCAGTTTTGCTTCTCGTATCATTCAAAGAGCTCTGCCGAATGTACCATGTGATCGTTCCAGGACTTAGTAAAGTTCACTACATCGACCAAATAGACTGCACAGTTTGTTAACCCAACCACAACTCTGTTCGTGAGTCTTTTGAATGTGGCAGATGCATTCTTCAATCCAAAAGGCATTACTTTAAATTGATATCGCACATTTGGGGTTACAAATGCAGAAATTTCTTTCGCCATCTCTGATAAAGGTACCTGCCAGTAACCACGCATTAAGTCCAATTTGGTGATGTAACTGGCTTGTCTTTCTCGATACAGTCCTGAAAAATTCAAATTTCAAAACCAGCCAGCTGTTAAATCTTCTCATTGCAGATTTGCTGTCCCGGTCATTGCCGGTGTTTCTATCTGTGCAACTCCTTCTCTAGTCAGGTACCTCTCAGACAGTTCTGGCTAGAAGTCTATACCTGTTGATCTTTTGGCAGTCCTCCATAACAAGGGGAGTCACTCCAATCTTGGACCCTGCCAAATCATTCCAAAGAACAAACTGAATTCCTGGAACTGACACTGTGTCGATCACTCCCACTGTAACTTCCCCTCTGTCGATCACTCCCACTGTAACTTCCCCAGTCGTGAATTGGCACTCCAACCTGATCTTATATAGGGGAACCCTAAATTTCTGTTATCTATCCCACAAATTACCACACTCTCGGGTAACAGATCAGAAAGAGTGCATATTTCCTCATCTCTTACTATCAGCGACCGGTGAGATTCTGTATCTCTCAAAATTATAACTTCTTGTCGTTATCTCCCTGTTCTTCCTGAGTAAACTTTATCCAAACAGGTCAATTCTTTGTCGAGATCAGGTATTAACTCTGTACCCAGCCTCTGCCTAGGCTGTGCACTCTCCTGCATCTCCTCTGTTCTTCTTGGGGTCTCCTTTACTACCTTCACTAATGCGGAGAAAGTGAGAACTGCAGATGCTGGAGATCAGAGCTGAAAAATGTGTTGCTGGAAAAGTGCAGCAGGTCAGGCAGCATCCAAGGAGCAGGAGAATCGATGTTTCGGGCATTCCTGAAGAAGGGCTTATGCCTGAAACGTCGATTCTCCTCCTTGGATGCTGCCTGACCTGCTGCGCTTTTCCAGCAACACATTTTTCAGCTACCTTCACTAATGTCACTGGCTTAGCTTTTTTTACTGCATCTTTTCCCATGGTGCCTTTCTTTAACAACCAGCGCTATGACTTTTTGCCCCACTTTATCACAGTGGAAACACGTGAAGCCTTTCACTTCCTTTCCACCCTCTTGGGCTTCTTTTTTATCCTATGCTCTCTACGTTTGGTTTCGTAGTGTAGCATCTCCCAACTTCTATCCCTCACAGGACGAAATTCTGGCCAGAAGCTGTCTCATGCACCACATGTACTCATCTGCTAATTCTGCTGCCCCTCTCACTTCCTGAACTTTCTGTTCCTCCACTTAAATTCTTGCCATCTCTGGAAGTGAGTTTTTAAACTCCTTCAGCAGAATAATCTCTCGTAGAGCCTCAAAGGGTTCTATCTATTTTCAAAGCATGCACCCATCTCTCAAAATGACTATGTTTAATTCTTTTGAATCCAGCATAAGTCTGACCTGGTTCTTTGTGATTCTGAGCCGCTGTCTGTATGCTTCTGGTGCCAATTTATAAGCACTTAAAACAGCCTGTTTAACTTCTTCATAATCTCTTGACACCTCATCTGAGAGTGTGGTAAATACTTCACTCGCTCTGCCTACTAGTTTAGTCTGAAATAGCATTACCCCTAAATCCTCGGACCACTCCATCTGCCTAGCCAATTTTTCAAATTAAATAAAGAAGGCTTCAACCTCTTTCTCATCAAAATGTGACAGAGTTTTGACATATTTGTGTATATCACTATCTTCCTGAAGAAGGGCTTCTGCCCGCAACGTCGATTCTCCTGTTCCCTGGATGCTGCCTGACCTGCGCTTTTCCAGCAACACATTTTCAGCTCTGATCTCCAGCATCTGCAGTCCTCACTTTCTCCTATATCACTATCTTCTCTTTTAATCTCCATCCTGTTAACTTGACTTTGCTGACTAAGTCGCAACTTCTCAAATTCAAACTCTCTTTTTGCTCAGGTAAGTACCATCTCTCTCTCTCTCCTTTCTCTCTCTCTGTCTCTCTCCTCTCTTTTTCTTTCTCTCTCCTCCTTGCTTACTTCTCTTTTTGTTTATCAACTAAGTCCATTTTCCTCAATTGTAATTTAAGTGTTTCTACCTCTAATGCACTTGTCTGTGTCTCTGATGCACCTCAGTGTTTGAGTTACTCCCTTACAATTTCAGCTTTACTTTTGTCTTTGGTTAAACTCAAATCTTTCTTAATTGCTAATTCTAAAGGCATGGCTTTTTTCTTTCCTTCTAAAAATTCTTGGCAAATTTGAGGATCATCTTCAAATCCCAGAACCCTTTTAGCAATTTTAAGAACAATTTCTCTCACTTTTAATTTAATCAGCCACCAGTCACCGAAATTAAACAAATTGTCTCGCCTGCGTTTTATTTAAAGAATTGGGACACTAACCTGCAAGTGTTTAAATCTGCTGGTGTTTTTTGTATACCCAAATCTATTCAAATCTGTCTAAACCAGTTCAAATCACAAATCCAGGACCCAAACTGTTCAAATCGCAGACAAAAGCCCCCAAACCATTCAAAGCCTGGATGAGCCCCCAATTGTTATGACACGGGGTATATCCTCCTGCTTAATTTAAACCAGCAACACAGAAAAGATTTATTACTTGCAGTAATCTGTGAAAATTCAAGAGACCAAGAACTATTTAAAGTACCAATTAACAACTTTTTTTCTTAAAGTATAACTGAGAATAATTAACTAACAACTATTTACACCTGCTTCCTCTAACCTATCTTTTACTTTCCTTTCTAGACTACTACTCAGATAAAACCCCTGATTAAGTTTTACTCAAAAATTCAAATTTCGAAACCAGCCAGCTGTTAAGTCTTCTCTTTGCCAATTTGCTGTCCCAGTCGTTGTCGATGTTTTTCTCTCGCCAACTCCTCCTCTAGACAGGTACCTCTCAGACAGTTCTGGCTAGCAGTCTGCATCTGTTGATCTTTTGGCAGTTCTCCCCCAACTATTCAATTTTTCCCAGTCTTATACCTGCAAAGCATCGGGTTGTGTCATTGGCTTTTAATGTTGTCAATATACTAAATTCAAACTTGATTGGAGTTTAATTTTTTTTTGGAATATAATTTAAGCTGATTGGCCTAATTCAAATTTGATTTTGTCTCCAGGCAACCAGCTACACTAGCTGCTGGACCAAAAGATTACATTATATCTTGTTCAGAACACTTGGTGCTGTCAGGTAGTTCTGCGAGCTTTTAACTTTCTTAAAGGTACAGTACACCACATCTTCATAACACTAAGCAACACCCTATTTCTTCACCCATCATTGGTATGTAATGAAGCTATAAGGCCAGAATATTGTACCCAGAGAACCATCACTTGTCACATTCTACTGATTTTTATCCTTATTGTTGGTCTCTAATCTCTGGAACAATTATTGTTGCATATCAGATCATTCTCAGTCTATCTGCAACTTTATCAGATGATCAAAACAGCGTGCACCAACCTTTTTCCTGTTCTTCAGTGGTGTTGACCTTACTTGAATCCGTTTTAAATATACGTCATAGGCAGAGCTTCCCTTTGCATGCACCGGTATCACACAAAGGCCTCCTAAGGGCTCTGTCTATACCTACATTTAAAGAAATCTGCAACTGTAACTCAAATCTGAAAGAATGCAGTTGTACCTTTACTGGATTACAAGTAAATTTTCAATTTCATACAGGTTATTTAATTTATTTTACTGATTCTATTGCTTTAAATGCAATGTTCCTATGTTAAGCAATGATTGCTTGTCCAGAGTGTCAGCTGTCAGCTTATACTTCATATTTAGAATATCTGTCTTTCTGTGTACAGTAATAGGATTTGCTTTAGAATGACTTTCAGAGGGGGATTATTAATTATAAATGTCATGATTGAATACCATTCTTTTAAGAGATAAGGGCAAGATCCATTTGTTTATCTTCTGTCACAGTAATTGTATTGTTTGTGCTAAGAACTCATTTGACTTCAGAGAAAATTTAATTAGTTTAGATCAGCATATTTTATATGTGGTTTGGATCATTATGTTTTGCAGTAACATTGAACATTATTTTCTTACAGATTGTAGTTATTATGCGAGGACTCCCTGGAAGTGGGAAGACACATGTTGCTAAACTCATTCGTGTGAGTATAACCATCTGTCAACTTATTTGAAAGTTTACAGTTCTATCACGTCATAAATCATGGGCTGTGAGCATAATTGGCTTGTCAGCATTTATTATACACCCTTATTTGACCTTGATAAGGTGTGGTGATCTACCTTAAGTCACTGCAGTGAATTTCATGTACTTGTATCCAAAGGGAATTCCAGGATTTTGACCCAGTGACAGTGAAAGAACAGTTAATTAATTCTAAGTCAGAATGGTGTGTGAACTTGGAGAGGAATAGCAGATGATGGTGTTCCCATGCATCTGCTTTCCTTGTCCTTCTAGGTGGTGGGGACCATGGGTTTCATAGGTATTGTTTGACGATGCTTGGTTGGTTCCTGCAGTGCATTGTGTAGATGGTACATACTTGTGCCACTTTGTGCTTCATTGATGAAGAGAGTGACTGTGGAAAGTTTAGGTGTCAATCAAGCTTTATCCTTGATGATTTTTGAGTTCTTGTGTTGTTGGAGCTTCACTCATCTAGGTTTGTGGAGATTATTCCATCACAATACTCCTAAGTTGTAGATGGTAGACAAGCACTGTTGAGTGAGGAAGTTAGTTATTTGCCACAGACCTCCAGCATCAGACTTGATGTAGACACATTATTTATATTGTTCATTCTGTTCAGTATTTGATCAATGGTAACCCCCAAGAATGTTGTTAGGAAGGATTCAGTGATGGTAATACCGTTGAATGTATTGGGCAAATGTTCGATTTTCATTTTTTCGTGATAGTCTTGTTTGACACAAATCTCATTTATCAGCACAAGTTTAGTTGTCCATGTTTTGCTGCACGAGAATATGGATTCCTTCACTGTCCAAGGAAGTGTGAAGTGTGCAATCATCACCCCCACTACTCACCTAATGACATAGGAAGGTCATTGATGAAATGGCTGAAGGTGCTTGGGCCTAGGACACTGCCTTGAGTAATTTAAAGCTTTTGTGCCATAGTAGTAATTTCTTTACTCTTGGGCCAGCATAGCTGTTTTCAACCCCTGGCTACCCTAGACATGTGTCATATGTGTCTGAACAGGTTAAATAAAAATATTTACCCTGAGGAATTATTGCAATGATATTGTGGGACAGAGGTGATTGACCTTGAGCAATCGCACCAGTTTTCTTGAGGTGTATATGTCATCAGAGAGCTTTCCTCTGATTTCCATTGATACCTGTTTCGTTAGAACTACTTAATGCCATGCTCAATGAAATGCAGTCTGTCAAGGGCAGTTGCTCTCAGTTGTGGAGTTCAGCTGTTTTGTCTGTGTTCAGACCAAAGATGTAGTGAGATCAGAAGCCCGATGACCCTAATATTAGCCAAAAGAGGCATCAATGAGCAGGTTACTACTATACAAGTGTTACTTGCAAGTTTGTGTCTCAGCTACTGAGAAGAATGAATAGCTCTGTGCCATGCAAACCAAGAAGAGCCTAGCTAGTTGATGTCAACCGGAATGGACAATTTACTTTCGTCTCCGCATAGAGGCTTCTTCGATAGCAGATTCTGAGTATTCCAGCGTTCGTCATTTTAATATACTTTTCCCAAACGGAAATTAATATGAGACGAACTTTGCCATGATTTTTACTTATTTTCTTCTAATCTATGACTTAGGTCATTTTTACTGGTTCCAAAAGTAAAGTGAGTTATAAAACTTTTCACTTTTTTAAAAATGTGTGCGACACTAAATTGCTAGTCTATTCTATTCTTCAGCATTTCTGATTAGAAAAGGTGAGGCAGCATATCTGCCCTGTTTGTAATTCAGTTCTTACTTGGTGTATATGCTTGTACATGTGTTCCCTTTGATTGCACCTGAAAATGCGACATGAGTAGTGTTTTGATTACAGAAAGCATCAGTGCTTTACTTAGAGAGGATATTCTGGGGGGATCGTCAAGTAACACTTTATAGGTGGAACTGAGAAATAAGAAAGGGGTAATCACCTTGATGGAATTGTACTGTTAGCCTCCCCAATTGTCATAAGAACTAGGAACAGGGGTTGGCCATCTGGCCTTTTGAGCCTGCTCCACCATTCAGTAAGGTCATGGCTCATCTTTTTGTGGTCTCAGCTCCACTTACCCGCCCTTTCACCATATCCCTTAATTCCTTCATTGTTCAAAAAATTATTGATCTTAGCTTTAAAAACATTTACTGAAGTAGCGTCAGCTACTTCACTGGGCAGGGAATTCCATAGGCTCACAACCCTCTGCGTGAATAAGTTCCTTCTCAATTCATTCCTAAATCTGCTCTGCCTAATTTTGAGGTTATGCCTTGTCCTTGTTTCACCTGCAAGTGGAAACATTCTCTCTCCATCTAACTTATCTATTCCCTTCATAATTTTATATGTTTCTATAAGATCTCCCCTCATTCTTCTAAATTCCAGTGAATGTAATCCCAGTCTACTCAGTCTCTCCTCATAAACCAATCCTGTCAACTCCGGAATCAACACAGTGAACTTCCTCTTCACCCCTCTAGGGCCAGTACATCCTTTCGCAAGTAAGGAGACTAAAGCTGCACGCAGAACTCCGGGTGTGGCATCACCAGCACCCTATACAGCTGTAACATAATCTCCCTGCTTTTAAACGCAATCCCAACAGCAGTGAAGGACAAAATTCCATTTGCCTTCCCAATTACCTGTTGTACCTGCAGACCAACCTTCTGTGATTCATGCACAAAGACACCCAGGTCCTCTGTATAGCAGCATGCTGTAACTTTTTACCATTTAAGTAATAGTCCTTTTTACTGTTACTCCTACCAAAATGCATGACTTTACATTTATTAACATTGTATTCCATCTGTGAGACCTTTGTCCACTCATTTAAAGTATCTATGTTCCTCTGCAGGAACTTGAGGAGCAAATATGGAGGGAGATCTCAGATATCTGTCAGAATAATGGGGGTTGTAATAGTAGAAGTTTTCAACTTTAGAGTGGGGCTGCCAGTGTTAAGGACTTGGATGGGGAGAAATTTGTTGTGTGTTCAAGAAATGTTTCTTTATCAATATGCACTTACTAGAGAAGGAGCAGAACTTGGCCTTCTCTTAGGAAATAAGGCAGAGCAAGTGACTGCAGTATTAGTGGGGGAGCAGTTTGGGACCAGTGACCATAATCCTATTACTTTTAAAATAGTTGTGAAAAAGGATAAGCCTTGCATAGAAGTTCTAAATTAAGGCCATGTTTTGCTCCTTCTGTAGTAGGTACATATTGATAAACAAGTCCAATTTGAAGGTACTAGACAGGAGCTTTCAAAAGTTAATTGGGGAGGCTCTTCACAGGTCAAGGAATGACTGGTGTGTGGGAGGTTTTCAAAAGTGAGATAACAAGAGTTTCGAGACTGCATGTTCCTGTTAGAGTGAAGGGCAAAAATGATAGGAGTAGGGAACGCTGGATGACTAGAGATAATGGGACTGTGGTCAACAGAAAGGAAGAGGTATATGTCAAGTATTAAACGTCTGGGATCAGGTGATTCCTTTGAGAAATATAGGGCTAAAGTATAGTACACTAAAGAGGGAAATGAAGAGGGCAAAAAAGGGATAATAGATTGCTTTGGTCGATAGGGTTAAGGAGAATCCAAATAGATTTTACAAGTATATTAAGGGTTACTAGGGAGAGAATAGGACCCATTCAAGATCAATTAAGCCATCTATGTGTGGAACCATAGGAGATGGAAGAGATACTAAAGAGATAAAATATTTTGCATTGGTATTTCCTGTGGAGAAAGGTGAAGAAACTAGGGGAACTGAGAGAAATAAATAATGATGTCATAAAAAGAGTCCTTATTACAGAAGAGGAAGTGCTGGAAGTCTGAACACACAAAGGTAATGAATCCTCAGGACCTGATCAAGTATATCCCAGGACATTGTGCAAAGCAAGGGAAGAAATTGTAGGGCCCCTAGCAGAGATATTTGTGTCATCGACAACCACGGGTGAGGTGTTGGAAGCCTGGAAGGTGACCAATATTGTGCCATTATTTTAGAAAGGCAGCAATGAAAAGCCTAGAAACGAAAGATCAGTGAGCCTGACATCAATGGTGGGTATGTTGTTGGAGGGGATTCTGAGATAGGATTTGCGTGCACTTGGAGAGGCAAAGACTGATTAGGGATAGTCAGCATGGCTTTGTACGTCGAAAATTGTGTCTCACAAATTGGATTGAGGTTTTTGAGAATGTGACCGATAGAACAGATGAGAACAGAGCAGTATGCTTTGTCTAAATGAGCTAGTTAGGCCGTTGACAAGGTTCTACATGGTTAACTGTTTAGTAAGGTGAAATCACATGAGATCCAGGGAGAGCTCGCCAATTGAATACAAAATTGACTTGGCAGTAGGAGACAGATAGTTGTGTGTAGAGAGTTATTTTCGGTCTAGAGGCCTGTGACCAGCCGAGTTTTTCAAAGATCAGAGCTGGACCCACTGTTGTTTGTAATTTATTTAAATGGATGAGAACATAGGAGGCATTGTTAGTAAATTTTCAGATGACACCAAACGTGGTGGTATAATGCACAATGAAGAAGGTTATTTAAGAGTACAACAGGATCTTGATCAGTTGGGCCAAGGAGTGACAAATAGAATTTAATTTACATAAATGCAAGGTGTTGTATTTTGTAGAACAAACAGGATTTGGACAGTTAATGGTAGGTCCCTGTGAAGTATTGTCAGAGGGACCTTGGGATGCAGGTGCACAGTTCCTTAAAATCATGTCTAAGGTAAACAGGGTGATAAAGACGGCGTTTAGCACACTTGCCTTCACTGGTCAGAGCATTGAGTATAGGAATTGGGACATCATGCCGCTGCTGTGCAGGGCACTGAAGAGGCCACTTTTGAAATACTGCATACAGTTCTGATTGTCCTGCTATAAGAGAGATGTTATTAAACTGGAAAGGGTGCAGAAAAGATTTACAAGGATGACTCTCAAATTCATGAAGCATTGCATATTTTAAATTGCAACATTTAAAAGGCATCTGGATATTTGAATAGGAAGGGTTTAGAGGGATATGGTGCCAAGTCTGGCAATTGGAACGAGATTGGGTTGAGATAGCTGGTCGGCATGGACAAGTTGGACTGAAGGGTCTGTTTCCATGCTGTACATCTCTATGACTCTGTGTTGCTGGGACTGAGAGCTTTGAGCTATCCGAAGAGGCTGGATAGGCTGGGTCTTTTTTCCCTGACGTGTAGGACTTTGAGGTGAATTGTCAAAGTCTTATTCCGAGGGTAGGGGAGCCTAAAACCAGAGGGCATAGGTTTAAGAGGAAAGATTTAAAAGTGAGCTGAGGAGCAGTTTTATTTTCCACACAGGGTGGTGCATACATGGAATTTACTGCCAGAGAAAGTGATAGAGGCAGGTACAATTACAACATTTAAAAGCCATTTGGACCGATACATGAGTAGGAAAGATTGAGGGAAATGGGCCAAAAGCAGACAACTGGGACTAGTTTGTTTTGGGAAACCTGGTTGGCATGGATGAATTGGACTGAAGAGTCTGTTTCTGTCCTGTATGACTCTGTGACTCTAAATGTACTTTAAGGGATTGTCTTTGGGGAGTCTAGAGATGAGTTTCTTGTCCCAGTGTCTGACTTGCCCTTTATCCACTTTATTTACATGACTGAATCAGGCTGTGATGAATGATTATCATCATCACAGTTGATGTTAATGATGGGGGATTGTGTGATTTTAATATTGAGATTCTCTCTGGTTAGAAGCAGTTATTGCCTGGCATTCCTATGGTTTGATATTATGAAGGTGTAGGTATGTGCTATATCTTTGAGAGAGACTGGAAGTTGGCATAGGCTTAGAGAGGCACACAGTGTGTTGAAAGAATTAGAATTTAATATTTGACTGCGAAACCAATCGTGCAGGTGAGTTGCCATGATACAAGAACAAATTCAAATTTGGCCAAATTTTAAATTATGCCCCAGATACCAAAATCCAATCAAGTTTGAATTTAGTATTTTGACAACATCAAACTAGTGAAATGATCCAATGTTTTGGAGTATAAAACCAGACATATTGAACAGTTAGGGGGAGAACTACCAAGAAAACCAACAAGTATAGACTGCTTGCTGAATAGCTCTCTGAAAAGTACCTGTTCATATGAAAGACCTGTGAAGCAGAATACTGAAGAAAGGATGATAGATGAAAATCTACAGAGGAAGATATAAAGAGAAGATTCAACAGCTGGCTGGTTTTGAAATTTGAATTTATTTTGTAAATCCTAATTGGTGTTTTTATCAGACCAGTATTATAGAGTGGGCAAAGTGAAAGGAATTGTAAATAGCTGTTAAGAAATAAAATTGTTAAATAGTGACCTCTGGGATAGTTCTTTGCCTCTCAAAATTTAACAGATTATGGGGCAAGGTGAACTTCTCGGTGTGTCGGGTTTAAATTAGCAGAGGGGTTTACCCCATGTCGTGACACCTGGGTATGACTTTCTACTTAACAGCCCAAGCCTAAATATTATCTAGGTCTTGCTGCATATGCAGAGTGGCTGCTTTAGTATCTGCAAAATTGCAAATGGTTCTGAATGCTGTACAGTCGTCATTGAATACCTCACTTCTGACCTTATGATAAAGGAAGGTCATCAAAGCAGTTGAAAATGATTGCTGCTTGAACATTCCCCTTAGATGCTCTGTCAGTGATGTCCAGGGACTGAGATGAAGACCTCCAATTATCACAACCATCTTCATTTGTGCTCGGTTTGGTCTCAATCAGCAGAGAGTTTTCCTGTCTTCGTGTTGGCATCAAATTACCTAAGGCTTCTAGTGCCACATTGCATCAAGGGTATTCACATTAATTTGAAGTCAGTTATATTTCCATTTTTAGTCTAAGGTTTTATTGAGATCAGGAGCCAAGTGCTATTGGCAGAACACAAAGTGAGCATCTTTGAGTAGATTATTGCTATGTAAATTCCAATTGATAGTACAGTCAACAACTTCTTCCACCATTTTACTGATGGTTGAAAGTAGATTTGGTATGGTATTTGATTTTATTGGATTTGTCCTTTTTGGGGATAGAACAATCTTCGGCAATTTTCCATGTTGAGGGGTCGACATCAGAGTTGCTAGTATACTGGGACATCTTTGCTGATGGAATGGCTAGTTTCTGGAGCATAAGCTTTCCATGCTAGTGCTAGGGTGTTGTCAGGACCTTTGATGCCTTCAGTGCTTTCAGCTGTTTTTCGATATCATATGAAATGAATTGAATTGGCTGATGACTAGCATCTGTGATGTTGGGGATCTTGGGAGGAGGCCAGAGTGGATCATCCACTGATATTTCTGTCTGAAGATGGTTGCAAATATTTAAGCCTTATCTTTTGCACTGACGTATTGGCCTCCTCCATCATTGAGAATGGAGATTTTTTATGGAGGCTCTTCTGCCAGCTTATTCTTTTATTGTTTGCCACCATTCATGACCGGATGTGGTAGGAGTGCAGTACTTACATCTGATTTGTTGATCAAAGAATTGTTTGGCTCTGTGTCTAAATACTAAAATCTCTCCAAAATAATTTCAAACTTTTGAATAGGAATTTCTGTTTTGACAAGTTCTGTTTTTTAACTTCATCAAAGGTACAATATTGAATCGTGTTTGTCTTTAAAAGGTAGGTAATAAATTAGAACCATTTTGGAAAGTATCTTTTTGTGAACTTAAGTATTTATGTCTCTGTGCTTATTTTTTAGGATAAGGAGGTGGAGTATGGAGGAGCTGCGCCACGCGTTCTCAGCCTGGATGATTACTTCATGACTGAGGTGGAAAAAGTAGTCAAAGACCCAGACAGTGGCAAGCGAATCAAAAAGAAGGTAAGCATTGAGAAAATTAGTTATAACTATATTTTGTTTCAATCAGAACGAACCGTACTGGAATCACTGATGGCACCAAGATATGCTTTTGATCTCTGAAGCTTGAAATTAAAAATCTCTTTCTAAATAAAAAGATATAAAAGAAAATTGTTGGCCATGTGGTTTCCAAAATGAAAAAAGTTTCTTTGGTGAATGTGGGGCCACGGGACAAAACAGAAATTTGCAGATGGATTAGGTTATAGAAGTTGATAGATCTTTTACTTGAGAACTTGTATTTAAACAGCAGCTTCCATGATTTTATATGCATCATAGAAACTATAGCCATTGAACTATTCTGTAAATATAATGCCAAGATGAACACAAAGGTTTATAATCTCCAAGTTAAGAATTTTCTTGCATTTGCTCAGTGGCCGTAAGATGTAGGAGTAGAAGTCAGCCATTTATCCTATCAAGTCTGCTCCATTGTTCAGTGAAATCAGGCTGATCTGATAATGCTTACCTCCACTTTCTTGTCTTTTCCTTACAACCCTTGATTCCCTTACTGATTTTAAAAATTGCCTCTCTTGACCTCCAGCATACTTAACATCCTCCACAGCCCTCTGTGATAAGGAATTCAACAGATTCATAACCCTCAGAAGAAATTCGTCCTCACCTCTGTCTTAAATGTGCAATTCTTTATTCTGAGATTATGTCCTCTGATCCTAGACTCTATCACAAAGGGCAACAACCTCTCCATTTGTACCTATCAAGTCCTGCAAGAATCTTAATTGATTCATTCTTCTAAATTCCAATAAGTTCAAGCCAAACCTACTTGGCCTCATCTCAAAACTCAGCACCTCCATATCCAAAATCAGCCAAGTGAACCTTCTCTGAACTGTCTCAAGTGCCAGTAGATCTTTCCTTAGATAAGGCATGCAAAACTGTTCAGTGTTCCAGCTTTGGTTAGTTGAATGCCTTGTATAGATTTTGCAAAACCTCCTTGCTTTTATATACTCCATTCAGAAACATAAAGGCCAACATTCCATTTGCCTTCCCTATTACGCATTGAACTTGGACAATAACTTTGTGTGATTCATGCATGAGGACTCCCAAATCCTTGTTTTACAGCTTGCTTTCTGCAACCTTACTCCATTTAATTAATATTCAGCTCCTCCTCTTCATAAAGTGCATAACATTTTTCTACATTATATTCCACCTGCCAAGTCTTTTGCCCACTTGGTTAAACTGTCTGTATCCCCCTGCAGACTCTGTGTTATCCTCACCACTTGCTTTCCCACCTACTTTTGTGTCTTCTGCAAACTAAGCTATAAGACATTGACTTCCCTCAGTCATCAATATATTTTAGAAATAATGGAGGCTCCAGCACTTAATTCCTGTGGTATTCTACTAGTTTCAGGTTGTCACAAAAAAGTCAAAACAATAGCAGTTTAAAAGGGAGAAGAGCAGACAAAGGAAGCACATGGTGAGGACAATGCAGGAGAGAGAGAGAACCTGCATAGTTACCACCTTTGCTGTTTAAGTTTGTGTATCGCTGGACTTCGGAGTGCATCTGGGAAAATTAACAAACAGTGAAATTCTGCCAGAGGATGTGGTGGAGGCTGGTGCAATTGTAACATTTAAGAGGCATTTGGATGGGTATATGAATAGGAAGGGTTTGGAGAGATATGGGCTAGGTGTATATGGGTCGGAAGAGATAGGAGAGGTCTTGAACAAGTACTTCTCTTCAGTATTTACGAACGAGAGGGACCGTATTGTAGAAGAGGAGAGTGTGAAATGGACAGGTAAGCTAGAAGAGATACCTGTTAGGAAGGAAGATGTGTTGGACATTTTGAACAACTTGAGGATAGACAAGTCTCCCGGGCCTGACGGGATATATCCTAGGATTATGTGGGAAGCAAGAGAGGAAATTGCAGTACCGTTGGCAATGATCTTCTCGTCTTCACTGGCAACGGGGGTGGTACCAGGGGACTGGAGAGTAGCGAATGTTGTGCCCCTGTTCAAAAAAGAGAATAGGGATAACCCCGGGAATTACAGGCCTGTTAGTCTTACTTCTGTGGTAGGCAAAGTAATGGAAAGGGTACTGAGGGATAGGATTTATGAGTATCTGGAAAGACACTGCTTGATTAGGGACAGCCAGCACGGATTTGTGAAGGGTAGGTCTTGCCTTACAAGTCTTATTGAATTCTTCGAGGAGGTGACCAAGCATGTGGATGAGGGTAGAGCAGTGGATGTAGTGTACATGGATTTTAGTAAGGCATTTGATAAGGTTCCCCATGGTAGGCTTATGCGGAAAGTCAGGAGGCATGGGATAGAGGGAAATTTGGCCAATTGGATAGAAAACTGGCTAACCGGTCGAAGGCAGAGAGTGGTGGTAGATGGTAAATATTCAGCCTGGAGCCCAGTTACAAGTGGAGTTCCGCAGGGATCAGTTCTGGGTCCTCTGCTGTTTGTAATTTTTATTAATGACTTAGATGAGGGAGTCGAAGGGTGGGTCAGTAAATTTGCAGATGATACGAAGATAGGTGGAGTTGTGGACAGTGAGGAGGGCTGTTGTCGGCTGCAGAGGGACTTAGATATGATGCAGAGCTGGGCTGAGGAGTGGCAGATGGAGTTCAACCCTGCCAAGTGTGAGGTTGTCCATTTTGGAAGAACAAATAAGAATGCGGAATACAGGGTTAATGGTAGGGTTCTTAGTCAGGTGGAGGAACAGAGGGATCTTGGGGTCTATGTACATTGATCTTTGAAGGTTGCCACTCAGGTGGATAGAGTTTGTAAGGAGGCCTATGGAGTATTATCGTTCATTAGCAGAGGGATTGAATTCAAGAGTCATGAAGTGATGTTGCAGCTGTACAGGACTTTGGTTAGGCCACAGTTGGAGTACTGTGTGCAGTTCTGGTCGCCTCACTTTAGGAAAGATGTGGAAGCTTTGGAGAGGGTGCAGAGAAGATTTACCAGGATGTTGCCTGGAATGGAGAGGAAGTCGTACGAGGATAGGTTGAGAGTTCTCGGCCTTTTCTCGTTGGAACGGCGAAGGATGAGGGGTGACTTGATAGAGGTTTATAAGATGATCAGAGGAATAGATAGAGTAGACAGTCAGAAACTTTTTCCCCGGGTACAACAGAGTGTTACAAGGGGACATAAATTTAAGGTGAAGGGTGGAAGGTATAGGGGAGATGTCAGGGGTGGGTTCTTTACCCAGAGAGTGGTGGGGGCATGGAATGTGCTGTCCGTGGGAGTGGTAGAGTCGGAATCATTGGCGACCTTTAAGCGGCATTTGGATAGGTACATGGATGGGTACTTAATCTAGGTTAGAAGTTCGGCACAACATCGTGGGCCGAAGGGCCTGTTCTGTGCTGTATTGTTCTATGTTCTATGTTCTAGGTGCTGGCAGGTGGGACTAGTTTGGGTTGGGATATCTGGTCGGCATGGACGGGTTGGACCGAAGGGTCTGTTTCTGTGCTGTACATCTCTATGACTCTAATCTCTTATCCCAACTGTCTTTCTTCTATGAGTTGGCCAGTCTTTGATATTTGCTAACATACTTTCTCCAAACCATAGACTCTTAACTTAAGTAACCTACTACACATTATCAAACCTTCTGGAAATCCAGATATATTACATCCACTGCTTCCTCTTTATATATCCTGCTTGTTACTTCCTCAAAGAATTCTAATAAATTTGTCAGCCATGATTTCCTTTCATGAAGCCATGCTGACTCTGCTTGACCATATTGTATGTTTCTAGGTCCTCAGCTATTGCATCGGCTATAATATATCAACAGTTTCCTAATGGCACATTAAGCTAACTTACCTATAGTTACCCAATTTTTGTATCCTGCCCTTTTTAAAAGAAATGTTTGGCAGTTTTCCAATCTGTGGAACCTTTCCAAAATCAAAGGAGACATGGAAGATTGCTACCAGTGCATGCAATATCTCTGTAGCTACTTTCTTTAATATCCTAGGATACGTCCCATAAGGACCAGGGAACTTATCAGTTTTTAGTTCCCCCAGCAATTTTTCTCTAGTGATGGTTATTTTATTTATTTCCTTGCTACCTCGTACCCCTTGATTAATTTTGGAATGCTATTAGTATCTTATCCCATGAAAACAGATGCCAAGTGTGATTCAACTCCTCTGCCATTTCCTGGTTCCATATTATTACTTCTCTAGCCATGTTGTCTAAGGGACCTATGCTCACTTTTTGTTGGTTTTTAAAACTTTCCCAATCTTCTGCTTACCACTAAACTTTGCCACATTTGTATGTTTTCTTTTCTTTCATTTTGAAGCTGTCCTTAACTTTCTGGTGAATTACGGTTGGCTTATTCCCTTCCAAGAATACTTGTTCCTCATGGGAAATAACTTTGCTGTGAGCCATGAGCCATTTACTTAAATTTATCACCTGTACATTCTATGATCTGTGAATCACAGGAAAGCCTCCTTCAATATGCAATGAATTACTCAGTCGAACCATATTTATATCACTCTTAAAATTCCAGAATTAAAACTTCTATTTAGCTATTATTTGCAAATTTTATCTACTATAGATCTTGTTACTTCCTGTAAGTCATATTGAAGATACAAACCATGGGCCTTAAGTCAGAAACTTGCACCATTGCCTTGCCTGCGTCATCAGGACCCTTGAATAGGGCAACAAAAAGGAAATAATGGAATAAGTGACTTATGTGATTGCTTATAAAGGTCTAGTCTTTTTCTTTGACCTTTGACTGTAAAGTTACACAAATCTTGCCAATGACATTTGGAATCTTATTTTTATAGCTCTTCCTGCCTCTGTAAACATGAGTAATTACGGTTTTGCTGAATTTCACCACCATTTAATGGTAGAGTCACCTGACAGTGGTGTAATTTATCGCTAATAGTTTCTTTGATTCCATTGCTTACGTGACTAAATGTGAGCTAGACTCCCACATGCGAAGTATCACCCTGCTCAGTTTTGTGACATTATGACAATGTAATCTAAACTGAAGCAGTCTGATAGATTCTGCCAAAAAGGTTTCAACTTATGGACATTGCACTTCTGAGTGTCATTTTTCAGCATTGTATAAAAACTGGCTACCAAGACTTTGTGCAAACCTGTTTATATACACATCCAATGCTAGAAAATGAAATGACTATTTGGTTTCCAATTTGCTACTATTGCGGTAATATGAACCTTATAAATTTACATGCTGACTGAACAGTTATGTAACTGAAATACAAGATTTTATTAAAATGAAGAATGTTCAAACGCTTGTTATATGCACTTGATTGAATTGTTGACTTTTATAGTCACCTGACATTGCAGCACATGGGTTTCAGCCTGCTTGTATTCTTGGATCAAGAAAAGTTTGTTTTCTGCCTAAGTTCAAATTAGCATAATTTTTCTATAATTTTCAATATTTTTTCTAAACAATACATCTTGATTCTCATTGTAATAAAGTTTGTAATATGCAGTAGTCTATCTCCCTTTTCCTATAAATCCAGCTTGGTGTTAGTTTGAAATCTTTGACCCACAGAGTTTTAAGTGCTTAAGGCTAAAACTTAATGCTGTGGACGAAGATGCATCAGATAAACTGCGCACACTGTATCATCATCATCACATCTCCCTTCCTTCTCTCTTTTTCTTTCTGTATATCTCACACACATTCACTTACAGGCACACGTGTGCACACAAACATCATCTGTGCACACAATGATGAAAGGTCATCTTGACTTGAAGCATTAATTCTCTTTTTCTCTATAGCTGGTCAGGCAGCATCTGACTGTTCCCAGCACTTCTATTATAATTTCACATCTGTGGCATCCACAATCTTCTGCTTTTATGCTATTGTTTGATCTGAGATCTATTGTAAAGTTTGGACAAATACCCCAAACCTTTAACAGGTTCTAGAAGAAATCATTTCTTGTCACTGCTGCTGTATGCGCAAGTGAATCTCTTTGGACTTCAACATTGATAATGACACTGTTTCTTGTTGCGATTTTCTTCTCACTGTTTCCCATGAAGGACTCAAGAGCATTTATGTCAGTGTGATTTTGAACTGCTTGACTTACAAAATGACTCCAATAGAGATGAGATTTTGTAGCTTGTGCATTGCTGGATAGATATTCTGTTGCACTCATGTCAGTGGATTAGAAATGCTGATATTTTGGGTTTATAGTTTATAGGCATTAGGTACAATGAATTATCATTTTCTTTTCAATTATTTGGAAAAACAAAATCTAATCAGGTGGCTTTTGCATCATCAAACGTCTGTTTTCTTTCTATCTCTCATATCGGTCTCTTAGGTCCTAGAGTATGAATATGAGCCAGAAATGGAGGACACATACAGAAGCAGCATGTTCAAAACATTCCGGAAAACACTAGATGATGGCTTTTTCCCCTTCATCATTGTCGATGCCATCAACAACAGGGTCAAACATTTTGAGCAGTTATGGAGTGCAGCCAAAACTAAAGGCTTTGAGGTGAGTTAGCAGCCTCCATTTATATAACATAGATAAACATTCAAGCTGTTTTACAGAGTTGCCATCAGGGAGATATTTGATGTAGAACAAAAGTGGAAGATATAGAAGAGGTTCTCAAAAGTCTTGACAGAGTGGTGAGTTTTAAGGAGAAGGTTGCAGAGTGAAGTTGTTTATGGCAGAAATTCCAAACATGTAGCCTTGTAGCCTACATGATCAGCTGCCAAGCAGTAAAAACGTTCATTCAGGATGCTTTTCATGATTTATAAAATATTCTATTAACTTTAAGTAACCTCACTTTAAGGTTCCAAATTTTAGGTTCCAAATAGTCTCACCCCCATTGGTGAAAGGGGAAGGATGGGAAGAGAAGGAAAACAAAACTTGATAAATTATTTTTAATCTGTATAAATATTTAAATATTTTCAAAAAGGCAGAGAAAATATTGAATTGTCACTTACTTGACTGCTTTAAGCACTTCATCAGTAATTATATTGTTTGAATTTGAACAGTGTTATGTTGTTCTGGCAACTTGATCTTTGAGTTGTGAGCGAACGCTGGATGCACTAGTGGGATTTCCACCACCTAATTTCTCTTTCTAGGTTTATATTGCAGAAATGAGTGCAGATAATCAAACCTGTGCCAAGAGGAACATTCATGGACGTAAACTAAAGGAAATCAACAAGGTGAATAATCAGAGTTTTCATTTCTTTAAGCTTTTGAAGGTGACCTGACATCATAGTTTAGCATCATGCTGAAGAATTTAACTGTTTTTAGGTTTCTAGAGTTGCCTTTGAGAAGTTTGTCCTTTGTGGCAGGGGAAGGTGTGGGTGTAAAACTGACATTCCATCTGATTTCATATGTTCCTGTCTGTCCGATTAATTTTAAATTATCCCTTAGGCTCTTCTGTGAAGTCTTTCTAGAGTTTCTCTGTCAGCCTATAGAGCAACTCCCATACCGATCCTTAGATTCAAACTAGGAAATGCCAACTTTGTTCTTTTTCCTGCTCCCCCTACTTAATTTATATCATCTGGATTTGCCTATTTCACATTTGCTATCTTGTATACCATTCAGGTGCCTTCTTTCCAGTTTGAAAATTCACCAGTCTTTCAGACTTCATATCCTAGATGTGTGCCATCGGAGTTAGTCTTATGGTCCTTCACTACAGTGCTTCCAGGATTTCAATGTTTCCCTTGTCAACCATCTGGACCATTGGCTTTAGTCTGCACATGAAACAAGCACAATATAAATATAACTTCCTGTGACTTGCATTTCAATCGTTTTCACTATGAAGTTGAATATTCCTTC